>NW_003852419.1:7304792-7330598 GCF_000181295.1 Otolemur garnettii
TGTCATTGTTGTTTAGGAGGCCCTGGCTGGGTTCAAACCCACCAGTCCTGGTGTATGTGGCCAGCTAACCACTGAGCTACAGGCACTGAGACTAAAGCTAAAATTTTAAATTTTAAATTAGCATAATGGCTGAGTCTTGGAGGTCTGAAACCATGAGGCGATGAGCCCAAGTTGTAGACCCCTTTGTCTGAGAGAAGCTAGAACTTAATATCCTGTATAAATTAGGAGACAGGAAAGAATTCCTGTTGGTGAAATGGGGACGTGGGGTCTAAACAAGGGAAAACTTCAAAGGAGCACTTTGAGGCCCTAGGTGGATATATCACCTGTAGGTGACTATATCCCTCAGGCCCAGTGATTATGTTGGGTGGAGATTCACAGCATCCACTGAGTACAGCAACCTCAAGCCAAGAAATTAATAAGAAGAACACTATAGGACTGTGGGAAATGAAAATGCTTGGTATCAAATGAGAAACTGTTAGAATATTTCTATACCTACAACTTGGGACTCCTACTTAACACACTTTATCTCTCCTGAGATGGAATGAGGGTAAATGTTACAAACCATGCAAGGAAATATCATACTAAAGAGAGTATTTATCTTCTCAATAATTGAGAATTAAAATAAGACTGCAGGTGATTTTCATAATTATTTGTAAGTGCTCAAAGAGATAAAGATATAAAAATAAGGAAAACAAGAAAATATAAACAAGGACACATTTTTAAAAAGAATAGGGAATATTTATATATTAATATGAAGTCACAGTAAATAAAAATTTGATAAATACATATATTGAATAATAGAATAGATATAATAAAAAATGAATGAATTGGAAAATAGATGAGGCTATCACTCAGCTCACAGACGAAAAGATCAAAAATAGGAAAGACAAGTGAAGAGACATAGAAGATAGTATAAGAAACTCTAACACAGGTATAACAGGAGAGAGAGAGAGACAGAGGAAGAAAGAGAGAGAGAGAAAAGAATATGAGGATAGAGACAATAATAAAAGCTTTTCCAGAACTGAGGAAAGATTGCTTTAGTTTAAGGAAGCCACAAGCATTGAAAAAACAAAAAATACTAAAAAATAAAAACTAAACACACTAAACAACAATAACAACAACAAAAAACCCTCAATAGTGAAACTATAAATGAAGAAAAAAATCAGAAAACCTATTCAAGAGGAAAGACAATAAATTACTAAAAACCAGAGTTACCTGCTAAATAGAAATTATGGTCCACCCAAGTTTATAAAGTTAACTAGTTTATTATTAATAAATCAGAGGGAAAGAAGACCGTTCAGACACATGAAGACTGAAGAGAGCTTACTACTCCTAAATCTTATTTAAAAAGATAATTAAACAGTTTTCTTTAACAAGAATAAAAGTGGGCCTAGAAGAAACAAGTAGAATTTAAGAAGCAAACGTCTCTGGTAAATAATAAGCATAAATAATTATTCAATTAAAAGTAATACTAATTTTGAGGAATTTAAAAACAAGATAGAATTAAAGTAGTGGACAAAAATAACATGGCCAATTGCAAGAGAAAGCACAGGTTAAAATATTCTAAGATTCTAGCATCGTTCAGGTAGAGCAAAATGATGTGGATTAATTTTGGAGTTTGGTTAATAGACTTTTAAGAATTATAAGGTCAACATAAAATGACAAGGATAGAACATACAACTTCTAGAATAGTAGAGAGAGGCAAAAGGGAATTAAAGAAACTGTAATAACATTTCAGTTATCACAGTGCTGTAGATAGAGGCCTCTCTCCGAGGGGCCTACCAGGAAAGGTTTTACCATCGTAGGTAGGGATGTGAGTGTATGTGCTGGATGCAGATGTCTTCTGAGAGCCACAAATCCACTCCATTTCCATGAGGCTCGGTACATTTCCTAACTATAAATCTAAAGCAAAGTTTTAACATATCCATGGACCCTAAGTGGGAATTTTTTTTTCAGGTTATTCTGTTGCAGCAAGTACAATTGTACATGTTGCTGTAGTCGACAGATTCTTTATCGCTGGGAAACTAGGCTGCAGGGGCCTCTAGGGGCCCTCTTATACCTTTTCTTTCTGGTAAGTTCTTGAAGGAATCTAAGGCTTTTTGTTTTTTTTAACCTTATATTGTCAGGCTTGTATTGTGGAGAGCTGGTATCTTTTCTATTGATTTCTCTCCCTCTACCAGTATTCAACCTCCATTGCCCCTACAGGTATATCCCAGAGCCCCTCTGAGAGAGGCCTCTATCCACAGCACTGCGCACACTCAGCCTTCATGAAATTTACTTATTTGTCTTCTTGATCATTTGTTCATTTGTTTTTAATTTTTATTGTTCGCAAGGCTTTTGGTTCAGCTGAGAGGTGATAATACATTCCTTGCAGGGTCCTACTTTTCCCCCAGCCGCTATCTGCTTCCTTCCACTTATTACTGTCACGGATGAGCTCTGGTTTTCATGAACTGGGGATTCTTGCCTGTCTCTTTTAATATTTTAATGGACATCACTTTTCTCTAAAGTATTTTGGCAGCATATACAGTTCCATGAAAAAAGTAGATTACAAAAGGGTGTGCATAATATAATCCCATTTTCATTTTTGTTTAAAAAGTGAATTGTGGAACGTTGTTCACCAAAATATGAACTGTGGATATCCTACTATATGTAAGAGTATTGTGTTTTTTAAAAATAACTTTCTCCATTATTTTTTTCTACCGTGAGCATATCTCACTTTCATAATCACAAAAAAGTCTTATCCTTTTTGTGGAAAAACCTAAAGAATTTCTATTAAGGACAGCATTTCTGTCCCTACAGCCTATAGGTTGTCAAAGGAAGGCACACCGTACCCATGAAGACTGCTCTGTGCAGCCATATATCCACCGTAGGTTGGTCAGCTACTTGGAAAAGTTGCTGCCTACTTTGGTTTTCCTATTCAGTTACAGTTCAGTTTATTTTATTTTTATTTTATATTTGATTTCAGGTGAGGGTGAGGGTATAAACAACTAGGTTACAATGTTTGAATTGGTTAGGTAGAGTCCCTCTTATAGTTGTGTCCTATACCCAAGAGGTGTGCCCATATACCCTTACATTGTGCCCATATTAATTGTGGAAGTACAATAAACTCCCCATCTCCTACCGTTAGGTTTATTTTAGAAAAAGACCCAGTGAAGTGCTGCAGAGGGGGCTAGGGAGATATTACGACGTGGCAAGACCAGCGTGGAATTTGAGTATTTTACAGACTGCATCCCTCAGACAAGGGAGTGAGCCTTCTTAGAAGAGACACTCCCTATTCTTCTTACTCTGATCTTTCTCCCCCAACAACCTCAGAACTTATCATTTTACTCCCTATATAAGTTACTTCATTTTTTTAAAAAAAATTTATTATTCACTGTCTGTCTCTTGCTCCAAGAATCTAAACCCCAGGAGGGAAAGCACCTCTGTTTTGGTCAACGTTGTCTCTGCAGATTAGCACACAGTAGGTACTCTGTAAATATGCCTTGTAGGAAGGAATAAGCGTGAAATGGTTATGAGTAGAGCTAGAAGGTAAGAAAGGGAAGAGCAGGGGCGTGGGGCCGGGAGGAGTCTGACCTGGTAGCAGGGAGGATGGTGAAGATGAGTATTAACAAAGTTGGGTGATTAGACTGGGAAAAGACGATACAGAGGTCTAGAAAACAAAACAGAGGAGAAGCAAATAGAACGTGAGCACACTCAGGAGTGTGCTGAGAGCAGGGCAGAGTCTCCCAGCATGGCCTTTATCGGAGCTTGAGCATTGCAACAGCGAGGAGAATCTCTCACCTAGTTGACTTAAGGGAAACGTGGACACTGCTGTAAGGTTTGGAATAGGAATGGGCTGGCTGGTTTCTTTCATTGTCTGTCTGTGATAATACTTGAATCAAATATTCAGAGCTTAAAGGCTTTGCATTCGGAATTATTTTCAGTTCAAACCACCTGACAATGCAAGACAGCTATACTCATGCAGAAACAGAACAGTTAAGGAGACACAGACCTTTTTTTCTTCAGGCTTCTTTGAAACTCTAATTAAATGAAATGGATCCGTGCCTTGTGCTTAGCTCTGATTTTTTCCATACAGTGCATTTGGGAGGCAAACCGTGAATATGTATTTGAGTATCTTGGTAGTGCTCATTTGTGATGAGTATGGATAGAAATGGAACTCACTCAGTATAAAATGTTTACATGCTACACTGAGCACGCTTTTGCTGTTTCTGAAAAGAGACAGCATGGCTTTTTGCTTAGCCCAGCTTCTGAGGGTGACATGTCAGGGAACTTCTCCTGCCATGCAGAAATCATGAATTATACTAGAAAATGGAAATTGTAATTAGGATGGGCAGAGCTGAGACCTTGTCTTCTTTCCAGATATATGCATGTCTGTTATGAGATTTCCAAGCTGCATGAAGAATTACTTCAGTTCTTGTGTTGTTTGATTGATGGCCCTGGAGGATTTTGCATTTCCAGATTATTCTGAGGAAGACCCAAAATGGATGTCACTATGAAACATGGCAATGGAATATTCAAGAATTGAAAGGGAGTCTGAGGAAGTCTAGACAAGGCAATGCATTATTTCCTTGAGATTATCCCCTTGACATCCTTGCCTGAAGGAAAGAAGACAGACCTTCTCAGTCTCAGTGGGAGCTTCCTTCTTGTCTCAGCAAAGTTCAGAAGAAGAAAAACACATTGGAAAGATGGTGCAATGAGAACAGTTTAAAGTACCTTAACCACCTTCCCTCTCTGTACACAGCCATTCATTTTGGAAAGATTTTTAAGGGCATAGGTGAGTGGATAGTCCTCCGTAACATAATTTATACCACAGAGTCTAAATCTGGTGCTTTTGAAATTTTACCTTTCCAATTTTGCCCAGTGGCCTTGTTCTGAGAAATTAAACGTATGGCTCAAAGCTGGTCAGTCATCCCTGTCTTTAAGATTTATTTGGAATGAGAACCAGATCAGAATTGATGTCAAGGAGGCATGAGGAGAATTTGGATGCTAAGAAGGAATGGTGGGATTAGAGCAGAGAAACACAATAGCATGAAAATGGAATCATCAGAGCAATGGGACAAGTGGCGAAAGGGGTGGGGAAAATCTGAAAAAGGCAGGAGCCAACGTTCATCAATACCTGTGATAAAAAACTAAAGAAATCATTGCTAATTAAAAATCTCTCCCATGTGTAGGATGGGCACAGAACTGCCACATGTGTTAACATTATTGTATCTTTTGAATTATTTCAAAGAACAAAACTTTGCTTTTAATCAGTCACTAGTAAACATTGGTGCAGCAATTTACTTTTTTTCATGAAATCAAATGAGGTATAATAAGTTCTAAAGAGGCAAATGTATCTATAAGGTTTGTTATTCCTGGAGTCCAAGGACAGGAGCAGGTTAGTACTGCAGAGACATAGTTAATACAGAAAACCTGAAGATGTGGCATATTTAGTTGAGTCAGATCTTGCCATTTTCGTTGTTTAAAGGACTACCAAGAGACAGACACCAGCTGTAGTGTTATGTCACCCATAAGCTCACTGACCAGACAGCTTGGTTTTTATACCTGACACTGACAGCAATTTATGAAAAAATGTAGAATATAGCTGATTCTAGAGCACTTGAAGAAGCATACTGAGACCTTCTGGGATGTCTACAACTGAGTAGCTAGACTTAAGCATAGCCACATTTGCCCCTGACTTTCTCCAGAGAAGGTCAGGAAAATACCAGCATTCCTCTGGTAGGATTTGAATATTTCCCTTTCTGGCTGCTTAAATTTGGTAGAGGACTGAGGAATTTTACTCTGTTCCCAATAAGAAGAAATACTTCTGTGAGCCAAGAGCTCTGGTGTACCAAAGCACCCCAGGTACACTTCTGCTATGTGTGCTTCTGACTGGGCAGGCAGGCTTGGGGGCGGGTTAGTGGTGTGCATGTTTATTATTTACGCAATGACTGCAATCCATAAAAGCAGAGATAGCAGACAATTAAGGCCCTAAAGCAGTGGTTCTCAGTCTTCCTAATGCTGCAAGCCTTTAATGTAGTTCCCGTGGGTCACGACCCACAGGTTGAGAACCGCTGCCCTAAAGTGACTCATATATGTGCTCTGATTAGACTACATAATTAGGCTGAGATCCGTGGGCACGTATACTATATGTCCCATTCCTTGGGTTCTGGATGAGTCCAGCCTACGGGACATCTTTGCTGTATGAAGAGCTGACTTAACACCAGTTCCCCTACGTCAATGATAGTAAGCAGTCTTAGTTATAATTTGAGTCTGTCTGTCCTACACAGACCTCTGCACTATCAGGACATATTGAAGGACAAGCTTCTAGCATCTTGCCTAGAGAATCACCAGTGGGGCATAAAAGGAATCAGTATTCTGATATATTCAGATACAGTTATCCCAGTGGATGGAGCAGCTTTTCTTCTATTCCTGTTTGAACTTTCAGAGCTCAGTGGGAGCCCATTGTGTATAAGGTGATCAAATGACAAGGATCCTAGGAGCCCGCAACCTCTTTAGGAAGACCTCAGATTCCCATGAGGACTTTGGCTCTCTTTCATTAAGATCTGCCTCTCACAATGCTTGTCCTTCTCCCCTTTGATAAGGGAAACCCTGCAGTCTCCACCAAACTTTCTTTTCCTTTTCTGCCCTATGCTGATCTCTCACCTCGTCAATCTGCTTTAGCAACCACAGTCTGGACAACAACACCACTTAGAAGTTGCTTATATTCTAGTTTGTACCCTGGTTCACATGAATTCCTATCTCTCTAACTACAGTATAAATTTCTTAAGGCTTAGAAACAAATCCTGTCTTTTTCTCTGGCTCCTAATATGGAGGCCGGGCAAAGATGCATGTGTAGACAGATGGATAAAAACAGCTTAGGAGCTACTAATAAGAATAAGTATGAGAATTTAAGCAGTGTCCTTTTTCTTTTGATTATACAAAGTCATGAACAGCTGGGGAAGACTCAGCTGGAGTTGGTGAGGAGCACCTCTTCTGTTTATGACCGTTCCCTACAGGAACGCTTTCTCCCTCCCTCCTTTCCTTTTATACACCACACTGAAAATTGGAGGCATAACCTTGCTCGAGAATGTGCAAAACAGGAACATGATAATGAACTCTTGTTGCTGCTATAAAGTTGATGAATGACTTGTGGAGGAAGGGCATTAAATGGCAATCTCAGTCCAGTGATTAGTTCTGCGGCATTCCTCCCTTGGAGCTCACGCAGATGAGCAGAGGTTTCATCCTGCTCTAGGTTTCCTGTGGGCTCCGGCAGGTGTGCGGGAATGTTACTGGGCCTTCGATGGAAGGGAAGAAACAAAGAATGCCTTTCTGTTTTTTTCCAGCATTCCGGCTGCCTCCCTCCGTCTCACTTCCCCCAATACTCTTCACTCACGATTCTAGCCGAGTGGGTGTGGAAGAAACCTTACGTTGCATTGACCTGTATTTCTGCGCTCGTCTTCTGACCTTTGCCCACCTCATAACTGCCTAAATTTAGCCTCCTGGTGCCGCTTCCTTCTTGAAAAGAATTTTCTGCATTTTTTATAAAATTTCAAAATATTAAGGGGGTATGAATTTTTTAGGTTACATGGGCCGCTTTTGTAATGCTTGAGTCCCAGCTATAGTTGTGCCCGGGACCCAAATACTGTTCACTGTTTGCATTTGGTAGCTTTTTGCCACCCCCCACCCCGCCCCGTCCTATGTCACCCCCGTGGTTGATTTCCACTGAGTTTTACTTGCCTCTGTGTCCCACAGGCTCCTGCTTCTTAGCTAAGATTCATATTTCCTGCCACAAGAGGGCGTGCTTCAGCCCATTTGCCCTGATGAACCGTACAGGGGGTACGTTCCCTAAACAGTTTTATGTAGCTTGCTTTTTTCGGTATTGCAACCATACTTTTACAAGTGACTAGTTATACTACAAACTGAAGACCATTTTAACTATTAAATGTCATCCGACAGTGACAAAGAGAGTTAGAAAACTTTCCCATGACCTATCATTTGGCTAACAGCAGTGCAGCGCGTGGGTGCTCTGCGCTTTTCCGATTGTTTCATGTGTTTTATCAACAACTACACTGGCGCAGAGGCTGTGTGCTGCTTATCTTGCATCCTCTATTGCAAAGCTCCTAACACAGGACTAGTATTTTGTAGACCTTAGTACTCAGTACGGACCATGGAGCCGCAGTGTTGGGTCCACCTGGGACTAAGTCTGTGCTATAGAATCTCAGGTACTCCCCAGACCTGTTCAATCAAACTCTGTACAGTAGTGAGATTCCCAGGTGACTTGTAAGCATGTTAAAATTTGAGATGGCTTGATGTAGGAGGCGCTAAGCAGGAACACTTGAAATGAATTTAACTAAAAGAAAATACTCCCCCTTTGTTGAGATGAAATCCTGTATCTTGGCTAAAAGATTCCGCTTGAATCTACATGTCACTAGAATGTTAATTTCAATGGAAAGGAGGGAAAAGTAGGTAAAAGCCAGAACAAAGAAAGCCACTAAATACAGTTGACTTAGAAAATTTCCTTTAAAAATGTTTTGCTGAGACAGCTTGGGCCAATTTTTATTAATGCTTACACCCTATTGGAGCATTTCTCCTTGGAGTGGAAAAGGCCAGATTTGCACTTAGGTTTTTATTGCTTGGATCGGACACCCATCTTCTTCTGAGGCATCCCTTTTCCCCCACTGCAAATTGCTTAAGACTGAATGGGAATTATGAGAAATGCTGAGCAAAACCACCTGCGTGTGAAGGCTACATACGTGGCAGAAATATAAGAGTTACTTTTCTCTTCTGACTTGGACACACTCTTACTATCCTGTATTGCCATGACAGTAAGGCTCTCAAGATCTAACTGCTCCTTAACAGATGAGAGGCAACATGGCACCATTACTGGTAGAAAATACAGAGGATGTGGTGTCTGACGTGTCCCACCTCTGTGATTTCCTAGCTGTTGATCTCAGGGGAGTTGCCAAACTTCTCTGAGCTTCTTTTGCTCACCTTTGATATGGGCACAAATACTTGCCACAGCTGCCACTAATAGGTCAGAATGGGAGATTAAGGAGCTAATAGGTATATGAGGCATTCTGAAATCATAAAACAGAATAGCAATCCAAAGATATTCAAGCTGCTACTCAAATAAAATGGATAAGAACCCTGAATGTGTGTGTATATATGTCCTGCCTCTCTCCGTTAGGGAGCAAGGCTGTCACCCTCCTGTTGCATTCATAGCTATCACAGAATAGCAGATCCCTGCTTGAACTTCAGAGAAAAATGCCTGGGTTCAAATGTTGGCTACACTGCTTATTAACTGTGTAATGTTGGGCAAACTACATAACTACCTTGGCTTCGAATTCCTCACTGTAAAATTGGGATGATAATAAGATGGTTATGATTATTAAATAAGATAATGCATATAAAATGGCTTATCTAAGGTTCTGGCAAAAGAACCACTCAGCAAATGGCTGCTGTGATTTTTTTTTTTTTTTTAGCAATATGGGAATTCCTTGAGAGCAAGGACTGCGCATCTCCATCTTTACTGACCACAAGGTCTAGCAATGATTGACACTTAAGCTTTATCAAATCATTCCTTCATCTAATTAACACATTTTGTGGCTCAAGAAGAATTTGTCAAATTATTGACTGATGAATGGATTATAGTTCTCTTAGTTTGCTTGGTCTTTCAGAATGGAACAAACACAACTGCATATATGCTAGTCTGAAGGAGGTGTGCCCAGCTTGAGGGAGCTCATTAGTTCTGAGCCTCACTCAGCCTCCCAGATGTGCAGGGAGTGATTGGAGGTTGCAATCGTTTACTCTGCGAACCCTGATAAATCACTTGATGGATTAGCAAGTGTCATCTATCAGCCTGCACTTGTCTTGAGTATTTGACTGAAGTCTATAAATCTGCTCCCTTTAAAAACCATCCGTGATCTCAGATTCAGCCTCACTCTTGGAAGTTAGTGTGAAACATACTCTCTGTGCAGCATTTGTTGTTGTTATGGGACTTGATGCAGCATTGAATCACCATTTCTTTTTCCTCAAAGCAAATGTCTGCTTTACTAAATGAAAAGTCACATCTTAACTGTCTGAACTTGATTGGACTGAGTGAGAAGTTAACACACACATGGGATGAGAAGAAAAGCAGGAAATTTATGGGAAGGTATGAGGGGGACACATCAAAACAAATATGTAAAAGCTGGCACATCAATTTTTAACATTCAGTAAAGAAAAAAAGGTTGAGTTCTTCACCTGGCCAGTCAGGCAGTGAGAAGCCCATCCCTAAAAGATGGGATCTTGAAAATACTATTGTCAGTGTGATTACAGAAAGATCATCTTTCTGTCAAATTTAAGCTCATGATCACACAGACTTTGCAATCCAAATAAGTCAGTCAAGATATGGTTTTTCACGTATTAAAGCAAATCTCTTCAAGCACCCGTTCCACACTGGTGGAAATCCCACCATTAGTAATTTAGTCCTTCAGGCTGGGAATTACCCATTTGGGTTTTTTCTTTTTTAAAGGCAAGTTGTCCTGGAGGAGCCAGTTCATGAATCCCTTAGACTTTCAGTGTCAAGTAGTTCTTCAGATGCTGTTATACTTACTGGGAAAGAAGATAGACGATTTTAAAAGATAGAGATCCTGATTTGAAGAAAGGCAAGGAGATACATATTTTAATTAATTTGATTGTGGTAATCATTTAACAAATGGGCACATATATCCAAACATCATGTTGGATACCGTACACATATGCAATTTTTACATGTCATACTTCAATAAGGTTGGAAAGAAAAAGGGAAAATAGTAATAGGAAAAAAAATAATAAAAAGTGGTTTACCTATAGAGAAAAGGGGGGGGGAGGGTTCTAAAAGGTCAGGAAAGGAACCCAGAGGCAGAGTTGACAAATTCACAAATGTCCCCTGCCATGGTCATTTGAGTGTGCCCAGCCCTGTGCTAGGTGCTTTGGAGGTACATGAAGAGAGGCCCAGGCAAGAGCAGTCGTCAGTGTGTAGTTAAGCTGAGACATCATGAATGGGAAACAGAGCAAACACGCTCTCCTTATTATTCATACCTTACATTTCTATGCACTTTTAACTTTTTAAAGCATACTCACATCTAAGTGCAAATTACATTGTATAAAACATTTGGCATCAATATTTGTTATCTCGATACCCAGACTCTCTCAGAGTCTCAGAGGCACCAGAACGGTTAACTTCCTCTAGATTCATTTAGGCTTCTCCGGCTTTTCCCCCTCACTCTTACACTTTTCCTCTCTGCCTGTTTAACTTCTGGAATGGGTCATTTGATTTCTGTGTAGGCGGGCTAGGGTGGATCTGAATGCTGCAGGGGAGATTTATGGAGTGTAAGTTTCAGGTAATTTATTTGTTGTGGGGTGGGTAGGCAAATGGGTCCATATTCTATTTGAGTCTTTTACTGTTTAAAACATCTTATTAAGTCATAAACAGCCCAGATGGATGTGGTTGTGATGGGCCTGGGCTAAATGAGGAAATAAAAATAAACAGTTTGTGCATCGATTGCAGCTTGCCTATAGCTTGCATCTTTTCATTTCAATACCATTCTATTAAAAAAAAAAAAGAAATCCTTGCAAGAGTCCTTAGAGCAGAGCCACAAGGATATTTTTAACTTGGGTATTATACTGCATTAATTATATCTTCTCTGGGTGGACACAAACATCGGGTCACTGGCAAAGAGGAAAAAAAGCCAGTTCATTTTCTGGTATATCTGTAAGTGCTGACAAAGGTAACACATTGGAAGGTCTCGCTTATAGCTTACCTTACCCAAGAGAAAGATCAGAAGGGCAAGCATGGCTCCAGTAGAAATCTTAAAATATCTAGAGACAATGACCTCCCTTGGCTATTGATGAGAAAATGAAGGAGATTGTGTCCGATGGCCAGCCAGAAAGGCCTGGAGTAACTTGTGTCAGGCCTTGCCACCTGGAAGTCTTAGCTCCTGAATCAAAGACATCAAGCAAGTCACTAGGACCATGGAGGCTTTGAGCATCAAATGGCTGAGAGGGTGGAGGATCTTAGAGCAGAAAGATGAAAATGAGGATACAGCTGTGCTTTCTCAAGCAAGGGAGCATCTTGGTTGCTATAAGCTTGCTAGATCACAGGGGGGCTCTCACCTATCTTCTTATACTCCCTTCCTTGTAATCTCTTCCAGTCAAGGAGAGTCTCCTCTACCCTCATGGATAAATCATAAAGGAGTAAAGTGTAGAGATTTATAATGAGTATAGGGTCAGGAGTGTCTCTAAAATTATTGATCACAGGAACTCATCTTCCCCAGGAGACTCACACACCCTCTTCCAATACACAAGAAGAAATAAAAGCAAACTAAAACCAACAAGCAAAAAACCTAAGCATATAAACACAAAGCTAATAAATTATTCTCTTTCTGAGCTGGGCAGCTCTTAAATATTGCAGGGTTTATTTTAAGGATCCATCTAGAAACAGATGAAAATAAGGAGACTTAATGGAAACACTAAAACCACATCACCCCAAAAAGTGACAAGAAAAGAGCTTCTGTGTTCTTAGTTGAAGCAATAAATACAACAAAGATACCTATTTTCAGAATATTTATGGAGAACAGGAAATTAGATAAGGACTTTCACCTTCTAGACACTAACTCATGTTTGACCTGGGTCAATAATGACAACGTAATTGGCCCAACTCTTCCATTTCCCAACTGCTGACTAAGTTAATTTGCAACTTAACGGGCAGTTAGCTGTTTATAAACCCCTGGACTGAAGCTACTCTCGGCTGGAGCTTTACCCAGGAAAGAGTTGGCACACTGTATCTTGAAGGCAAAGAAGTTCCAAGAAGAGGTTTCTTTCCCTCTATGACTGCCTCAGTCAAAAAGGACTCTAGGTTCTGGTTTAGGGCAGTTCCAAGGGCTTAGGCTCAGTAACCTTTCTAATTATAAATGAAATCAAAGGTGGTTTAAACAGCATTAATTTTCCTATTAGTCCCTCTTTTACTCCAGTAGGATAATTCTGGAAAATGGTAGATGCTAACCAAAAGGAAGCCTGATGTAGCAGATAGGACCAGACCACTTTGGGTTCAACTCCTTGCTTTACCTCTTTACATAGAGACCCTCAGATATTTGTTGGTTGCTTACCCTTTCTGAGTATCAGTATCTTGTCTGTCTGTAAAGTGTAAATATTCACTGAGATGTAGTATGTAGAATACCTAGCCCTTAATAAGTGTGAAATAATTATTGGTTTTAAAAAATTTATTGAAGTGTAATTTAACAAATAATAAAATGCATTCATTTTCACTGTTCTACAAAGTTTTTACAAATTGATGTATTCTATAACTACAACCACAATCAAGATAAAACTATCTCCACTGTGCTAAAAATATCCTGTGCTCCTTCCCAGACAATCCTTATCATCACCCTGGGACTCAGGCAACTACACCAATCTGCTTTCTTTCATCATAGATTAGATTTTCTTTTTTTGCGTTTCATATAAATATTCATAGAATCATATGGTATACGTTTGTCTATATCTGACTTCTTTGCTTAGTATAATTTTTTTGAGAAATTTTCCATGTTGTGTGTATTAGCAGTTTATTCTTTTTGAATTACTATTTCATATTATATAATGTGGATATAATATAATTTGTTTACCCATTGACTTGATGATGGATATTTGAGTTATTTTCAGTTTGGAAGTATTATGAATAAAATGAATCAAAATTATTGGAAAGTCCTTGAGGAAACATGTTTTCATTTCTTTTTGGTAAATAGTTTATAAAAACTGACAAATAGTTTTCCAAAGAGATTGTACCATTTTACATTCTCCCCAGAAATGTGTAAGAGTTCCAGTGGCTCCACAACCTCAACAATACCAAACATAATCAGTTTTTAATTTTGGCCATTCTAGTGGGTATGTAATAGTATTTCACTATGGTTTCAAGATGCATTTCCCCAATGACTAATAACTAGCATATATTCATGTGCTTATTGCCCATTTGTATAACTTCTTTTGTGAAGTATCTGTCGAAATTTGAACATTTTAATTTGATTTTCTACTCAGTATTTTTTTTAAGACTTCCTTATATATTCTTGATATAAATCCTTTTCCATATACGTATTATAAATATTTTCTCTCATTCTGTGACTTGATTTTTCATTTCCTTGATGGTATCTTTGTTTTTTGATGTGTGTTTTAAAGGGCAGAAGTTTTTTATTTTGATGAAGTCTAAAATAACATTTTTATTTTATGCTTATGATGTCCTATTTAAGAAATCTTTGCCTATCCCAAGATTGCAACAATTTCTTTCTGTGTTTTCTTCTAATAGTTTAAAGTTTTACCTTTCAGTTTTAAGTCTATGATCCATTTTGTTAAATTTTGTGTATAACATGAAGTAAGGTTGAGATTTACTTTTTCCCCAGATGGATATTATTTTTCCATCATTTTTGGAAAAAAAATCCTATTTTTTTCAATTCTATAGAACAAACTCCAGGAGAGAACATTTACAATTCACTTTATAATACAAATAGAATAAAACCACACAAAAATGTCAAAAATATAGACAAATATTCCTATAAATAATACATTAAATTTTTAACAAAATCTTAGCAAATCTAAATTTGTGTGTATAAGCAATCTTAAATAAATATAAATCATATAATTTCACGTGGTTTCTCAAAAAATTCCATTCAATTCTCATCACACTATGACACCTAAACTTGTTCCCATGGCCCTAAAGACATTATATGATGTCATCCCCAGCTTCCTTTTTGATCTTATGTTCTACCAACTTCCTCTTTGTTTTATTCTAGCCACCCCATGTAGATAAATTGTACATATTCATGAATATTCTTTGTCCAAAGTGGCTTCAAATGTAACTGTTATCTAACTAAATGACTTTCAACTTTATATGTACATTAGAATCATCAAAGAGTTTTAAAAAATAATTCATGCTTGGACACTACCATAGACAAATGGAATAAAAATCTCTGTAAATATTAGACCTGTAGAATATTTTAAAAGTTCTCTAGGGAAATTGTAAAGTGCAACTTGAGATGAGAATCACTCAACCTCATTTCCTTACTATTCCCAGGGACTCAAATCCCCTTGTTTTATTCAAAGTTACAACCGTCAGAGAAGATTTTCTTTTTATCAGCCTGTATTAACATTTGGGCCAAGAATTATAAATTATCTGTGTACATATGTGTATACAACACACATACCACTATATATAAACGTGACAAAAAGAGCAATAAAATGGTGTAAATGCTTTATAAAACAACCTGTGAAGACCCACAATTGTAAAAAGAAAGAACAAAAGTGAACTCTACCTATACTTTAATAGCCTCATATTAATACCTTAAAATACCTGCATATAAACATTTCAATATGAATAGGCTGAACAAACAAAATCAACATACCAAAATCCAATTTTATATGAGTAGTCTGGAATCAAAGGGGTGAATTTTCATTCTTTTCTCTCAAATCTTATGTTTTAACAGTTTGCTTATTATTATTATTATTATTACATTAATGCAAACATGGGGTACAGTGTAGTGTTTTCATATACATTTTAAAATACTTTCATCAAGCTGGTTCACATAAATTTCATGTCATTTGCATAGTCATTGTGTCAAAACATTTACATTCCCTCAATCTTTTCAATCTTCATCTTTATTATATAAAATTTCAAATATGCATGTATACACAATCATAGTACAGACAATAAAATAACTCCCATGTTCCTATCATTAAAAAGTTATTTTAATAAAAAAAAAAAAAAGTTCTAACCGTCTAACATTGGCCTCTCATCTTTTTTTTTTTTTTTTTTTAACCAAGAGCCACTAGAATTGTCAGTCTCTCCTTTTAACTCTTAGTATCACAGGTGATTGGGATATAAAGGGACTTAAGTTATCTAACAAGGAAGTGCTCAGAGAGGCAAAATTAAGTGGAGCCCAAATTTTCTAGTACCATTTTAGTTATAGTTTTAGTTACCTTTCCTTTTATCTGTGCTGAGTGGTCATAAAGAAGAGAATGAGGGTTAGGTAGAAGAACAAGATGGCAACATAGAAACCTCCAGTAATAGTCTCTCTGTATGAACACCTAATTCAAGCAAGTACCTTAAGAAGAACCAAAAATCAGGTGGGCAATCATATTACATGGTTTTAAAACAGATTCTGGAGAAGGCAGAAAAGACAGCCTTACAATGCCTACACCACCCTTCCTCCACCTCCAGCAGTGCTACACTAGCACACCAAGTGGAGAGAGAATCTGTGTACTAGAGCAAAGGGAGAGTAAAATGACTGTGGGGCTTTGAATTGAAACTCAGGGCTACTCTGGCAAAGGGGAACCCAGGACAGGGCAGAATTCTACCAATGCTTATGGAAGGGAGTATTTTGACCAGTCTGGCTGGAGGGAAATTCACAGTATCCAGAAGTCCAAATTCACACTGGCCCTTCAACCACAGACAAAGAGTGGCCTGAAGCCTAGACTAAATTTGTGAGATAGTCATGCCACAAAGGCTGCTGTCCTTAGGCAATTCCTGCTGCTGTGTTGGCCAGTGGCTTTGGGGTACACATGACCCAGTGAGATACCAGGAGCTACAGCCAAGTCAGTGACTGTGCTACCCTTTCCCAGATACAGGATGTGCAGCTGAGAGTCTTCTTCCACTTGGGAGAAGGAAAGGGAAGAGTTCAGAGAATTACATTTTATAATATTAAATTATGTGCCAAGAAGACTCTTGAGTCTCTTGATTCTAGGACTAGAGTTTCTGGACAGCATTTCTAGACCCATTGTGGGCTTGAAATATGCTGTCTTGAAGAGAAGGACCCAGTGTTGGCAGGATTCACCACCAGCTAACAAGTCCTTGGGCTTTGAATAAACATCAGAGGTAGCTAGGCAAACATGGGCTTTGGGTGAGACTGGACTGGCTTAGATATGACCTGATACTGGTGGCCACAAAAGAATGCCCACTTAATTCCTCTCAAACTCTAGCAGCCCAGCACAGAAAGTGAGGGAAGAGAGTGAGAGATTTTACCTCGTAATTCAGGGAATTCTCTTGTATCTTATCCAAGCTCATCAAGGTAGTACCACTAGGAGTCTGCAAGAGTTACAACATTACTGGGATTTAAGTTAATACAGCTATAGTGACCAAAGAAGTAGATCACAATACTCAATTCCCCTTAGCATCTGAAAGCTTTTAGAAGAATGGGTACAAACAAGCCCAGGCTGAAACGACTAAAATAAATACCTAACTCTTCTTTGTCCAGAAATCAGTGAACATCCATAGCTTCAAGAACAACAGAAAGACAACTTATAAAAGGAACTAAATAAGGTACTGTGATTAATGCAGGAGTGATTGAGATAGGTAATACTTCAAAAAGTTCTTCTGAAGAAGCTTGATGGACTTTAAGACAACACAGAGAAGTAATTCAGTAGCCTATCAGAAAAATTTAACAAAGAGATTGAAATAATTAAAAAAAATCAAGCAAAAATTCTAGAGCTTAAGAATTCAGATGAGTTCTTAATCATTCACAAACCAAGAAATGCATCAGAGTCTCTCAATAGCAGAATTGACCAAGCAGAAAAAAGAATTAAGAAGCTCGAAGACAGGCTATTTGAAAATGTACAGTCAGAAGAGAAAAAAATAAAAAAGAAGAAGAATGAACAGCTAATAGAAAATGCTCAAAAAAATAAAATAAAAAATAAAAGAAAATAGCCTCAAAAAAACAAATCTAAGAGTAATTGGCTTTATTGTGGAGGTAGACAGAGATATTAAGATAGAAAGTTTATTTGAAGAAATAACACCACAGAAAATTTCTAAAACTAGAAAAAGAAATCAATATTTAGATAGAAGTTCATAGCAGATTTAACCCAAACAGGGCTATATCAAAGCATTTAATAATCAAGTGACTAAAGGCCACAGACAAAGAAAAGGTCCTAAGGGAAGAACCCCACCCCCAGCCCCCAAACACACCAAGACCATATAAAGGAGCTCCTATACATCTGGCAGCAGACTTTTCAGTGGAAACCTTACAGGCTGGGAGAGAGTGGCATGACATATTCAAAGTGCTAAAGAAAAGAACCTTAACTCCAGAATATTATATCTTGCAAAAGATGAACATGAAATAGAAATAAAGACTTTCCTAGACAGATAAAAGCTGAGCAATTTCATCAATGCTAGGTCTGTCCTATAAGAAATCCTAAAGTGAGTTCTTCAATCTGAAACAAAAGGACATTAATGGACAAGAAGAAGTCTTTTGAAGTTTCAAAATTCACTGGTAAGAGTAAGGGCACAAATATAAAATATTCTATTATTGTAAACACAGTGTATAAACCACTTATGTCTCAAGTAGGAAGACTAGAAGACTAACCTATCAAGCAACAATACAATTTTTTTTTGATTAATATAAGGGTATATATGATTAGGTTACATTATTTGTGTTTGTTAGAAAACATCAAATTGTATTGGAGTCCTTCTCCATGGAAGTGTGTCATATACCCCTACATTGTTCCTGTTAAGTGGGGGCTTACTGAGCCTCTTTCTTTCCACTCCCTCCCCTCTTCTTAAATGTAATTGTTTTTCTCCTGTGTGGGCGTCTAGTTGTTCATCTACTAGTATTAGTATAGAGTATATGGTATGCACAACAATTTTTTGAAACACAGAAAATATTTACAAAAAGATATGGATGGAAACAATAAAAAGTTAACAAGCAGTGGGGAGATAGAGATAAAGGGTAGAATTTCTGTTAGAACTGTTAGATTTATCTTTGCTTTTTTGGTTGTCATATGTTTAAAATAATTGGTTATGAAATGTTTGTTGCAAGCCTCCAGGTAACTCCAAAACAAAAACCCTACAACAGACGTGCAAAAATTAAAATCAAGAAATTAAAACATACTTCCAGGGAAAAATCACTTTTAACAAAGGAAGATAGGAAATAAGAAAGAAGAGAGGATCACAAACAACAAGAAATCAAATTAACACCATGGTAATAATAAGTCATTACCTGTAAATAATAATATTGAATGTAAATGGACTACACTCTTTAACCCAAAGACATAGAATGACTGTATAAAAATTTCAAGAGCTTTGTCACTCTATGTCATTTGCAAGAAACACACTACACCTATAAAGATGCACATAGACTGAAAATAAAGAGATGGAAAAAGATATATGATGCAATGGAACCCAAACAAGAGAATGAGTAGCTAGCTATACATCTTTCAGATAAAATAGCAGAACAAAACCTGTAAATAGAGACAAAAAAGTCATTATATGATAATAAATTCAGCATAGTATAATAATTTTAAATATACAGTAGAACAATTCATCAAAGTAGTATAACAATTTTAAATATACAGTAGAACCTTCATGGTTGACCACCTCCTTAAAGATGACCTAGTTTTCATAGACTGGACGTGTACCACATGTATGTATTAGTACAGGAGGCCCAGTTCCTTATGTTGACAACTGCTGTGTGTTAACCAGTTTGTTATAGTCCCTTGAGTGGTCAACTTACAGAGGTTCTACTACATATGCACACAACATTGGGGCACCCAGATATATAAAGCAAATAGCATATGAGCTAAAGAGGGAGAAACCCCAACGCATTAATGATTGGAGACCCCAAAACTGCCCTTTCAGAAATGGACAGATTATCCAGACAGAAAATCAACAACGAAACATTAAACTTAGCCTATACTATAGACCAGTGATTTTCAACCAGTGTGCTGTCAGAGAATCTTAGGTAAACTGCAAAATTTTTAAAGATTATTAATCAAATTATTTTTGAAAAAAGTTGAAAGCACAGTAAGTATATTTTTTTTTTTACTTTTTTTATCAAGCAACATAATTTAAGTGTGCCATGGATTTTAACTATAGGTTCAAGTGTACTATGAGATAAATAAGGTTGAAAAACACTGCTATAGACCAAATGGACCTACCAGATATTTATAGAATGTTTCATCCAACAGCTGCAGAATTCATGTTTTTTCTCAGCTCATTCTCAAAGACAGACCCCACATTAGGCCACAAAATAGTCTCAAAAATTTCAAGAAATGGAAATTATACCAGGAATTTTCTCTGACCACAGTAGAATAAAACTAGAAATCAATAACAAGGGGGAACATTGGAAAACATACAAACACATGGAAATTAAACAATATGATCCTGAATGACCAGTGGGTCAATGAAGAGATTAAAGAAGAAACTGAAAAAACTTTCTCAAAACATACAAAAAGGGAAATAAACCCAAATGAAAATGAAACCACAATATATAAAAACCTATGGGCTACAGTAAAAGCAGTAATAAGAGGAAAGTTCATAGCAATCAATGTCTATGTTGAAAAAATAGAAAAGCTTCAATAAACAACCTAATGATGCATTTCAAAGAATCAGAAAAACAAGAGCAAACCAAACCTAAATTAGTAGAAGAAAAGAAAGTATAAAGATCAGATCAGAAATAAATGAAACTAAAACCAAAATTAATGCAAAGGATCAATGAAACAGAAAGTTGATTTTTTAAAAGATAAGCAAAATTGACACACTTTTAGACAGACTAAGATAAAAACAGAGAAAAGACTTGAATCAATAAAATCAGAGATTGAAAAGGAGACATTACAACTGATACTGCAGAAATGCAAAGGATCATAAGAGATTACTATGAGTAATTGTATTCCAATAAATTGGAAAATCTCAAAGAAATATATTTTCCTAGACACATATAAGCTGACAAGAGTGAACCAGGAAGAAACCCAAAACCTGAATAGTAATAACAAGTAATGAGATGGAAGAGCTATAAAAATTCATCGTGCAGGGAGGAGCAAGATGGTGGCGAAGTAACAGCTTCCCAGCAACTGGGCATGGTGAGACTGGGGAGAGAAGACTCCAGGCATCTCTGGCTGGTGGGATCTGCCCAGAAACATCCTTCTGGGGACACAGGGAGTCAGCGAGAGGCTTCAAGTCAAAAGCAGTGAAGAATTGGCAAGTGGTTGTGTGTGTTCACTCAGTCTAATCCTGCCGGCAGCTGTAAGTATAACAGCAGTGAGATTGCAAACTGGAAAGGCCTTACCTGTGAGCTTTTTTTTTTTTGGACTTGGCACTCAGTTGAACTACCTTGGGAGAATTAGGTGAGAGTGTGGAGGACTTTAAGGATTGTCTAGGGCCCTGGAAAGCACTGCTGAGCCAGATGGAGATAATAGTGTTTGGCTATGGGCCCTCGTGGAGCCATTGTGGGAGAACTGCCCCAGCAAGCTCCGCCCTCAGGGTCACAGAGCAAGGATAGGGTGGGAGACCTTGGGCGAGTAATCTAGTGACTGAGCAGCCTAAAGGCAGCCACTGAGATGTCTTATAGCCTTCAGTGGCATAGAGTGAGGCAGTTTGGCACATTGGGTAAGCAGGCAGCCACTTCAGGAGTGATCCCAGTGACACTGGGGACTGTTAAAAGTGCTTTCCTGGGAAAGCTGCTGCTTAGCCAAGGCTAACAGTTTAACATGACTTTTAAGCAGACTGAGGAGAGATTTAGGCTCTCCACCCTGTGGAGTTTGAGAAATCAGCAGAGGCCTCCAGTCTGTATCTCATATAGCTGTATCAGTATTGTGATTAACATCTCATACCCCAGAAGATCACCTGTTGCTCAGACAATATTAGGCAAGATATATATACTGCTTTTTGTAAAATTTCAACATTTTCCCTCTAGATTATTTTTTCTTTCTTTTATTTCTCCATTTTTTTAGTTAAATATAGTTTTCCATTTTGCCTTCTTTAACAATTAGAACTTCATTTTTGCTAGTATTTCTACCCTTCTTATTTGTTTTTCCCCTAATTTTATCCCATAAAGTTTTTTGTTTGCTTTTTTTGGCTTGATTTATACCATTTTTGTCTTTTCTCTCTAGTTGGTGGAGGTGGGGTACTGTGCCTGAACAAACTGGCAAAGAGTTGCTGACCTCAAGAGAATCACCCAACCCAGCATCCCCAGAGGTGCGGGTTTTTAAGGTTGGGTCAATATACCCTACTGTATACCTATTTTGCTCTTGTCTCCCTCTATTTGTGCCTCTCTTCTTTTTGTCAATATTCATTTTTACTCACTCCCTCTCCTTTCTCTTTTTTCTTTTCTTTCTTCTTCTTCTTCTTTTTTTTTTTTTTAAATCTTTTTTCTCTTCTTGCTCTTCAATCTTCTCATCCTTCTGGTCCCGTATGAAAAAGGAGTCCTGGTCTAGGATTCATCTGTACCTAGGCCAGAGGCACTGTAACTTAAAGAGCAAGAGGAAGTGAAAGGAAAATTAGGATAAGGAAAAAGATAAAAGAAAATGCTCATGAGGAAGAATCAGCAGAAAAATCTTGGCAACATGAAAAACCAGTCCAGAGCAACCCCCCAAGGGACCAAGAGGTAGCTACTGCAGAGGATTCCACCTATAAAGAAATGCTAGAAATGACAGAAAGGGAATTTAGAATACAGATGATGAAAACAATGAAGGAAATCATGGAAACAATGAAAGAAACTACTGATAAAGTGGAAAATAACCAAAAGAAAATTCAAAAACAGAATCAAATAAGAGATGATCAAGATGAAAAATATAGAAAGGATATAGCAGAGCTGAAGGAACTGAAGCAGTCAATTAGGGAACTTAAATATGCAATAGAAAGTATCAACAGCAGATTAGACCATGCAGAAGGAAGAATCTCAGAGGTAGAGGACAAAGCTTTTGAGATATCTCAGACAGTTAAAGAGGCAGAAAAGAAGAGAGAGAAAGCAGAATGTTCACTGACAGAATTATGAGCTTTATGAAGCATTCAAACATATGAGTGATAGGTATCCCAGAAGGGAAAGAAGAATGCCCCATGGAAATGGAAGCCATACTAGAGAATATTATAAATGAAAATTTCCCAGATATCACCAAAGATTCTGACATGCTCCTTTCAGAGGGATATCAGACCCCAGGTTGCCTCAACTCTAACAGAGCTTCTCCAAGACACATTGTGATGAATCTGTCCAAAGTCAAGACAAAAGAAAAGATTCTGCAAGCTGCCAGGAGTAAGTGCCAGTTGATCTACGGGGAAAATCCATCAGGGTGAGTGCAGACTTCTCTAATGAAACTTTTCAAGAAAAAAGACAACGGTCATCTACCTTTAATCTACTTAACCAGAACAATTTCCAGCCCAGAATTCTATATCCTGCTAAGCTAAGCTTTAAAATTGACAGAGAAATAAAATCATTTACTGATATGCAAACACTGAGGAAATTTGCCACAACAAGACCAGCTCTACAGGAAATACTTCAACCTGTTCTACACACTGACCATCACAATGGGTCAATAGCAAAGTAAGAACTCAGAAATTAAAGGACAGAACCTAACTTCCAAAAATGATGCAAAAAATAAAACTAAGCAATGGACTCTCACAAAATAAGATGAATAAAATACTACCATACTTATCAATTATCTCAATAAATGTCAATGCCTTGAATTCCCCACTGAAGAGGCATAGATTGGCGATTGGATTAAAAAACACAAGCCATCTATTTGCTATCTGCAGAAAACACACCTAACTTCAAAAGACAAGTTAAGGACTGGAAGACAATTTTTCAGGCAAATGGAATTGAGAAGAAAAGAGGGGTTGTAATCCTATTTTCAGATACATGTGGATTTTAAAGCAACTAAAGTCATAAAGGATAAAGATGGTCACTTTATATTGGTCAAGGGAAAAATACAACAAGAAGACGTTTCAATTCTAAACATCTATATACCCAATTTAAATGCTCCCAGATTCTTGAAACAGACCTTATGCAGCCTGAGCAATATGATATCCTATAACACTATAATAACAGGGGACTTTAACACTCCTCTTACAAGCTGGACAGATCCTCTAAACAGAAATTAAGCAAAGATATAAGGGACTTAAGTGAGACACTAGAGCATCTGTGCTCAATAGACATATATAGAACACCGTATCCCGAAGATCAAGAATATACATTCTTCTCATCAACCCAAGGAACATTCTCCAAAATTGATCATATCCGAGGACACAAAACAAACCTCAACAGAATCAAAAGAATTGAAATTTTACCTTGTATCTTCTCAGACCACAAGGCACTAACGATGGAACTCAACACTAACAAAAATCTTCAACCCCACACAAACTCATGGAAATTAAACAATCTTCCTGTTGGGTGCAGGAAGAAATAAAAGAAGAAATCATCAACTTCCTTGAGCATAACAAAAATGAAGACACAAGCTACCAAAACCTGTGAGATTCTGTAAAAGCAGTTCTGAGGGGAAAATTTGTCACTTTAGATGCCTACATCTGAAAAAAAGAAAGAGAGCATATCAATAAACTCACAAGCCATCTTATGGAATTGGAAGAAGAAGAACAATCTAAGCCTACACCCAGCAGAAGAAAAGAAATATCTAAAATTAAATTAGAGATCAATAAAATTGAAAACAAAAGAATCATTCAGAAAATTAATGAAACAAGGAGTTTTTTTTTTTTTTTAAATAAAATAGATAAACCTTTGGCCAGACTAACTAGAAATAGAAAAGTAAAATCTCTAGTAACCTCCATCAGAAACGATCAAGGGGAAATAACAACTGATACCACACACATACAAGAGATCATCTCTGAATACTACCAGAAACTCATGCCCAGAAATTTGACAATGTGAAAGAAATGGATCAATATTTGGAATCACAAACTATCCCTAGACTTAGCCAGGAAGAAACAGAGCTCCTCAACAGACCAATATCAAGTACTGAAATCAAAGAAACAATAAAAAATCTCCCAACAAAAACATGCCCTGGTCTGGAAGATTTCACACCAGATTTCTATCAAACCTTCAAAGAAGAGCTTATTCCCATACTGCAGAAATTATTTCAAAAAATTTAGGGGGAAAGACTCTTCCCCATCACATTCTATGAAGCAAACATCACCCTGATACCAAAACCAGGAAAAGACCCAACTAAAAAGGAGGATTTCAGACCAATTTAACTAATGAATATAGATGTAAAAATTCTCAAAAAAATTCTAGCAATAGATTATAGCTTATCATCAAAAAGTCATACATCATGATCAAATAGGTTTCATCCCAGGGATGCAAGGCTGCTTTAACATACCCAAGTCCATAAAGGTTATTCACTGTATTAATAGAAGCAAAAACAAAGACTATATGATCTTCTCAATAGATGCAGAAAAAACATTTGATAAAATCCAGCATCATAGGTGGAGTATAGGCATAGGTGGCACATTTCTTAAACTGATCAAAGCTGTCTATGAGAAACCCACAGCAAATATTTTACTGAATGGAGTAAAACCGAAAGCTTTTCTTCTTAGAACTGGAACCAGACAAGGTTGTCCTCTGTCACCATTACTATTCAACATAGTGCTGGAAGTTCTAGCCAATATGCTTAGGCAAGACAAGGAAATTAAAGGCATCCAAATGGAGGCAGAGGAGGCCAAACTCTCCCTCTTTGCTTATGATATGCTCTTACACTTAGGGAACCCTAAAGACTCAACCACAAGACTCTAGCAAGTCACCAAACAATACAGTAATGTCTCAGGTTATAATATCAATGTCCACAAGTCAGTAGCCTTTGTATATGCCAATAACAGCCAAGATGAAAGGCTAATTAAGGACACAACTTGCTTCACTATAGCTTCAAAGAAAATAAAATACCTAGGAATATACCTAACAAAAGAGGTGAAGGACCTCTATAAAGAAAATTATGAAACCCTAAGAAAGAAAATAGCAGAGGATATTAACAAATGGAAGAACATAACATGCTCATGGCTGGGAAGAATCAGCATTGTTAAAATATCTATACTTCCCAAAGCAATATAATGATTCA
>NW_003852419.1:7330618-7352371 GCF_000181295.1 Otolemur garnettii
CAGTTCTTAGTAATAAAAACAAAGCTGGGGGCATCAGCATACCAGATTTTAGGCTGTACTACAAAGCCATAGTGGTCAAAACAACCTGGTACTGGCACAAAAATAGAGACATAGACATTTGGAATGGAATAGAAAACCAGTAAAATGAAACTAACACCTTATAGTCACCTAATCCAGTAAAATGAAACTAACATCTTATAGTCACCTAATCTTCAATAAACCAAACAAGAACACACCTTGAGGGAAAGACTCCCTATTCAATAAATGATGCTAGGACAACTGAATAGCCACACGTAAAAGACTGAAACTGGACCCACACCTTTCTCCACTCACAAAAATTGATTCAAGATGGATAAAGAACTTAAATTAAAGGCAAGAAACAATAAAAATCCTCAAAGAAAAGAGGAAAAACACTGGAAGATATTGGCCTGGGGAAAGACTTCATGAAGAAGACTGCTGTGGCAATTGCAACAACACCAAAAACAAACAAATGGGACTTAATTAAACTGAAAAGCTTCTGTACAGCTAAGGAGAAAATAACCAAAGCAAATAGACAACCTGCACAATGGAAAAGGATATTTGCATATTTTGAATCAGACTAAAGCTTGATAACTAGGATCTATAGAGAACTCAAATTAATACACATGACAAAAGCCAACAATCCCATATAGCAATGGGCAAGAGACAGAAATAGAACCTTCTCTAAAGAAGACAGAGGAATGGCTAAAATACATATGAAAAAATGCTCTTTATCCCTAATTATTAGAGAAATGCAAATCAAAATCACCCTGAGATGCTATCTAACCCCAGCGAGAATGGCCCACATCACAAAATCTCAAAACTGTGGATGCTGGTGTGGATGTTGAGAGAAGAGAACACTTTTACACTGCTGGTGGGACTGCAAACTAATAACAACCTTTTTGGAAGGGAGTATGGGCAACTCTCCAAGAACTCAAACTAGATCTCCCATTTGACCCTGTAATCCCATTACTGGGCATCTACCCAGAAGAAAAAATATCCTTTTATCATAAAGACACTTGTACTAGACTGTTTATTGCAGCTCAATTTAACATCACCAAAATGTAGAAACAGCCTAAGTGGCCACCAACCCAGGAATGAATTAACAAGCTGTGGTATATGTACACCATGGAATACTATTCAGCCATTAAAAAATAGAGATATTACAGCTTTTGTATTAACCTGGATGGAAATGTAACACATTATTCTTAGTAAAGCATCACAAAAATTGAGAAGCATAAATCCTATGCACTCAATTTTGACATGAGGACAATTAATGACAATGACATGGTGGGGGTGGGGGAAGGGGAGAGTAGAGAGAGAAAGAAGGAGGGAGAAGTGGTGAAATGGAAGAGCAGAGAGAGGGAAAGAGGGAGGGCCATGGGGTCTTGGTGTGTGACACACCTTTTGGGGGCAAGACACAATTGTAAGAGGGACTTTACCTAACAAATGTAATCAATGTAACCTGGTTTCTTGTACCCTCAATGAATCCCCAACTAAAAAAAAAAAAAAAATCCATCCTGCAAAGAAAAGCCTAGGACTTGATGACTTCACCACTGAATTCTATCAAACATTCAAAGAACTAATACCATTCCTCCTTAAATTATTCCAAACAATCAAGAAAGAGGGGATCCTCCCAAACTCATTTTATGAGACCTGTATCACCCTGATACTTCAACCAGATAAAGACAAAACATAGAAAGAAAACTGTAGGCCAGTACCTCTGATTAACTTAGAAGCAAAAATTCTCACAAAAATACTAGCAAACTGAATTCAACACATTGAAAAGAACATCCAACATAATCAAGTGGGATTCATCCCAAGGATGCAAAAATGGTTCAATATACTCAAATCAATGCAATATATCGCATCAATAGAATGAAGGACAGAAACCGTATAATCATTTCAAATGATGCTTAAAAAGAATTTGCTATAATTCAACGTCTCTTATGATAAAAACTCTGAAAAACTTAGCATAGAAAGAACTTACACAATAACAACCATATTAGACAGATTTGTGGCGACAGTCATATTGAAGAGGGAAAAAACTGAAAGCCTCTCTTCCAATATCTGGAAGAAGACAAGGATGCTAATTTCATCAATACTATTCAACACATTACTAGAAGTTCTAGCTAGAATAATGAGACAAGTGAAAGAAGTAAAAGGCATCCAAAGTGGGAAGGAAGAAATAAAATTATCCTTGTTTGCAGATGAAATGATTTAAGATCTAGAGAAACCTAGATAAAGACCTAAAGATTAAAGACTCCATCCACAAACTATTAGGACTGATAAAGAAATTCAGTAAAGTTGAAGGATACAAAATCAATATACAAAAATCAGTCTATTTGCTTTGGTTGTTGTCTCCCTAGCTGTATAGAAGGTATTCAGTTAAACTAAGTCCCATTTGTTTATTTTTGTTGTTGTTGCAATTGCCACAGAAGGCTACAGAGAACTCAAATTAATCAACATAAAAAGAGCCAACAAGCCTTTATATCACAGGGCAAAAGAAATGAATCGAACCTTCTTAGACAAATGGCTAACAGGCATATGAAAAAATGCTCATTGACCCTAATTATCAGAGAAATGCAAATCAAAACCACCCTGAGATATCACCTAACCCCAGTGAGAACGGACCATATCACAAAATCTGAAAACTGCAGATGCTGGCTTGGATATGGAAAGAAGGGAATACTTACATTGCTGGTGGGACTGCAAACTAATACTTTTTTGGAAGGAAGTATGGAGAATTCCCAAAAAACTCAAACTAGACTTCCCATTTGATCCTGCAGTCCCGTTACTGGGCATTTACCCAGAAGAATAAAAATCTTTGTATCATAAGGACATTTGCAGTAGTGTGTTTATCACAGCTCAATTAATAATTACCAAAATGTGGGAAAAGCCTAAATGTCCACCAACCCAGGAATGGATTAACAAGCTATGATATATGTATACCATGGAATACTGTTCAGCCATTAAAAAAGATGGAGACTTTACAGCTTTTGTATTAAACTGGATGGAAGTCGAACACATTATTCTTAGTAAAACATCACAAGAATGGAGAAGCAAGAATTCTATGTACTCAATTCTGATATGAGGACAATTGACAACCTAGTACACAAAGGGAGAAGAGGTAGGGGGGTTCCGGGAGACAGAAATGATAAATGCCTGAGGTTATGAATGCCTCAATTACCCTGATTTGATTAATTCACATTTTATGCCTGTATCAAAACTTCACATGTGCCCTAGAAATATATACAACTATTACATACATGAAAAATTTTAAAAGAACAGAATTGGGAGGATCCTCAGCTTCTTTAGTGTGCCTGCCATAGTTCTCACTAAATAAATCTCTTCCTTTAAAAGTTTCTCTGTTAACTTTTCTTTTCCCAGTGATCTGGGAGTGGAGGCTTTAGTGTCAGACTACTGTTCTTATTTTTATATGCAAGTAAATCACTTGATTATATTTTTTGTCCTTATGTTATCATGAATATTTCAAGTGAATTTTATATGGTTCATATTTATGGTTTGGGAGCTATTTCACATTTTGGCTCATTGCCGCCTCATCTGCATGTACCATATCTCAGCTGATGTTGATTGGTCTCATTTACATATTCATCATGCTCTGATTTTCAAAGATATTTTGTTATAAACTGGCTTTTCCCCCCCTCCAGTGTTATAATAACACATAGATATGTTTTTAAATTGCACTCATTTCCATATATAATTTTTCTGGTTACCATAAATCACCACATTGTCACTTACTTCCCCCACCATATTCAGTGTAATCTTCACACTTTATACCAAGCTGACATATGGCTCCAAAGTAATTAAAGACAATGTAAACAGTTTACAGTGCACTTTGCAAAGCCACTTCACGTTACAGAGAGTTTAATGATTTCCTCCCCCACCACCATAGCAAGTCCCAAAGCAAGTAAGAATAGGGAAGTTTGAGGTAGTAATACTAATAGAAGCACGTGTTATTTCATTTCTTGTGGAGAAGCTCCTATTCCTTGTTCTTCCAAAAAGTATCCTTTCCTTGCTGATTTTTGATAGAAGTAAAGGGGGCTGGGTAAAGCTGGGTTAATGAATGAAGAAGAATCAAGCAAGGATTAGGGTGTGGTCTTTGAATCATTCTAATAGGAGAAAGAGGACGAACTAAACTCATCAAATACCCATGTTGTGCCAGACACTGAGGTTGGATATTAAGGCTCTTGACAACCTTCAATGGAAAAGAAGCCAAATTCTGTAATTTAAACTGGTTTATTCTCAGCCAAATTTGAGGACCATGGCCCAAAGCCATGCCCAAGAAGCTGCAAAGAAATGGACTCAGTTTGATTTTATTCATTTCGTGGAGACAAGAATTACACATAAAGTCATAAATTATTACAGGGAAGACGTACATTGGTTTGGCCTGAAAAGGTGAGGCATCTCAAAGTGGGGGACTCTTTGATTTGTTATTGGTTAAAGAAATAAAGTTCTGTCTAAAGGCTTGAAATGATTCAGTTTTTCACCATTTCATGTAGTATATTATCGGGCTTTGGCACAAATGTTTAATATCAGGTTAAAGAAGTCTCTACTAGTAGTTTGTTAAATGTTGTTGCCATGAAAGAATGTTTATTTGTCAAATATATATTTCTGTGTCTATTAAAAAAAAAAATAAAGGCTTGAAATGTTTTAAGAAAAGTAAGGAAGTTGCTTTAATTGCCCAGGAGGTCCTCCTGATAAAATATTCACCCAGGCCAATTTCTTCAAGAGTTTTCCCATCTCCGGGTAGGCAAGGGACTTGAAGAGAAACTTCTCTGAAGAAGACAGGCACATGGCCTACAGACACATGAAAAAATGCTCATCATCCTTAAGCATCAGAGAAATGCAAATCAAAACTACTTTGAGATATCATCTAACTCCAGTAAGAGTAGCCCACATCACAAAATCCCAAAACCAGAGATGTTTGCGTGGATGTGGAGAAAAGGGAACACTTCTACACTGCTGGTGGGAATGCAAACTAATATGTTCCTTTTCGAAAGATGTTTGGAGAACACTTAGAGATCTAAAAATAGACCTGCCATTTGATCCTATAATTCCTCTATTAGGTATATATCCAGAAGACCAAAAATCACATTATAACAAAGATATATGTACCAGAATGTTTATTGAAGCCCAATTCATAATTACTAAGTCATGGAAGAAGCCAAAGTGCCCATCGACCCTCAAATGGATCAATAAATTGTCGTGTATGTACACCATGGAATATTATGCAGGCTTAAATAAAGATGGAGACTTTACCTCTTTCATGTTTACATGGTTGGAGCTGGAACATATTCTTCTTAGCCAAGTATCTCAAGAATGGAAGAAAAAGTATCCAATGTACTCAGCTGTACTATGAAACCAATTTATACCTTTCTTATAAAAGCTATAACCCAATTATAGCCCAAGAAGAGGCAGAAGCCGGAGAGGAAGGGGAAAGGATGGGGGTGGGTGGAGGGAGAGTAATTGGTGGGACCGCACCTATGGTGCATTTTACAGGGGTATATGTGAAATTTACTAGGTGTAGAATATAAATGTCTTAACACAATAACTAAGAAACTGCCGTGAAGGCTACGTTAACCAGTTTGATGAAAATATTTCAAGTTGTATATAAAACCAGCACATTGTACCCCATGATTGCATTAATGTACACAGCTATGATATAATAAAGAAAAAAAAAGAAAGAAAAGTAAGGAAGTCTGTTAATCAGAGAGAAACCACAGGCCCTATACCCAGACTCAAGTGATTTGTCACCTAAGTTGAGGACCTATAGGCTGTCTTGCATAGCCTTAGGCCTATCAATGAGTTACAAAATATACCTGCCAGAAGGGAAGGCATGATGAGGCTCTGTCTGACATCTCTTTTCATGGCCAGCAACTCAGTTTTAGGGCATTCCTGAGGTCCCCTTGGCCAAGAGGGAGTCCATTCAATTGTCTGGGGGAGCGCAAGATTCTTAGTTCACACAGCCTTATGAAATAGACCTTATTATTAATATTTTAACATTTTACAGTGTGGGAGATAAAAATCAGAGAGGTTAAAATACTTGTACATGGGGCCAGGAAGGGAGAAGGAAATAAAGATGCAAACTAGTCTATTTCCATGCAGATGGGGTACATTCCTTTCTAGAATATGTTTTTCTATTGCTTATCCACTGTGTTACCTTGAAAAGGGAATTTATTTCTTTAAGACTGTTACCTCAGGGCAGCAACCATAGCTCAGTGGGTAGGGCACTGGCCATATACACCGAGGCTGGCGGGTTCGAACTCAGCCTGAACCTGGCCTGGGCCTGCTAAAACAACAAGGACAACTGCAACAAAAAATAGGTGGTGTTGTGGCAGGTGCCTGTAGTCCCAGCTACTTGAGAGGCTGAGGCAGGAGAATTGCTTATGCCCAAGATTTTGAGGTTACCATGAGCTGTGATACCACAGAACTCTACCTAGGGCAATAGCTTGAGACTCTGTCTCGCAAAAAAAAAAAAAAAAAAAAAAAAAAAGACTGTTACTTCAAATGTAAAATGGCACTAATGGTACTAAATGGTACCTATCTTCTGTGAGAGAAAGCAGGACAGAGCAGAGACCAAATGGCACAGATATAGCAACCTCTTCCCTATCCCTATACTCCTGAAAAAGCTTTAAGGCCAGTATTCCTGGGAAACATCAGCACGATCTCCTACCTTGGTCCTGGCTGACACTGAAGATAAGTAAGGCCTTGGTGCAAGATTAACACTTTTTCAAAAGGGAGTAATTCTAAGATTGGTTCCTGGCACAGCATTAGCTACTCTGCAGAAAAAGATGACATGTCTCACCTGCTTCCAACTATACTAATAAAAGCCTCTTGAAACTGTGTGAGAGTGAGCTGACTCCTGGCCAGACTCAACTCTGCCTTTTCTAATAAAGTCTTTCTTTAATCCCTAGACTGTCCTTTTCTCCTTCTTTGGACCCTCACCCGGACTCTGGCCTGAAACCTGTCAACTATGAGGAAGAAAAAATTGATGGAAATAACAGCCTTTAATTGGTGCCTGGCATATAGTAAGTCCTCAGTAAATGTTAACTGTAACAAAGAAAATAATAGTAATAAAATTCCTGCCAGTACAACCCTACTCATCTTTTAAGTCTTAGTTGAATTCCACAAACCTTCCAGATATTCCTCTTCTGGATGATAACAGGGCTAATTTTCTTTTCAGACATAAATTATTTGCCCAACTGCCAGCATCTAGCCTCCATGCCCCCACAATACCTTCAATTTTTCTTGTGTATCACTTCTCCCTCACCTCCAAGTCCATGGGGTAGGGGTAAGTGTTAGCAACTCTAAGGATGGAGCCCATTTCCCAGGCCAAAGCCAATTTGAGCATTACATTCTCTTAGCTTTAGTGGTCATTCTAGGGATGGTTGTGTAATCTAAGTAATCTTAAGATTCTTTTATACCACTGAGGAAGAAAAATAGTCCGTTCTTTTCTTCTGAGAAGAAGCCAGAGAAAAGGTGAAGCCAGGACTGGTGACGCTAGGACTGTTGCAGCCCCTTGCCTTGAAGAGTGAGGCTGAAGGCTGAAACTAACATAACACAAGGAAAATTGAAAAATGGAGAGAGCCCAAGTCCTAAGGACATTATTATCTCAATAGAGCTGAAACTTAAGCCATTCTTTTTCTCTCAACATCAAGTTAAATGTGCTATTAAATTTTCTTCTTTCTGTAAGGTTGTTTGAAGTTCATTTTCTTTTGACTCTCACAATAGGAAGAGTCCTAACAAATACAAGGGTGGTGGTTACTTGTTTTGGTGTGTGTTGTGCACTTTTGTCATGAGATATATTTTAAATTGTAACTATATATATATATTCTCAGCCAGTGTCCATGTGCCTATCAATTACTACATTATTTTTCATAAATATATCATTTATGATTTTCTTTTCATATTTGGATATTTTGTCTTGTCTCCTTTACTAATTGTATTTATTTATTTGTTCATTTTTATCTACACATTTATTAGATATTTATTGTATGCACCTGATTTCTTATGAGGCACCATTCAATACTAAGTAAAAACAAACATGCCCTTGTATTCATGGAATTTACAGCCCAGTAGGGTTGTTCGAATTTAATTCAGTTATCATATAAGTAAGTGTAAAATTGTTTAAATGATAGTCACCACAAAGAGTAGTGGTGATTCTGGAGTGTGTATAGTAGTTTTGCCCCAGTTGGAGAGGTCAAGGAGAGCTTTTCTGGGGGAAATCACATTAGCGTGAGAATCTGAATGATGACAAGGTACCAACTAAGTAAAAGTGGCAGAGTGGAAAGGGTGTTGTAGGCAGAAGGAACTTCATGTGCTGAGGCCTGAGGTGGGCTCCATGACATGGTGCATTACATGAACTGAAAGAGGGCTAGAATAGCAAAGGAGAGAATGCAGGAGCTCTGGCTATGCTGGTAGTACTCCTGTCTGTAGGAAGGAGTCTCCTTTTCATGTGAAGAGCAGTGGGTGGTCTGCCAACAGACCTGTCCACTAGATGCCCCTAATGCTTGTTGTTCTCACAAGGAAACCAGAACAACAAATAAACTACTTTTAAACAAAAATAACTGAGAAAGAACACTGGTATGCAGTAGAAGCATAGCAGAAAAACAGGTAATCACAGCAATTATGGATGGACACAGAGAAAGAAAATGGCAGGCTTCTTCTACCCCTCCCCTGAACTGGAACCTGCTGGGGACCAGGAGGGATTTCTTTCTTTAACTGGGCAGTCAGAGGACCCCAGCACACCCATAATCATTTTGTACAACTACAGATCTCTCCATTGGGGTCACCTGAAGTCCTCACAAGGCACAAGTCCTAGTGGCGAGAGCTTACTGGAGTCCATATAGCTGTGCTCCACTGAAGGAGCTAATGCTGTACCCTGCCCCTGTGGCCCACCCAGCTAATGAACTGTACCATCTCTGAGTTGTAACTATGGCTGGAATGTGTCTTGGTCCAGGGGGCAGTTGCCATAGTTCCCATTTATCCCAGAGGCTAAGCTATTGCTGAACCAACTCAGCCTAGAGGTCCAACAGGTGTGAGCAGCTGTCACATGCTTCTCTGTGGGGCCAAGCAGAAATAGGGCTGCTTGATCTACCACACCCCATCCCCAGCTGGAGCTGAGAGATACCTTGTCTCTTGCATAAATAGTACCTTAGCCAATCAGGGGTGTCACTTTTCAAGTGTCTAAGTTGAATTAGTGCCATGCATCCTAGGAAATGGTGCTGTGGCTGCCCAAGGCAGTAACGTACCCTAGTATCTAAGCTGATGTGGTGCCCTGCATCTCAAAGAAATAGTGCCTGGACTTTCCATAATAGTGACACCCAAAACCATATTGGGAAGTGTGGCTTTGGGAGAGATTTAAGTCATGATGGCTCTGTTCTCATGAATGGATTAATGTCACTATAAGAAGTATTTCTGGGTATTGGTTCATGCTTTTCTGCCATGTGAGGACACATTTTTCACCTTCTGCCCTTCCCCTTGTCATGTGAGGACTCAACATGAAGGTCCTCACCAGATGCCAGTGTCTTGATCTTGGACTTCCCAGCCTCCAGAGCTGTGAGAATATAAATTTCTGTTTTTTGTAAATTACCCAATCTATAGAATTTTTTTTTTACAATAGCACAGATTAAGATTTTAAGGAAAGATTGTGATAGGTGGAAAAGATGAATGGACAGTCTGGAGGTATAATGAGGAGGTAAAATCAATAGGACAGTATTGTACTATGATACAAAGTTACATCACAAATACATTGTGACCTTGCCTTTAAAGAACAATCAAGTGGATCTGGAAAAACCCATAGGTTCAGAACAATCTGAGAAACATGTTAGTAATACTTAGAACACAAGGTTATAGTCTGAAAGCACTGGGAAAGTTCTGAAAGGCTCTATAGAGGAATACACATTTTGTCTGGCTGCTAAATGAAAAGCAGGATTTTACCATGTGGAATTTTAGGCATAGGGACACATGTATATAATAGGATGAAAATATATTTTCTTCATCTGCTTAATCATTCATTTCCCTGAAACTATCTTTTTGTTCACTCTATGTGCCAGGTATTGTGCAAATAACCAGCTGTCACATTCTAAATAAGTAATATGATGTCTGATAATGATAGTACTTGGGGATCAGGAAATTGTCACATTTGCTGAGAGCATGGGAGATAAAGGATTTTGATTTCTGTTCTAGGAAGAGACTTACAACTTAAGTCTCTAGCAATGAAGGTCCCTAGAAGTTCTTCTGCAAGGGAATTTGAGCAGAGAAGTTCTAGTAGCAGAGTGGCAGGAAGCTTGGCCCTGGGATAGGCATGGCAGCTTCAAGCAGTAGGCTATATAAATGCTGATGAGCCCTTGGGCCAGCAGAGAGAGAAGAGGGCTGGATTCCAGAGTACACTGAGAGGTGGGCAATAGGACTAGAGGATTTCTGGGTATAAGGGACAGAGAAGGCATGTGAGTGAAGGGAGGTTTGGAATTTTCTTTCTGAGGAATCTGAGAAGATGAGGGTAGTATTTATAGGGCAATATGAAAAGATGAGAAATTTAAAGATAATGTACTAGTTCCATATATGCTAAATTTCAGGTATTTTCAGTTTAGTCAAATGTAGATGTTTGGACATCTCTCCTTTTCAAAACAAAACTTATGGCCTCATAAGATTTCTGTAATCTATGGAGATTACAGATGAATGTTTAGCAAGACATTATTTGATGGAATAATCATTTCTGTGGGGAGGGGGGACAGACCTGTATAAAAAGAAAATGGTCCAGAGTGGATCCCTGGCATATCTAAACTTCTTGTTGGGTACAAGAAAGGCGAGATGATGAGAGCTGGATAAGGAGCAGTCTGGGAGGGTGACAGGGAGGCAGGAGAGTGTGGTGTCCCGGGGAAAGGGTGTTGGGAGAAATGACACTAATGGTCAATGAAATCAAAAGCTACATATAAAGTTGGTACTGAGAGGACAGAGTAGAAGTCATTTGATCTGGCAGATATAGTATTGTTGGCTAGAATAATTTAAAAATGTTGAAGAATTTGTGAGCAGGCTGGGAGTGATGGAAAAGAAAGGATAGAGAGGCAGTAAACGCAGGCTGCTCTTTCTAGAGTTGTGGCGGGAAAGAGAAAAGGTAGCATGGTAGGAAGGTGGAATTTACACAGAAAACTTCTTTTTCTTCTTCTTCAAATGGATGGGTGAAACTTGGTCACATGTGCACAGTGGATGAAAGGAGCTTTGAGATTTGTGGCGAGGGAGATACTGAAGAAAAAGTCAATGTTCATTAAGTTCAGGAAACTGGTTAATAACTAGAGCAAGACAAGTGAAGGAGAAAGGAGTTGAGAACCTGCCAGTGACCAAGAATAGAAAGTGAGGAGATGCATGAAGGTGAGCGCACAGATCAAGGGGCACAGAAGTCTCCCCAGAGTTCAATTTAGGGCGTCTGCTAGGGATTGTTTTTGAAGCTTTAGGTTATAAAGGTCTTAAAAAAGGAAGATCACTTTAATATTATTTTTGGCATCTTACTGTGTCAGTTCAGGCTGATTAATAAAGACATGAGGTGGAAATGGACGTGCTGTGTCTGAGCAGGTTGAGTTCCTGAGGCAGCTGCTCTGCCTCTTGTCAGCTCAGCTCAGCCATCATATCACCACAGGAAGGTCCTGTCTGATGCTGAGCCCCCAATGAGGGGTCAGTCACACCTCCTGGATTAGATGTGATTAAAGTGGATAGCTATGATATCTGATAATCCTGTCTTTAAAATACATTCCCATGTAATTATAGGGATGTTTGGGGATGTACAGTTATTCCAATAGTCAGCCAGTCTATGTTTGCTCTGGGTGGGGCAATGGCCAAGTTTTCCAACTCTGTCCATGGAAGACTGTAGGTTGTAAACTAAGCCCTCAGCCAAGTTAGGAATAGAAATTGGAGAACACTTAAATACTCTTTTTAAAAGGGGAATTTAAGAGTCTGTTAATACAGATGGAGAAACCAAGCCCCTAGAACATAAGGTGATTTAATCAAGGTCACACAGTAAGTTTATATTAAAAATAACACCCAAACCCAGCATTCTGATCACTCTCCTTTAAGCAAGGGGCTCAGTTGCTGAAAAACCATGCTACTCTCTCTATTTTGTTCTCTTTTGTTAATGGATTCCTTTTGCATTTCCTCAGATCTTAACAATTAATATTTTTAAAGATGGTGGGTAAAAGAACCAAAAGGAAAAATTGAATGACTCCAAGGAGGAGAAATAAGTGAATCAGTGAGTTGCTTTCTTCCTATAGCAAAAATAACTATTCTCTTCTGTCTATTCCATCTACCCATTGCTTTACTTACTGGCATTTAAATCCTAAATCCTGTCTGTGTCACTGCAGAGAAAAACTCATCTTCCTTGCCTGAACGGCCCAGGAGGTGAGATCAAGAGCCTTCAAAGGGAGGGCAGCTTACTTTAAGTGTGGGAGGATTTGTTCTGTTTTACTACCACACCCCACTTTGAGAAAACTGTTATTTGGGGAATAACAGTTATTCCCCAAATTAAATTAAATCCCCTAAATTAAACCAGTCCATTAAGAAGTCAATGTCTACATAACAAAGAAGTCTCCTCTTTTCAAAATAAATCTTTGTCAGTACTGTAAACTTTCCTAATACTTTTAAATGTTTATATATCAATTACCACTTGTCTGCACACATAGCTTGGGAACAAGAAGTCTAGAGAATCTCTAAGGCACAAATGTTAGACTCTACTGTCAATCAAGAAAAAGTAATCAGAAATAGTAGAAGGTATCTCTGAAAGAATATGATGTCAGCAAGAAAACAGGCTTTGGTTTATGAAAATTCCGCTCACAGGTACTTTGAGAACAATACTTTGTACAAAAAACAGTAAGAATTGCTTGAATTGGCTTTTCCTCACTTGAATAACCATGCTGAAAGATTAATTACACTATCATTTAGGAACCTTAGTAAGGAAATAAAATGAGAGGAGGCACAACAAGTTTGCTTGGCTATGTCAGTCTGGCTTCTAAGCCCAGAGCTTCATACCAGATGTGACCTGAGTTGCTGCCTATTTCCCACTTGAGCCATTCAGTCACAGCAGTATCAGGTACGTACATTTTCTCCAGGTCCCCAAATCCTGAAAATGCGCCTTTTGGGATGACTTGAAGCTTGGTGAGGACAAACCTCCTGAAAAGAGAATAGACATAAAATATCACATAAAAATAAGTAATTGAGTACCTGATGTATAATATCAGCTTATAGTTAACATATACAGTAGAACCTCTGTAGGTTGATCACCCAAGGGACTACGACAAACTGGTCAGCATGTGGAGGTGGTCAACAGAAAGAATTAGGTCTGCTGTGCTGATACACACATGGTACATGTCTGGTCTGTGAAAGTTAGGTCACCTTCAAGAGGTGGTCTGTGTAAGGAGGTGGTCAACTATGAAAGTTCTACCATACTCAATGCTTATTACAATAACAAGGGTTGAAATTGATTTTGCATTTTCTCTCTTCATCCTGTCTCCAAAGCAGTAATATTGCCCTAAGGATATCTGGGAGACGATACTATTATTCTCCCCACTTCGTATGAGGAAACTGGAGAATACAAAACTTACTCAGGGTAACACGACTGATACATGAGAGAATTGGGATATGAACCTTGCTTGTCTCCACTACTCTGTGGCCTGCTATAGCCATGTGTGAGGTCTCTTCCCTTTCTTTACTCCAACTATCCCCTCTTCCTTTATGGTTATATTCAGCTGACCTTGCTTTTTATCCCAGGGGGAAAATGAAACCAGTATAAGAAAACTTCCTCCTGTTCTCCATGGCTCACTGCCTGATGAACGTCTGCACCTGTGCTTTATCACGCGCCCCTCCCTCCTGTTACAGGGATGCACTGTCCAGGGTCCTGTCAGGGAACAGTCCCTCTCATGTGCACTATTTCTCTTCTAATCCCAGTAACCACTATAGCAATTTTCCCATTTCTTTCATACATATCATTTGCCTATTTTCCCTTCTTTACTGGTCTATGCCCTTTAGTATTATATAGACACATTCCATGATTTCTCCCATCTGTAAAGTCTTCTCTTAACCTCAGCCACATCTAGCTTTTGCCATTTTCTTTTGCTTGAAAATATTTGTCGCACCTGCCTCAGAACTCCTTTCAATGGCTCCTCATCTCCATCAGGGAACACTCTAAATTATTTACAATGGTCTTCAGTACCCTATAGGAGCCACTTGTTCTCTATCCCCACAGTTCTCTACCTCACTTCTTATTTACTCATTTTTTTAACTCTAACTTCACTTTTCACAACTCCCCTTTGCTCATCCTGATCTTATCATGGCATCCTCTTGCTATTCCTCGGAGATGTCAGGCTCCTTCTTGCCTGATGTTTTTGCATTTATAGTTCTGTCTGTCTGAACATTCCTCTCCCAGACCTCCTTATCACTTGCTACATCAGCCCCCTACTTACTTAAATGTCACTTTCTCAGCAAGACTTTTCCAACCACCTGTTTAAAATGGCAGTCTCCCCAACTTGGGCTCTGGCTGCCTTCCCTGCTGCTTGAATTTTTCTTTATAGTATTTCTGATGTATTATACATTCTCTTTATTTATGTGTTTGTGTATTCATGTATTTATTTTACTTATCTCTTCTGATAACTAGAATGAAAGCTTCATGAGGGCAAAAAACTTCATCTGATTTGTTACTACTATATCCCAAATGCCCAGAACAGTGCCTAGTACATGCCAGTGAGTTGATCAACGTTTGTCAAATGACTGAATTGCACAATCTAAGACTTCTCGGCTTGAAGGTGAAATTACAAGTGATCCTTTGGGAATCTCTGCAATAGAAATACTATAATTTCCTCTGGCTTCTCTTGCTTTTTCCTGCTTTGTAACTCATTAATAGGGATTTGGCTTTCTTTCCATTTCAACTCCTTCCTTCACTGAAGCTGTCTGTGAGCAGGAATTGTAATGAAATGCTGTGGACTTGGATAACTTTATAAAAATTTTATTGTTTTAGCTCCTTATCATTTGTTGATGTTAGTGAAATTCCTGTTTCAGATAGAGTCGTTACTCAGGCTATCAGGTCTTTTTTTCACCTTGTTTGTGTTTGGCTACAGAAGTGCCAACTGTATGATGAGGAAGCATAAGAGTATTCTGTGTGCTGTTCTTGTTTTGGAGGCATGTATATACCTGCCATGAAGGCAAAACCAGAAACCTTAGTGTTAGGAGCTGAGACTGGCCAGATCTCGGGCCCGGCTTAGGTAGGTTCTAGGTGCAGACCGCTAAGCTACCTTGCTCAGGAACAGTTTCTCTTAGGTCCCTGAAGGCTATCTACCTTAGCTGGAGAGAGAGAGTCTTAGAGAGAGTAAAGCAGTCTTCTTAGCATAGATAGATCTTAGTCTTTAGCAGAGCTTGGTAATCTTCAGCAGAGACACTGTGCTGACATTTTGCAGGCAGGAGAGGAGACAGAGTCAGAGTAAGCGAGTCTATGATAGAATGTGCATGCTCTTTGACTGCCTTCTCCTCCAGCCTAATATAAGGCTGATCTAATGCTTCTCAACCCCACAGGTGTAGAGACTGCCATTTCACCACTGCTCTCATCTCATGAGCTCTTTCATGCTTATTAGAACCAAATCCCTCTCCATGCCCTTCTCACCAAGGTGTTCTATCATTGAGCTACATGGGTATTTCTTATAATTTTCACTCCTCCTAGCCATAAGCTATACAGGCTGCTATACCTTAGAACTGCCAGAGAATAGTTGTGGGCTATAGTTGATTGCAGTAACTATAAATGTTATAGAAGGACTAAAATGAGAAAGCTATCAAAGTATACAGACATACAACAGAAAGTTTGGTATCAGAGGATGAATTTTTATTTTTTTAATTTTTTTAACTGTTCATTTTTTTAATAATTAATTATTTTTTTAAAATCATAACTTTGTACACTGATGCATTTATGAGGTTCAGGGTACTGCTTTGATATACAATGTGAAATGTTTACATTGAACCAAGTAATGAGAGGATGAATTTTTAGTCTGAGCCTCAAAACTATCTCATCATACTAAAAGCATAGTCTTTATAAAACTATTTACATAAAATATGATCTAATCTAGGGTCAGAGAAGAATATCTACTTCTAGAATGTTCATCTGAAAAAAATCAAGGTTAGTTTACACTATCTTAGCTGTACTCACTTAACCTTAGTTAATACCCACAAGACACAAGAATGATAAAAACAAACTGGAAAAAAGCAGATAATAAAATTATTTTAAACTGCTCAGTCTATAAGTTTCAAAGACATTGAAATATTAATGGAAGATGTTAATGACAAGTACAGAGAATACAGTCTTGGTTAGTTGACTTTTCTATTTAATAACAAGTCAGCTAGATAGCATTTTTTAAAACTCAGCTCTAGTAGTATGCATATTTAAAAAAATTTTCCAGAACTATGTCTGCATTAAGTGGCTCAAACTTTTTAACCTATTAAATCTTTTCTGAAGATTAAAAACTTCATTTATTACAATTTTTTGAATGTTATAAACTATATAGTTTGAAGATATTTTCACTAAAAATAACATAGACATCTACAAAACAAATATTATTTTAAAAGCATAGCTAAGCTTGCAAGGAAATCTGAAAAATCTTGGAGGTCTCAAAGTAAAGCAACTAAGTACCAACTAAAAGCTAAGTGGTGGGTGCAAACCAGAACTCTAAGAGAGTAAACTGAAGCTAAGGTAAGCTGGGGGCAGTTTCTGAACATGGTAAGCAAGGCACTTGTGTTTTGGTGAGAAACTAGTAAGTAAAATGAGACATGGAAGATGAATGCAAAGATTCTTACTTTCTCTTTCTCCTTTTTCCTTTCTATAAATCATGTGCATTCTAGAAGGAAAGAATGGTACAGAAAACAGAAGACAGGCAATTTTCAATAAAATAATACCATTTTTTCCCCATAACTTATGAATGATACAAATCCTTGCATTCAGAAATCTCAAGTTTCAGGGAAGAAAATAAAAGTAAATTCACTGCCAGATACCTGTGAGTTAAAGCTGCAAAGCCATAAAAGAAAATATTTCAATACAAGCAGAGAGAAAAAGATGGGTCATCATAAAAAGAAAAAATAATTAAAAAACATTGTAAAAAAATCTTTAAAATTATTAAAGAAAATTGCTAACTTAGAAAATTATCATTCAAATGGGAAGGTAAAATAAAGATACTTCTGAACAAATTTAATTAGCTGTTAATTAAATTTCTTATCCTCCTTTAGAGGTTAAAAAAATTTCATCCTGTAGGAAGACACACACACACAAAGGAACAGTGAATGTAGAGATTAGTGTTCCTTATTCCAACAAGGAATACCACCACCAACAAAAATTGGCCAAGAATGAGATCACCAAGCTAATTAGTATAAAAATAAATGAGTTGTTTGACAATGATGCAAATAAATTACCTAGAAATCAATAACAAAGATAATTAACTCCTTTCCCCCCAATACATACACTGGAAAACCAAAAGTGAAGCAAAACAAAGCAAACCAACCAATCAAATATATATGGGTCAAAGAATAAATCAGTTATAATTGGGAATTATTTAAAATGGGCTATAATGAAAATATAATCTATCAAACTTAAAGATACAGCTACAGAAATATATAGCCTTAAGTTATTGTACCAAATGGAAAAATAATGAGCTAAGCTGTCAGCACACGAAACTAGTAAAAGAACCATGGAATTGTGGAAACAGAAAATTATAAAACCAATATTTCTTTATTTTTTTCTGGCTAGAACTTGAAGTGAAATTCAAAAGCAGTTGAATAATCAGAGACTGTTGATAAAGATGTTTTGAGAAGATAAATACTCAAGTAGACATTACAATTTGGTATTTGAAGTTTAACGTATATTAACTTGCTATTTTTTTCACAATTACATGTTTAATTTTCTTCATAAGTTTATCACTAAGATTGGTAAAAACTTTCTTATGATGGTCAAAGTTTTAATGTAATGATTTCAAGTGCTCTTACAACTTTAACATTAAAAGTGATTATCTTGGGGGGAGGAACAAGATGGCCGACAGGTACCAGCCTCCGACAGAAGCTCCCATCCAGAGGGAAGGATAAAGTCCAGAAAATACCCAACAAAGTTGAAGACTAGGAGCCCAGCTGAGAGAAAAGAGTGATATCTGCAGGACAACTCTGCTGAGGCAAGTTACGGCTCCTAGAAAGCAATCTACAGGTACATAATACATCCCGAAGGAAGGGTGACTGTCCCCTCCTCCCAGAAAGTTGTATTTTTTCTTTTCGTCAGCTCCTGTGAGTTCACCTGTGAGTGGTGAACTGAGGACTTATTGTCTCACCACACATGTGAGAGCTACAGAAAGAGGGGTCTACTCCCCTAGAGGGACCCTGCTGAGACTCCAAGCCAGGCAGAAAAATCGAACTAATGTTTCGCTGCCATTTTGAATTCCCAGTCTACCCTTCCACCTTGCCTGCAGAGACAGTGAGAGGAGGCCCAAGAACAGGTTTCTACCACACCCCTGCGGGACCAAGCACCTTATCCCAGCCCTGTAGCTGGAGAACTGCTTGAGCTGCATGTTCCCTGCATGGCTGCCACTTGGCTGCCTCCCCAGGGCACCCCAGTGGGGTACGCTGAGGACTGTTGGACCTGCACATCCCACATGCAGCTGCTGTTGCATGGCCACCATAGCACCAAGGACTATTTGACCTGCGTGGCTGCCACCGCTTGATAGCCACTCCAGGGCACCCGAGTGGGGTGTGCCCAGGACTGTTTGACCCATGTGTCCCCTGTGCAGCTACAGCCACTTGGCCTCTGCCCCTGGCACCAGAGTGCAGAGGACTGTTCCACCTGCGTGGCTCCCACTGCCCCCGCACCTGAGTGGGGCGCGCCGAGGACTGTTTGACCCATGCATTCCTCATGTGGCTGCTGCTGCTCAGCCACCCAAGAACCTGAGCCGGGCACGCCCAGGACTATTTTACCCATGGCTGTTGCTGCTTGGCCACAGACCCTGAGTGGGGCACCCTGAGGACTGTTTGACCCATGAGTCACTCACGCAGCTGCTGCAGCTTGGCTGCCACCTGTGGGCAGCCAATGGGGGTACACCAAGGACTGTTTGACCTATGAGGCTGCCACTGCTTGGCTACCACCCCCTGGCACCTGAGCGGGCCCTGGAGGACTGTTTAACTCACAGGTGCCCAACGTGGCTGCTGATGCTAGGCCTCCACCCTGGGCACCTGAGCGGGGTGCCCCAGGACTATTTGACCTGCATGTCCCCTACGTGGCTGCCACTGCTTCACCACCACCCCCGGCACCTGAATGGGGCACACAGAGGACTGTTTGACCCGCATGGCCTCTGCACAGCTGCAGCTGCTCAGCTGCCACCCCCAGCATCTGAGCGGGGTGCCCCAGGACTGATCGACCCACACGTTCCTGGCACCCCATGCCCGGAGGCCAGAGAACTGCAAAAGGACAGTCAGTTGAAAGGGAACCACACAGGCATGGAGTTACCTGGAGGTGAAGAACATCAGCTGCAACAGCTAAAACAATAAGGCTCATAACCCTGAGACTTTTCTGGACAGAAATGCCCTATTGCTCCTGGCAACCAGAGGAAGGCAGCATTTTCTCCAGTGGCAACCACAGGCTGAACGGTTTTAGTACGGTCCCCAAATGGTGCAAATTCACCATGGGACAAAATCAGCGGAACAACTTTGGCAACCAGAATAACCAGAGTAGATCAAATCCCCGAAGGAAGGATGGGGCAGAAGGAATTGAAGATCCCATCCACAAACAGATGTCTGAGATGACAGAAATCAAGTTCAGAATCTGGATAGCAAATACGATTAACAGATTGGAGGGAAGAAGAGAATTAGAATTTCAAGAAATTATTCAAAAGATATCTCAAAAAATTATTCAAAAGATGTCTCAAGAATTCAACAATTTCAAAGATAAAATGAACAAAGATTTTTGAAACATTGAGGCAAGAGTTTGTAGCCCTCAAAGATTTGAAAAATACAGTAGATTCCCTTGGTAACAGAATGGAACAGGCAGAAGAAGGGATCTCTGACATTGAAGACAAAGCTTTTGAATGAGCCCAAGAGCTCAAAGATGAAAAGAAATGGAAAGCAAAAATGGAGAGCTCTCAGAGAGCTCTGGAATAATTTGAAGAAAACTAATATTTGCCTTATAGGAATCACTGAAAGTGAAGAAGTTGCTTCACAAAACACAGAGACTCTTCATTAAATTATGAAAGAGAAATTTCCAGACATGCCAAGAGATTCTGAAATTCAGATAGCAGATAGTTTTAGAACCGCAGCACAACTCAACTCCAACAAGACATCCCCCAGGCACATCATAATTAACTTCACTAAAGTTAATATGAAAGAGAAAATTCTGAAAGCAGTTAGATGCAAGAAAACCATAACCTACAAGGGGAAGAGTATTAGGATGACTGCAGATCTCTCTGCTGAAACCTTTCAGGCTAGAAGAGGATGGTCATCAACTTTTAATCTCCTAAAACAAAATAACTTTCAACCCAGGATCCTATATCCAGCTAAACTATGTTTCATCTATGATGGAGAAATTAAATACTTTAAAGACATTCACATGCTGAAGAAATTTGCCATAACTAAGCCAGCTCTCCAGGAAATTTTCAAACCTATCCTCCATATGACCAGTGTAATCCTCCACCACAAAAGTAAACCCACTCAGAAACTTTTGATCAAATTCCAACTTCTACAGTGGTGAAAGGATTAAAAATGTTTACTGGACTTTTGAGGAACTCGATGCCCCAAATTTTACCAGGCTTATCAATAATTTCAATCAATGTGAATGGCTTAAGGAAGCTAAATAACCTTATGCTGAATGATAGATGGGTCAGAGGAAAGATCAAGAAGGAAATTACCAAAGTTTTAGAACAAAACTATAATGAAGGGGCTGCATCTGTGTCTCAGTGAGTAGGGTGCTGGCCCCATATACCGAGGGTGGTGGGTTCAAACCTGGCCCCAGCCAAACTGCAAAAAAAAAAAAAAAAAAAAAAAACCAACCAAACAACAACAACAAAAAAACCATAATGAAGACATGAGTTATCAGAACCTCTGGGATACTGCAAAGACAGTCCTAAGAGGGAAATTTAAGCCTTCCTCAAGAAAACAGAAATAGAGAAAGTTAATAACTTAATAGGACATCTCAAGTAACTGGAAAAGGAAGAACACTCCAGTCATACCCAGCAGAAGAAAAGAAATAATCAAAATTAGAGCAGAATTAAATGAAATTGAAAACAAAATGATTATACAACATATCAATAAATCAAAAAGTTAGTTGGTTTTTTGAATAGGTCAAGAAGATAGATAAACCTTTGGCCAACCTAACCAAGAAAAAAAGAGTAAAATCTCTAATTTCATCAATCAGAAACAGTAATGATGAAATAACAACAGATCCCTCAGAAATTAAAAAAATCCTTAATGAATATTACAAACAACTTTATTCTCAGAAATATGAAAATCTGTAAGAAATTGACCACACTTGGAAGCATGCCACCTTCCAAGACTTAGCCCGAATGAAGTGGAAATGTTGAAATAGCATCAACTATATAAAATCTCCCTAAAAAGAAAAGCCTGGGACCAGATGGCTTCACATCAGAATTCTACCAAACCTTTAAAGAGGAACTAGTACCTATATTGCTTAACCTTTTCCAAAATGTAGAAAAAGATGGAATACTACCC
>NW_003852419.1:7352964-7439292 GCF_000181295.1 Otolemur garnettii
AGGTTACAAAATCAACACTCATAAATCTGTAGTCTTTATCTATACCAACAGCAGCTAAGCTGAAAAAACAGTCAAGGACACTATTCCGTTCACAGTAGTGCCAAAGAAGATGAAATATTTGGGAGTTTACTTAACAAAGGATGTGAAAGATCTCTATAAAGAGAACTATGAAACTCTAAGACAAGAAATAGCTGAAAATGTTAGCAAATGGAAAAATATACCATGGTCATGGCTGGGAAGAATCAACATTGTTAAAATGTCCATACTACCCAAAGCAATATATAATTTTAATGCAATCCTTATTAAAGTTCCGCCATCATATTTTAAAGATCTTGAAAAAATAATACTTTATTTTATATGGAATCAGAAAAAAACCTCGAATAGCCAAGACATTACTCGGGAATAAAAACAAAGCAAAAGGAATCACGCAACCAGACCTCAGACTATACTATAAATCGATAGTGATTGAAACAGCATGGTACTGTTACAAAAATAGAGAGGTAGATGTATGGAACAGAATAGAGAGCCAACAGATGAATCCAGCTACTTACTGTTACCTGATCTTTGACAAGCCAATTAAAAGCATTGAGTGGGGAAAAGATTCCCTATTTAACAAATGGTGCTGAGGTGAACTGGCTGTCAACTTGTAGAAGACTGAAACTTTCACCACTAACTAAGATAGACTCTCACTGGATTAAAGATTTAAACTTAAGACATGAAACCTTAGAAGTACTAGAAGAAAGTGTAGGAAAACACTTGAAGAAATCAGCCTGGGTGAAAATTTCATGAGGAGGACACCCTGAGCGATTGAAACAACATCAAAAATACACTGTTGGGACCTGATCAAACTAAAGAGCTTCCACATGGCCAAGAACACAGTAAGTAAAGCAAGCAGACAGCCCTCAGAATGGGAGAAGATATTTGCAGGTTATGTCTATGACAAAGATTTAATAACCAGAATCCATAGAGAACTCAAACATATTAGCAAGAAGAGAACAAATGATCCCATTTCAGGGTGGGCAAGGGACTTGAAGAGAAATTTCTCTAAAGAAGATAGGCATACGGCCTACAGATATATAAAAAATGCTCACCATCCTTAATCATCAGAGAAATGCAAATCAAAACTACTCTGAGATATCATCTAACTCCAGTAAAATTAGCCCATATCACACCATCCCAAAACCAGAGATGTTGGCGTGGATGTGGAGATAAGGGAACACTTCTACACTGCTCGTGGAAATGCAAACTAATATGATCCTTTTGGAAAGACATCTGGAGAACACTTAGAGAACTAAAAATAGACCTATCATTTGATCCTGCAATTCCTCTATTAGGTATATATCCAGAAGACCAAAAACCACATTACAACAAAAATATTTGTATCAGAATGTTTATTGCAGCCCAATTCATAATTGCCAGGTCATGGAAGAAGCCCAAGTGCCCATCTATCTACGAATGGATCAATAAACTGTGGTATATGTACACCATGGAATACTATGCAGCCCTAAAGAAAGATGGAGACTTTACCTCCTTCATGTTTACATGGATAGAGCTGGAAAATGTTCTTCTTAGCAAAGTATCACAAGAATGGAGGAAAAAGTATCCAATGTACACACCCCTATTATGAAACTAATTTATACCTTTTATATGAAAACTATAACCTAAAAACAACCAAAGGATGGGGGGAAGGGGGAGGGAGGGGGGAATGGGTGGAGGGAGGGGGATTCAAGGGTTCACTTCTGTGGTTCATCTTACAAGGGTAAGTGAATCTTTCTATGAGCAGAATATGAACGTTTTAACACAATAACTAAGAAAATTACATGAAGGCTATGTTACTAGTTTGATGGAAGTGTTTTGGATTGTTTGTGAAAACACCACACTGTACCCCAGAAGTGCATTAATGTACACAGTTAACATTCAATTAAAAAAAAAAAAAGAATGGAAAAAAAAGCATCCAATGTACTCAGCTCTATTATGAAACTAATTTATAGCTTTCATATGAAAGCTATACCTAATTATAGCCTAAGAATATGGGGAGGGGGATGAGCGAGGGGTTGGAGGGGGGTGGATGGGTGGAGGGAGGGTGATTGGAGGGATCACATCTATGGTTTATCTTTCAAGGGTACAAGTGAATGTTTCTAAAAGTAGAATATAAACGTCTTAACACAATAACTAAGAAAATGGCATAAAGGCTATGTTAACCAGTTTGATGAAAATATTTCAAATTGTATATGAAAACACCACATTGTACCCCATGATTGCATTAATGACACAGCTATCATTTAATAAAAAATATAGTGATTATCTTAGAAATCTATGTCTATTTAAATATTTATTGAAGAAAACTGGACTTATTGTTTAAAGTGTTAAACTGTATTTATTATAGGAGGTTTATTTAAACCAGCAACTTTTTTGATAATTCATTATGACTTTGCTGATTTAGTTCTAATTAATTCAAAAGATATGTTTCCTTAAATCAGGAACATAGATAAGGACATTATTTTTTATAAATTTTCATTTTAGAATTAAAGTAAGTGAGAGCCTAACAGATGAACTTTAAAAAACATTGCAAAAATTAAATTTGCCTTGAGATAGAAAACCTAAAGAGTGAACAGAGAAAGATGAGTAGAAATGAATTAAAAATTGACACTCAAGAGGATCAATAAGAACCAAAATCTAATTATTTGGAAAGATCAGTAGAATATAAAGAAAATAAATCTATAGTGAGCAAGAAAAAAAGAGAGAGAAAAAACTCAAATGAGAGCCATGAAAAATGACACTCAGCCACAGACATAACAGATGTTAAACTAGAGAACTCTAAGGATAGTTTTATAATATTGGATTTGGAAAATCAAATAATATGGATAATTTTAATAAATATGGATAATTACAAATAATGACTCATGAAGATATGGAAAGCTGAATAGAGTTATAGCTATTAATAAATTAAGTTGGGGGCAGTGCCTATGGCTCAAAAGGGTAGGGCACTGGTCCCATATGCCAGAGGTGTCGGGTTCAAACCCAGCCCCGGCCAAAAACTGCAAAAATAAATAAATAAATAAATAAATTGAGTTGGTAATTTAAAATCTACCCATCAAAAACCAACTATTCCAAAGACTAGTGAAAGAGGCAATGGTCTCCAAAGCATTTTATGTAGCCAGAGTAACAGGTAACAAAACCAGACAGGGATAAGAAAAGGATGGAAAATTTTAGGCAGTAAATAATTAAAATAATGGGAGGGAGAGAGGAGAGGGAATGGGTGGAGGGAGGGGGATTGGAGGGATCACTTCTGAGGTTTATCCTACAGGGGTACAAGTGAATCTTTCTAAGAGTAGAATGTGAACGTTTTAAAACAATAACTGAGAAAATGACATGAAGGCTGTGTTGACCAGTTTGATGGAAGTATTTCGGATTGTGTATGAAAACCCCACACTGTACCCCAGAAGTGCACTAATGTACATCGTTACCATTCAATAAAAAATTAAAATAATATAATAATATAATGATAATGTATATTTAGTAGAACTTAAATAATCTTAATATATCATTTTAGTTTGGGTTTGTCCCAGAATTCAAAGGTTTCTAAATATTAAAAGAACTCTACTGAAGAAAATTCCCATATAAAGAAATTAAAAGAGAAAAACGGAATGAAGCAAAACTCAATGAAATTTAAGTAGGGAGGAGGGGAAGAAAGGGATGGGTAAATTGCCACCCAATGATACATTGCATGTGTACATGACACACTTTTGGAACAATGACTTACTTATAACTCTGAATTTACCCACAGAAAAGCAACCTATGTAACCCCTTTAACACTCTGAAACAAACAAACAAAAATGAATAAAAGAGAAAGGAAGAATATTCTTAACCTGATATGGGGCAAAATCTATCTAATATTAAAATAAATGTTGTATTCAATGGTGAAACGTTAGACATATTTAATGTAAAATTGAAATGAAGCAAAAGTGCCTGCCGTTACCTCTTCTGTTAGGGTTTTTATGCTGATGGACTACACAGTAAGAGCAGAAACAAACAAAAAAATATGATCCCGATTACTGATGAATAAATTGTTAATATTCACAAAAATCGCACCCTCAACCAAACCCAAACATTACAGAACAAATCCCTTTTAACAGAGAGACTGAATAAAATTTGGATTTAGTCAAAGGTCCACACTCGCTCAAGGATCCAGAGGTCACATGTGGCCCCAAGGCTATAGGTTCCCCACCTCTGTGAGTCTGTAGTGAATTTAAGAGTATCTAGTCAGGTACGTGGGCATATGATTAGTGGACAAAAATAATACCCTCATATTATTTTAAAATGTGTCACTTATGATGGCCATAAAACTTAGACAATATCAACAAATTAATCCAAAAATAAAAAAATTCAAAGACTTAAGGATCAAATACTTAATTGAAGAGAAAATTAAAATGATCCTGAACAAACAGAAATAGCACATTTATAAATGGGAAGGTTCAAAATATTGTGAAAATAGCAGATTTTTTTGAGACAGAGTTTCATCTGTCTTCCCGGGTAGAGTACTGTGGAATCTTAGCTCAAAGCAACCTCAAACTCTTGGGCTTAAGTGATCCTCTTGCTTCAGCCTCCTAAGTAGCTGGGACTACAGGCGCCTGCCATACCTTATTTTTCTATTTTTAGAAGACATGGGCTCTTTCACTTGCTCAGGCTGGTCTCAAACTCCTAAGCTCAGGCAATCTACCTGCCTCAGCCTCCCAGATTGCTAGGATTACAGGTGTGAGCCACAGTGCCCGGCCAAGATATCAGTTTTAATTCACACTAATATATAAATTCAGTCTAAGACCTATCTAAGGCACAACACATGTAGTCTGTTTTGGTACATGTGTGGAAATTGATGAGATGATTAATATCTGTATGGAAAAGCAACTTTCAAAGGATAGTCCAAGTAATTTTTAAAAAGTAGAATAAGACTAGGGGAGTTGGTATAGCAGGTAATATGACTTTTATGAAGTTGGAGTGATTAAACTACTGTGGTACTGATATAGATTAAAAAAAAAACAGACCAGTGGAAGAGAATAAAGAACATGGAAATAGATCACAACAAAAAGTAAATGACAAATGATGGGGTGTCATTAAAAATCAATGGACAAAGTTATGGGCTAATCAATAAGGGATGCTGGAACTATTGATTATCTTTGTGGAAAAAAATGACATAAAACCTTTGCTTGAAGCTACACTAAAATCCCAATTTTGAGTTTACTAAAGATCTAAGTGGGAAAAATCAAGACTATAAGACTTTTAAATGAAATGTAACATAATTGTCAGCAGACGTTGTTTTAGAAGGACACAAAAACTGCAGCAAAATTGAAAAGTTAATCAAACTTAACTACATGAAACTTAAGACTTATGTAAAACAGAGATACGTATTAGCTGAGAAGATAAGCTATAGACTGATAGAAAGATATTTGCAACATATACAAATGAAATGTATTAAAAAACTTATAAAATATTAAGAAAATACAAACAACTAAGTAGAAAAATTGGCACAAGATAAGAACAGGCAAGTTATAGAATAAAGTTTTAATAGTCAATAAACATAAAAAAGATGTTCTGCTTAAGTAGTAATCAAAAAAGTATAAATTTAAACAATAATTAGATATCATTATGCACTATCATATTGGCAAACATTAAAAGAAAACTCTCATAATATCAGTGTTGGTGAAGCAGTGGAACATTTTCTACAATCTAGTTGAAAGATTTGTCACAGAGGCTTTCAACCATCACTTGGTAATATGTACTAAAGTTGAGGATACAAATGCCCTTAGACCCAGTTATTCTGTGCCTCTCTCTGACGTGTGTGTCCTGTGCCCTTGGAAACAGGTAGAAGCTAATCACTGCAGCATCATTACTAATAGCAAAAATGAGAAACATCTTAAGTGCCCCTAGACAAGATGATTAAATATTAATAAACTGTGGTACATTGACATAATGCAAAATTATAAAAAAGTAGAAAGGAGTGAACTGAGCACAACTGCATGCAGCCATGTGGAAAAATCTCCAAAGCATAGTATTCAGAGAAAAAAAGTTGGTGATAGATATGAACATGGATAGTATGATATGATTTTTATAAAGGTTAACAACATGCAAAATAATACAGTATAGAGTTTTATATTAATCATGTCTTTTTATTCTATATTTTTGATGCTTTGACATCTTGGAGCTTTGCTGATCCAAGAGGAACTGCCTTTTTCAGGGCTAACTCTTAGAGATAGCAGACAACAGGACTGAGAGTGAGCCAACCCATTCAAACCTATATGCAAACCAACCCATTCAAGAGTCACGTCTCTTACAGAGTTCTTGTACTCTGGGCTACCATTCGCCTGGTCTAATTACCTGAGGGCCAGGCATCAGACAACTGGGAACATCCCCTTTGCTACCTTCTGGACGTTATTCAAACTAGCCAATCTTCCCCTGTTTAGCCTGTGTCTTTCCTGTCCCAGTGGAAACCACAATCAGGGTCCTTGCCCACGTTTTCTCCTTGCTCCCTCTGCCTTCTCATTGCCTCTGGTGCTTCCCTGGGTCCTTCCCCGTCTACCTCCAGACCACGGTGTGATCCCTTTCTCTTGCAATCTGTGAGCATGACAAACTACCTTTTCAATGACAGTTGTGTCCTGATCTATTGGCTTCACCATACATGAATAATAATAAAACCTATATTTTAAAACATAGATATAGTGAGAGACATATATTTATTTAAAGGAAAATAAATTTCAAAATCAGCAAAGTCACTTCTGTAACAAGAGAAGGAGTGGTACACAACTTTATCTAAAATATCCTATATTTAAAAAAAAAAGAACTGGATAAGTATGACCCCAAATTTTAAGTTTTGACACAGCAAAAGGATATCATATGAGTGTTTATTATATTATTCTCTATTCTTTATGCTTAAAACATTTCATCATTAATTTTGAAAGGTTGAAATTCTCACTAGTCCATATCTCAAGCATCATGTATTCATTTATATGTTTTTAAACAGAGTGGTTGAAAATTAATTAACCGCAACACCCAGGAAAAATGGCACCTTTACCCTGCTATGTAAGGGGCATAAAGAGCCTGAATGATTTCTGTAAAGATACAACAATTCACTGAAGTAGGTCTAAAAAGAAAAAGAAATTTTCCATCACTATATTGCAAGTTACTTAATGTCTCTTCCATGAGAAATCAGGCGGGTGGGATTTACTTTTTTCTTCCCTGAAATTGGGAAGCTTCAGGATTCCCTTGAACTCTGTCGCTGTTAGAAGCAATTCATATCTTGGGTAGTCTGTTCACCCTTGGCCAAATTTAATTTCCCTTTCTGGCTTAAAGGAGAATGGTTTAAAAGATCCCATAAAAAGCTTTCTGGCAGCCTGGAAAACAGCCAATATCCTTTTTGAGAAAACTGTCTTTTTAATGATGGCCCAAGTGCAAATGACACTGGGTTCTATGCTCTTTGAATTTTATACAAGTTTCAAAATTAAAGTGAGAACAGCAAGGCAAAGGATATACAGAGAAGAAATCGATCATCTTTCTGACCTCTAAAAACCAAGAGTTTTGTGCTTCACACTCTTTAGGTCAAGCTCGGGCCCTGATTAACTTTCTGGGAAAATGTTGAGCAGAATTATCCAAAGAGGTGGATTGAATTGAATCAGCAAATCATTCAGAAAACAAATTAAGTCTAAATAAATAGAATTAGCTATTTATCATGATTCTAAAGATCACTATTTTCGAAATCATTTGGGCAGCTAGCTGGTATATGTCTCATGTCATCACACATGGGTCTTGAAGCCAGTTGGGGCAAGGAAGAGCAGTTTTTAGGTAGGAGAAGAAAACATAAGAACTCACTTCTTTACATTTTGGCACAAAGTCCTAACTACCTGAAATAATAAAACAGATACAAGTGTCCCATACCATAATGTGAGGTTCTTAGTCACTGTAAAATACTGAGAAATTGATTCAGCTGGCACTGGCCCATCAGCTATCTTTTGGCTCCAGAAATAAATATAAAGTCTCCCCATGAGGATTTCTTAAGAGAGCACTGTCCGCGTTCTCAGCATCTTTCATGGTATAGAAGGTGAGCTTGTCCTTCACCTTAAGCCAAGTGTGGAGAGTTTAGAACTAATTAAAAGGGCTGATGTGCATTTTCTGCAAATTTTGAAGCATGCAGAGCTGAAGCATGACTTGGGTCTGACCTCTAAAAGTGAGACGTAGCCGGCTGTTTAGGATTTCCAGACCTGGACGCAGCTGAAGGGAGGTGGACTGCTCATCCTGAGAAAAATAGACTTGCTTGTATAGTAACCAGAACCCCAAGGAGAAGCTGTATGGAGTGGACTGCTGGAGGCCAGTGTGAGGGGTATTGCTCTTACCAGGAATTACAGATGGAGAGAGGTCTCCACTGTGAGAAATCCCCATGTGCTCATAGAAGCTCCCACAAAAGTACAAATTAGCTTTTTGATATCTGCCAGTTCCTAAGAACCTCAAAGCCCAAAGGCCACTGTGCTTTTAGTGTTAAATTTAACCCCTTTCCCTCCAATCTTTGCCCCTCTGGGTTCAACCCAGAAACAACAGGAACTGGAGGAGGCGGTAGAATGGGAAGAGAGAAGCAACTCCTCCTCCTTCACAAGTTGTGGGTTTCCAGCCTGCAACAAGCCTACACAGTAGAACAGGGAAGTCCAGAGTAGGGTGTGACTGTGGGGCTTCAATATTAGACAGCACTGGACTCTTACTACCTTTATAATACTGGAATCCTATGCTGCCCAGTTTCATCTGGAGTCTTAAAAAATGAGTCAACAGTGTGGGTTTGCCTCTGTGTTTATCAATATATTATGATTTCTGAGTTGGTGCAAACTTTCTATAAGTCATCCTTTGTGATCCTTGATCTGTGGGAGAAAAGTATTGTGAGCTTAAAGGGGAGAAGGAATGGAGAGACATGGAGAACATATGTATTCCTCATTTCCATCCTTCTCAGTTAGCTCTTATTCTATGGGCTGGTGAGAAGAATTTAGGGCAGAGAAGGCAATTTGACTTAACTCCTGACACGGTTTCTGATAGCCAAGGAACACTGGCAAGTCTGGGCTCAGCACACAGGCAGGAACCTGCAGCCTCAGCCTCAAGGCCACATGTGGGCTTCTAGGTCCTTAAGTGCAGCCTTTAGGACCAAATTTTACACAACAAATCCCTTTATTAAGAGGGCTGCATCAGAGAAAGGGGAAGCTTTTCTTATTTGCTTTGGTGCTTAAAAAAGAACAATCTTGAAATCAGAAGGCCGTAGGTTCCCTGATCTGTTGAGACATGTAGACACTGTCGTAGTCCTTTGTGCACTCAAGTCACAATGCAGGACGTTTTTTGTTTAGGAGAGAAAGTTTATGCAAACCAGATAGAAACTCACGAGGCAGGCACCATCCCAAACCCAGCTCTAATCACAATTATTGTCCCCTGAGTCTCCATGACTTCCCCTCAGCAACCTTTCTAGAGCAGAGATTCTTCACTTTTATTGTCTCCCGGTGAACAAGTGCTTTCTAATAGCTGTTTTGAATCTGCTTGCCTTTTATCTCCATTTATGCCTCCTTATCTCAACATCTGTGCTAAGCTGATGAAAGGGATGTAGACATGACTGCCTACTGTATATCACTCCTGACTTTATCTTCTCCTTGTACAACCTTCACACCAAGGATGTGGAGACTTGTCTTCCTGTCTCCCTCCTCCCGAGTTTGCATTGACTGGTTATGGAATTGCTTTCTTCACTACATTTTATCACCTGTGCACTTTCTTCTTCTTACCTGAATCTGATGCCTGATTTACAGCCCATTTATATATGAATGGTTTGGATGAAATAGCCACATGGCAAAGAGAAAGAGATCATTAAATATTAGGAGTCTGAGCTCTATTCTGGCTCTGCTGCGGGATACAGAAACAAGTGGTTAAAGTCAAGTCTCATATCTAAACTGCAGGGGTTGGACTAGATCTCTAAGATCCTAAATGATAAACATTGCAATGTGATTATAGAGTAGAACCTCAAGTGCTCTCCCATTTCAGCATTATTCTGTTTGAAGAGAGAATTTGATGTTAAGTGCTCAACACAGAACGAAGTCCCTCCTAGAGGATTACTAAATAATAGCTAGCCCTTTTTTTTCTCAGTCAAGGCCAACATCTGTTGAGCCTGCTGCTTCCTTCCTGTCCATCTACTACCACCCAGAACAGACCTTCATCCCCTTATGTCTGTAGTCTTGGCTGGGACCTGCTAAATGGGTCTCCAATGTCTGACCTGTCTCATTTACCATGATCAGAGTGCTCCTCCTAGATGCTATTTGCTGTGACGCTCTCCCACTCGAAAGCAAGACAAAACAAAAGCCAACAAAAATTAAAAGCATACAAAGCCCCTTTAATTGTTCACCATTGTTTCCAGAAATCTTAACTACGTGTTCTTTACTTGAGGCATTCTACACTCTGTTTCCAGTTTTTTTTTTAAGCTAAAAATTCTACTTCCTCCTGCCAATAAACTCAACTCTAGCCAGGATCCTACTATTTATTGACTGATGTTATATTTCTCCCGAAAATCGCAAGGGTGTAGATCCTATCTCCCTAAATATATGGGATGGTTCTTTAGAGTAGGAACTTGCCTAGTTAGCATTAGGCAAGGGCCTAGTAGCACTTGGTATAGTTCCAGTATTAATAAATACTAGAAGGAGGGGGCTGACATTTATACTGGAAATTTCTCTGAGCTTAAAAAATTTGAGCATCTTATACTTTAACCCACAGAAATTTTTAAGCCCTTTAAAATTACTTCAACCATACCAATCAGTTTTGTTCTAAATAACACCCAGAGCATATTTGAATTGTGAAAAAGGAATATAGCTTTCTAAGAATTTAATACAGTCTTGGTGGAAAAAAAAAAAAGAATGGATTTCTTAGGATATGGGAGAGAAGTTGGCATAAAGTAAAAATTGCAAATTATTGGCCCATGAACGTAAGCCAGTCTAAGATGTATTTTCCCCCCCAGCCCATACAGATTTTTAAAGAAATTTGAGTTGGTTTCCAGCATTTCAAATTGTGAGAGTTCATCTGAAATCATAAATTTATGCCTTCTCTTGAAGATACAGAAGACTTAGCAACATGGGGCTGCATACCCACATAGATAGTCGGAGTGATGGTGGCACCTTAGACTGGTGAAGTTATCAGTTGGTCAGAGTCCTTGCTGGTCTGCTTTTCTGTCTTGTGCCTTAAGATACTGAGTTTGGGATTTTTGGTACCTGAAAAACTATAGTCTGAATCAGCTTGACCCCTTAAAACCCAGTGATTCTTAACTCTGGCTGCATTTTAGAAACAGCTGGAGGAGTTTCATATACTATAAATGCCAGAACCTTTCCCCTGGAGGTGGGTATGCCATCAGACAGCCTTATTTTTAAAGTTTCCCAGGTGATTTTCATGCACAGTCAAGGTTGAGAACACCTGCTTCACAGGGACGGGACAAAGAACCAAAAGCAATCTGCTCTGATCTGTATTTAGAGACTTGGCAGACACCTGTGGGAATAAGGGAACAGGTTTTTACAAAGCCGCTCCTATCTCAGATCTCTTTCCCTTCAGTACATATGTAAGGAACAATCTATGCTGTTTCTTACAACCTGGGAGGGGTGGAAAGCCCCAGGTGAAGACACTGCTGTGATTCATTGAAATAACAAACAAATAGGATATATACACATCTCCTTGGAGCCCCCTTTCTTTGATCAATGAAGTTTACATTTTGGGGTAACTGAAACTGGATCAGGGTGGAGAGGACTCTTCTCCCTCAGGTGTGTAGTGCAGTGCATAAGAATAAAGAAGGGGAATTTTGGATGGAAGTGAGACAAGCAAGTCAGAGAGGGCCGTCCAAGGTAAACAACCAGAATCAGACATTAAGAGTCAGGAGTACCTATTTGTTTCTTTGACCAGTATTTACCCAGACATCCTCAAACTACGGCCTGTGGGCCACATGCTGCCCACCTAGGACATTTATCTGGCCCGCCAGGTGTGTTTGCCACCACTGCCTGTCCTGCTTAGAAGCCAACTCATTCCAGTGCCGGCAGTCTGGCCCTCCAACATTCTGAGGGACAGTGAACTGGCCCCCTGTTTAAAAAGTTTGAGGACCCCTGGTAGACCCTGAGGACACAATAGCACAAAAGACAACATGTCTGCCCTAGTGAGTTTATGTTCTAGCCAGGGAAGTAAGTAAAAGAAGAAGTATTTTAGAAAAAAAGCATGGATAGTCATGGGCAATTAATGTGGGATGAAAAGAGGATCAATCATGCATAAAGTAACACGGATAAAGAAGAAACATTTCTTTAAAAATTACTTATGTACATGTGCACAGATAAATGGATGAATGGATGGAAAGGGAGGAGAGAGGAAGGGACTGAAGGTGGGGGGGGACTAACATGTGGTTCCAATGATTTATTGGACCTTAACTGCATGACACACATTATCTAAGATTCTAGGAAAGACAGATGAGCAGGACACTGTTCCTTCCTTACCAATTATAATTCTATTGCGAGAGGTATATGTGTAATCTAATAATCTAATAGGATTATATACAGTGATATATACAGTGGAGCAGTGATAACAATGGTGGTAGTTAGTGCGTGCTGTGTCAGGCACTGTGAAAAATATTTCAGTTGCATTACCTAATATAATCCTCAAAATCACTTCATGATGTAGGTAACTATACTTGCATCCACTTATAGATGAAAGCATCGAGTTAAGAATGGCTTAGTCACTCCATCAAGGACACAGCTAGAAAGTAGCAGATCTAGTTCTCAAAGTCAAGTCTGGTCCCAAAGGTGAGCTCACAAGTGTACACACACACACACACATACACACAAGAATAGAAAAATAGGAGAATGAGACTGGGGGCTAGTTCAATGTTCATGAGGGCAAGTGGGATGGATGATAACAGAATAGGTCTGGAAATTAGAGGTTTCTTTAAAAAGAAGGATCAGGTAAACTAGTTAATAAGGGAGAAAACAGTCATCTGAGCTTGTGCTGGGACTTTGAGGAAACAAAGATCTTCCAAGAAGGTGAAAGGAGAAATTGTACCAGAAATTCCTCTGAGTGACAGTCTGTTATCCAATGAATCAGAATTACATTTTGTTACTCCTGATTCAGTGCCTTGCTCTGGATGGAACTCAGGGCAGCCCTTCCTTTTACTAGTCAGAGTAAATAAACAAGTCTACTTTAATGACTCTCCACAATCTCAGACAGTACGTGATAAAATGGCAAATATATTATGCCTCTAAATCAATTCTGTTGGTTCCCTCAGTTAATGTCAACCTGATTTAACTGTGATTTTTACTGACAATATTTAGCTCAAGATATAATAATGAAAGGTGATTGTCACATAAAGGTTAGTTTGGGGCTGCTCTGCTCAGATATAGGAGGATTAACTAAGGATAAACGTCCTTCTAGAATCTATGAACCCTAGCTGACTGACAATCACCGAACATGAAATCCTGAGGACAGCCGATCACTGCTCCGTGAACCAAAGATAAATTTAGGTCTTCCATAATGCACATAAAACTAATTTCCATTTTAAGTTTCACACATTTAATCAGAAAGCATATGCACTGAATAATCATCTTTTACTGACTGTGTAAAACACAAATGTTGAACGTTCAAATGAACTCTGTTTGCGACGAGAACAAATGCATAAAACTATTTAAAATAGAATTAGACAAAAGTGAACAAGACATAGTGCTCAGAATGCAACCCTGTATCTAAATTCACTTCTAAGATAATAAATATGTTATTTATTATAGAATTGTGATGGTTGATTAAATTATTTATTTTAAGCTTTATTATCTAGACCTGATCCTCAATAACAACAATGTATTTTGACAGAGGGAAAGATTCCCCTGAAAATTTTAATTTCCTCTGTGGAGCTGGAGAGAAAACATTTTTAAAAAGCATTATTTCTTACTAATATGGCCCAGAGGTTTTAGCAGAAATCATGATATATAATTTCTAGTGCAGAGCGGTCCTAAATGAAGAGCACATATATTAAAATAGAGGAAAAGCAATGTCTGCCTTGTATAACACTTAACTGGGAAAAATAAATAGCAATGGCCAACAGAAATCTTCACTTTAAAATACTGAAATCTTTAAGTGCATCTCTAGAGTAACGTGTGTGACAAAGCACTAGCCCATCCAGAGTGCAGTGCAAAGATCATTTAATGATATGAAGTTTAGGTCAAGGTTTTTGTTTTGTTTTGTTTACACATGCTCCAATACCATTTTTTAAAAAATTATACCGTTGCCATTGAATTACATCGCACTGTTGTCAAAAATCAATTAGGTATAATTGTATGGTTCTATTTCTGACCTCCTTATTCTGCTACATTGGTCTACAAGTCGATCCATTTGCCAATGCCATATTTTCTTGATTACTGTAGTTTTATAGTAAGCCTTAACATTGGCTAATGTGAGTTCTCTGGCTTTGCTCTTTGTCAACGTTATTTTGACTGTTTTAATCCATTTACCTTTCCATATAACTTTAAGAATTGGCTGATCTGTATTTACAAAAAATCCTGCTGGGATTTAGATTGGAATTGTGTTAACCTCCAGATAACTTGGGGGAGAATTAACATTTTAACTAACTATAGTGAATTTTCCAGTTATCAACACAACACACTGTATCTCTCCGTTTATGTCTTTGATTTCTCCCACCAGCACTTTGTAGTTTTCAAGATACAGACGCAGTTATCTATTTTAATAGGTTTATACTTCCTTCAATCTTTTGAGCCACCAGACATGGTATTAAATTTTACTTTTGGTTTTTAATTGTTCATTGATAATTTAGAAATAAAAAGAATTTTTATGTGTCAAGTTTGTATCCTGCAGCTTTGACTTTTTATTATTGCTTCAAAATTGCTGCTTATTATTGGCCCGTACAGGATTTCTACTTCTTCCTGATTCAGGAAGCACAAGGATATGCTGTCGTATCCCTATCAGAATGTCATTATTAAAAATCAAAAAGCAATAGATACTAGTGTGGATGTGATGAAAAAGGAGCAATTACAGACTGTTTGTGGAACTGACAATTAGAACAACCTCTATGGAAAACTGTATGGAGATATCTCAGAGAACTAAAAGTAGGGCTACTTTTAGTAGATTCAGCAGTCTCACTGGTGGATATCTCCCCATCAATTATTCCCACTAATAGGGTGCTTTTGCTTTTTGGTTGTTCTTCTTTTTCCTCATAGAGACCTATGATACTTATATTGGCTTGCTTTATGTAGCCCCATATTTCTCTGGGTGATTATTCATTCTTCTTTATTCTTTTTGCTGCATTTTTGATTGAAGGAGTTAATTCAAAATTCTTATTTTCAGTCTCTGAAGTTCTGACTTTTGCTTAGTCTACCCTGTTATTAAATCTTTCTGTTCTAACTTGAAAGTCCCTAAATGGCTATTTCTTTGGGTTCTTTTATATCTTTTCTTATGTTGTCTGCCTCTTCAGGGAATTTTGTTTTCATGTTGGCAGAGTTCTCATGCTGATTCCTTCTCATCTGAAATCTCTTCTTAATCTCTTCTTGCAGCTCAGGACACCTGCATTTGTGGTGCACGGGTTCTCCTTTGCTGGGGACTTTCCTGCTTAGTGAAAAGAAAGAGAGGTCCTTGGATGGTGTGTGTGTGTTTATTCCCGAAGACTGAGCTGGCCCAGAATAGTGGATGCACCAACAGCTTGTAATACTGCTGTTCTCCTCTGTCTCCCCTTCCTCTGTGGTTGCCTCAGGCCAAGGTGGAGCTGGGGAATATTCATTCAGAGTGCCGTATTTGTCTCCCAGGCCACTGTGGAAAGCTCAGGCACGGTGGGCCCCTGTCAACAGATCCAGGGGGCAGTGGCAGATTGCTTTGTCCAGGGCTCCCCATGGTAGTGGTGACTGAACAAACAAGTCTATCCAGATAGAGGCTTCAGGTGTCAGGGCTGGGAGCATTTGCCCCCCACCCCAGATCTCGGGGGGCAGTGGCAGCACATCAAAGGGACAGCTCATGACAGTGTGTCCATGGCAGCACATGGGACTGTGGGAAGGGGCACTGGGTAGTGCACAAGATTGCAGGTGGAGTGCCAGGCAACTGGGACTCTCTCCTCATACAGGTCTGGCCACAGCCACTTCTGGGACCCTTCTAAGGTGGTATCAGCTGACTTTGAGGGCAGTGGGTGCCTGCTATGCTTGAATCCGTGGGTGGTGTGTGTGTGTGTGTGTGTGCAGCTCCCAATCATGTAAAAGAGCATCTGCCTGCCTTGCTTCCCCTCCAGCCCAGCAGATGTGATGTAGTGGCAGTTGCATTGAAGTCAGTCCCTGTGACCAGGCGCTTTCCACCTAACTGACATCAGAGTGGTGTCACTTGCAGTGACCCAGATCAGAATACAGTGGGTCTCTGCTATGTTTGCTGTCTAGGGCAGTGTTACTCATAGTCTCCAACCAGTTCCCCGATCAGTTCAGAGACTTGCCATGAGGGAGTTGGGGGAGGGCTCCCTTGCAGCTCAGATTGCAGTGTTCATAGACAGAGCGTGGAGCTACTTCAACCCTTACCCACATCTGGACCCTTCTGATCTTGCCAAGATGATCACCCTGCCTTCCTCTACTTCATTTTGGGTGTTTCCTGTTGCTTCTCTGATAATGGACAATGCTCCTTCCAACATGGTCCATCTGTAGGAGAACAACTACTTGCCACTTTGATTCTCACTTTGAGAGCAGCACGTGTGGGCTGCTTCTAGTTCACTATCTTCACTTTGTTTGATTTTTGAATATTAAAGCAGTCTTGCATTCCTGTAATAAACCCCACTTGACTGTGTGTATAATCCTTATTTTATATTGCTGGATTGATTTGGTATTGTGTCATCCATGATTTTTTTTATCTGTGTTCATGAGTGTTATTTCTCCATAGTTTGCTTCTATTATATTATCTCTGTCTGCTTTTGCTATCAGAATAATGCTGGCTTTAAAAAATGAATTGGGACATGTCAATTAGATTTAGTTGGCTGATAATATTGTTCATTCTTCTTTATCCTTGCTGATGTTCTGTCTACTTATTCTTTCAATTGCTGAGGAATGTTTAAACCTCCAAATATAAATGTCCATTTGTCCATTCCCCTTCCCAGTTATGTCAGTTTTCCTTTATATATATTCAAGCAATGTTGTTAGGGTGCATACACACTTAAACTTGTTAAGTCTTTGCAAACCTTCTGTCATTATGGAATGGCTCTCCTTATTCATGATAATTTCCCCTGCTCTGAAATCTACTTTATCTGGTGTTAACACTCCAGCTTTGTTTGAGCAGTGTTTGCATGGTCCTTTTTCATCCCTTTATTTTCAATCTTTTTATAATATCAAGTTACAGTTAAATATCTTTGTTTTAATGGATGTGTTTAGATCACTTATGCATGATTATTAGTATGTTTAGATTTAGGCCCACCACTTTCTAATTTGTTTTCTGTTTCCTCTATTTTCATTGCTGTGTTTTCTTTCTTCTTTTGACTGTTTTTTCAAATTATATTTATAATGTACCTTTGTATAAATATTTAAGTGGTTGCTCTAGGGATTAAAATACACTTAAAATTTCAGAATTCACTTAGAATTGACATTTTATGATTTCAATAGTAATGCAAAGGATTTGAAACTCTATTTCCCCAATGAAGATATACAAATGGCCAATAGGTATATGAAAAGATGCTCAACATCCCTTGTCATTAGGGACATGCAAAGCAAAACCACAATAAGATACCGCTTTACATTCACCAGGATGGCTATAATAAATAAGAAAGACAATAACAAATGTTGATAAGTATAAGGAGAAATGTTCTTTCATCGCTAGTGGAGATATAAAATGATGTAGCTGTTTTGGAAAACAGTTTTACAGTTCCTCAAAAAACTCAATAATAAGTTGCCATATAAGCCAGCAATTCTATTCTTGTGTATTTATCCCAAAGAAATGACAAAATATATCCAGTGTACTAAAATGTGTATCTGCATCTTCATAGCAGCATTATTCATAATAGTAAAAAGTTGAAAAAAACCCAAATGTTCACCAATGAATGAATTTATAAACAAAAGTGGTTTATTTATACAATGGAATGATGAACTATTATTTGGCCATAGAAAGAAATAAAGTACTGATAAATGATACAACATAGACAAACCTCGGAAATATCATGCTAAGGGAATGAAATCAAGCATAATAAATTACATATTGTTATATATAACTATATTCATTTGCAATGCCCAGAATGAACAAATATGAGAGATAAAGAGTAGATTCATGGTTGCCAAGTGCTGGGGGTTGGAAAAGGAAGTGTGGATTCACTGGTAGTGGGCATGGAATTTTTTTGGGGAGTGATGAAAATACTCTGAAATTGGAGAGTAAAACCTAGTGAATGTACTAAAAGTCACTGAATTGTCTATTTAGAAAGAGTGAATTTTATGGTATGTAAATATATTACTCCAACAAAAATTACTATTATATAACAGCCACTATTACCACTACAACCACTATAACTGCTGCTAAAATGTTTCTCTTCTTTCTAATGTCCTTGGTTTCTGATGAGAAATCTGTAGTCATTTGTGCTAATGTTCTTATATAAATAAAATGTGTTGTTTTCTGCTCTCAGTATATTTTCTTTGTCTTTAGGTTTCATCAGTTTGATTATATTATTCTAGGCATGGATTTCTTTGAATTTTTGTATTTGGGATTTTTAAAATATCTTTAATCTTTAGATTTATAACTTTCATCAAAATTGAGAATTGCAAATCTTGAAAGTACAATGTTGGCATTTTAATAGGAATGGCATTGAATCTGTAGATTGCTTTGGGAAGTATAGACATTTTAACAATGTTGATTCTTCCCAGCCATGAGCATGGTATGTTCTTCCATTTGTTTATATCCTCTGCTATTTCTTTTCTTAGGGTTTCATAATTTTCTTTATAGAGTTCCTTCATCTCTTTTGTTGGTATATTCCTAGGTATTTCATTTTCTTTGAAATGGCTGTTATTGGTGTATACAAAGGCTACTGACTTCTGCACATTGATTTTATATTCTGAGATGTTACTGTATTTTTTGATGAATTCCAGGAGTCTTGTGGTTGAGTCTTTGGGGTTCTCTGAGAATAAGATCATATCGTCAACAAAGAGGGAGAGTTTGACCTCCTCTGCTCCCACTTGGATGCCCTTAATTTCCTTCTCTTGCATAATTGTATTGAATAGTAGTGGCGATAGAAGACAACCTTGTCTGGTTCCAGGTCTAAGTGGGAAAGCTTTCAGTTTTACTCTATTCAGTAAAATATTAGCTGTGGGTATGTCATAGATGGCTTTGATCAGTTTAAGAAATGTGCCACCTATCCCTATACTCTTCAGTGTTATAATTAGAAAAGAATGTTGGATTTTATCAAATGCTTTTTCTGCATCTATTGAGAGGATCATATGGTCTTTGTTTTTGCTTCTGTTATGACATGGTGAAAAATGTTATGGACTTGTGTATATTAACCCAGCCTTGTATCCCTGGGATAAACACCTACTTGATCATGATGTATGACTTTTTTAATAATCTGTAATCTATTGGCTAGGATTTTGTTGAGAATTTTTGCATCTATATTAATTAGTGAAATTGGTCTGAAGTTCTCCTTTTTAGTTGGGTCTTTTCCTGGTTTTGGTATCAGGGTGATATTTGCTTCGTAGAATGTTTGGGGAAGATTCTTTCGTCTTCAATTTTTGGGAATAATTTCTGCAGTATAGGAATAAGCTTTTCTTTGAAGTTTTAATAGAATTCTGGTGTGAAGCCATCTGGACCAGAACATTTTGGGGGGGATATTTTTTATTGTTTCTTTGATCTTAGAGCTTGAAATTGGTCTGTTCAGATCTATTTCTTCCTGGCTAAGTCTAGGGAGAGAGTGTGATTTCAAATATTGATCCATTTCCTTCACATTGTCAAATTTCTGGGCATAGAGTTTCTGGTAGTATTCAGAAATAATCTCCTGTATCTCTGTGGCATCTGTTGTTATTTCCCCTTGATCATTTCTGATTGAGGTTACTAGAGATTCTACTTTTCTATTTCTAGTTAGTCTGGTCAAATATCTGTTTTATTTATTTTTTTCAGAAAACCAACTCCTTGTGTCATGAATTTTCTGAATGATTCTTTTGTTTTCAATTTCATTAATCTCTGATTTAATTTTGGATATTTCTTTTCTTCTGCTGGGCTTAGGCTTAGATTGTTCTTCTTTTTCCAATTCCATAAGATGGCTTGTGAATTTGTTGATGCACTCTTTCTGCTATTCAGACGTAGGCATCTACAGTGATAAATTTTCCTCTCAGGACTGCTTTTGCTGTATCCCACAGGTTTTGGTAGCTTGTGCCTTCATTGTTGTTATGCTCAAGGAAGTTAATGATTTCCTCTTTTATTTCTTCCTGCACCTGACTATCATTTGTTTTGTGTGGAACCAGAAAGAAAAATCCATATAGCTAAGGCAGTTGTAAGTAATAAAGACAAACCTGAGGGCATCAGCCTATCAGAATTTAGACTGTACTGGCACAAAAATAGTGACATAGACATTGGAATCGAATAGAAAACCAGGAAATGAAACTAACATCTTACAGCCACCTAATCTTCAATAAACCAAACAAGAACATACACTGGGGGAAAATATCCCTATTCAATAAATGGTACTGGGAGAACTGGATATCCACATGTAAAAGACTGAAACTGGACCCACACCTTTCTCCACTCATGAAAATTGATTCAAGATGAATAAAAGATCTAAATTTAAGGCATGAAATGATAAAAATTTTCAAAGAAAGCATAAGAAAAACACTGGAAGATATTGGCCTGGGGAAAGACTTTATGAAGAAGACTTGCATGGGAATTGCAACAACAACAAAGATAAACAAGTGGGACTTAATTAAACTGAAAAGCTTCTGTACAGCTAAGGTGACAACAACCAAAACAAATAGACAACCTATACAATGGGAAAGGATATTTGCATATTTTGAATCAGATCAAAACTTGATCTATAGAGAACTCAAATTAATCCACATGAGGAAAGCCAACAGTCCCATATATCAATGGGTAAGAGACATGAATGGAACTTTTTCTAAAGAAGACAGATAAATGGCTAACAAACATATGAAAAAATATTCATCATCCCTAATTATTAGAGAAATGCAAATCAAAACCACCCTGAGATATCATTTATCCCCAGCAGGAATGGCCCACATCACAAAATCTCAAAACTGCAGATGCTGGTATGGATGTGGAGGGAAGGGAATACTTTTACACTGCTGGTGGGACTGCAAACTAATACAACCTTTTTGGAAGGAAGTATGGAGAACCCTCAAAGAACTCAAGCTAGACCTCCCATTTGATCTTGCAATCCCATTACTGGGCATCAACCCAGAAGGAAAAAATCCTTTATCATAAGGACACTTACACTAGACTGTTTATCCCAGCTCAATTTACAATCAGCAAAATGTGAAAACAACCTAAATGCCCACCAAACCCAGGAATGGATTAACAAGCTATTGTATATGTATACCATGGAATACTATTCAGCCATTAAAAAAGATGGAGACTTTACAGTCTTTGTATTAACCTGGATGGAAGTGGAACAAATTATTCTCAGTAAAGCATCACAAGAATGGAGGAGCAAGAATCCTATGTACTCAATTCTCATATGAGGACAATTAATGACCTAGTACATGGTGGGATTGGGGGAAGGGGAGAGCAGAGAGAGAGAGAAGGAGGGAGGGGATGGGAGAAGGGAAGAGCAGAGAGAGGAAAAGATGGAGGGAGTGGTGGTCTTAGGGGTGTGACACACCTTTTGGGGGCAAGACACAATTATAAGAGGAACTTTACCTAACAAATACAAATGTAATCATTGTAACCTGGTTTCTTGTATGCTCAATGAATCCCCAATAATAAAAAAAAAAATGGAGAATTGCATAATTCCTATTGATCTATCCTTCAAGCTCATCTTTTCTCTGTCATCTTTATTCTTCTATTAAGTACACGAGAAAATTTTAAAATGTTGCTTATTATATTTTTAGTATAAGACCAATATGAAAGCTTTCAAAAGCACTCCAAGAACAAGAAATAAACTATCTCATCTAAGGATGAGAGGACATGGTTTACATCAGAAGAATTACTATGCTAGAGAGCTAAGAAGAAACTAAATGAGGGTCTTTAAACCTTCTTCCCCTCCAAGAGAAGGTTGTGCATTGCCTGAGTCAAGACTCAACTTGGAAAATGTACCTCTGAACAAAGGCTAGCATAGAATGAAGGTAGGCCAGAAAATCATCCAGAAGTGGATCATCCATTCAACACTTCCCTGGGAGATGTATTTATTTATTTATTTATTTATTTTTGAGACAGAGCCTCAAGCTGTCCCCCTGGGTAGAGAGTTCTGTGGCATCACAGCTCACAGCAACCTCCAACTCCTGGGCTCAAGTGAGTCTCCTGCCTCAGCCTCCCAAGTAGCTGGGACCACACTCACCTGCTACAATGCCCAGCTATTTTTTGGCTGCAGCCCTCATTGTTGTTTGGTGGGCCTGGGCTGGATTCAAACCCGCCACCTTAGGTGTATGTGGCTGGCACCTTAGCCACTTGAGCCATAGATGCCAAGCCAGATGTATTGATTTCTGAAGCTTGAAACAGATCCCAAAGGGGAGAGGAAAGAGAATAAACTAGAAAAGAAATTAAGTTTTGAACTGAATTCTAAATTTTAGTTGATAAATTGCTAGATTGGTCTAAATTTTCATAATTAGATAGGAGTAGAAATTCATGATACAAAATAAATTTAGTTTTAAGAATAATATGAATCTTTATTTGAAGCCATTGATTTTTGTAAGTGCTTGTAAATATAAATTTATACCCTGTCTTATTTTTTCCTTAAGCTTTCTTAATATTTGTACACACTACATATTTGTACTATTATTTATTCATTCAGTAAACATTTATCAAAGTCCACATTTTGACAAATACATTGCTAATAGGGTTACCAAATTGATTACAGATAACCCAAATTACTTTTTTTTTTAGCTTAAGTATACCCAAATATTTCATAAGTATACTTAAATACTTCATGGGGCATTCTTACATAAGAACAATTTTTTGTTTTTCTGAAATTTAAATTTTTTAACTGGGTGTACTGTATTTTTATTTGCTGAAGCTGACAAGTATTTAAACATAAAGAATTACATGCTATGTTTCCTATCCTTATTGATATCACAGGTTAGTAATCATGCATAAAAATAATTATAAACGGGTATGATGACAGCAGTGATAAAGATAAGCAGAGATATTATAGAAAAACTGAAGGTTGGCTACTTAAGTCTTGGGAGGATAGGATGGAGAGAGGTAAGAGATAGTTTTCTAGAGAAAGTGATGTTTGAATTGGGCCATAAAGGATGAATTAAATTTGACCAAGCAAAAAGAAGGAATGGTGAAAGACATTTTAGGCGAAAGGAACAATTTTGGGGGAGGTGATAACCAGTATATTGTCTCCAGTGAAAAACAGGTAGCAGATTTTAGAGAATCTATATGCCAGGTTACATTGATTTAATCTTGCCATTTGCAATGCGAGGAGGGCCTGAGATAGGCTAGAGCAGGAGTAGAAAGGATTCAGAGGAGAGAATAATGAGTGTGTATACATATACTCACATATATCTAGCACACACACACACCCCAGAACCAGCAGAACTTGGTGATTCATTTGAATACGGGGAGTGTGGGAGAGAGAAGAATCATGTACATGTATTCTCAGGACTATGGGCAAAGTACCTCTGTGGGATATATGGCGGGCATCTGTTGTGGATTGAATTGTATCTTATCAAAAAGATATGCTGAAGTCCCATCTCAAAACTGTGAATGTGATCTTACTTGAAAATAGCACTTTTGTGGATGTAACCAAACTAAGATTAGATCATTGATTAGGGTAGGCCCTGATCCAGTATGACTGACACCCTCATAAGAAGAAAACATAGAGACATGGAGAGGAGAACGTCTTGTGAAGACACAGAAACACGCAGGGTAAAGATGTGAAGAGGAAAGATTGGAGCGATGTGTCTACCAGCCAGGGAACACCAAAGATTGCTGGCTATCATGAATAGCTAGGAAAGAGGCATGGACCTGAAGGAGAGTCTTCAGGAGGAAGCTATTCTACTGACATCCCAATTTTAGGGTTGTAACCTCCAGAACTGTGAAGAATAAATTTGTTGGTTTAATCTACTCAGTTTGTGGTATTGTGTTATGGACATGCTAGACAACTAATACGATGACTAATGGGACACTCCAAAGCTAGGGCAGAGCAAGAACCTAAAAATGCATGTTTGTAAGCACTAATAAGAATAAAGGTAACAGCTAATTTTTATAGAGCTTACTCTGTGGCAGGCTCTCTGTCTTTTCCACCTACCAGCTTACGTAATTGTTACAACAGACCCATTTGGTAGCTACTATGGTCATTCCAAGTTTTTAGATGAGGAAACCAAAACACAGAGATTTTAAATGATGTCCCTAAAGTCATAAAGCTAGACAGAAAATGACAATGCCAGAATTCAATTCTAGGAACATGCTCTAACATCCATGATGTAGGGAGTGCTTTGCTTTTCTGCACATAAATGTTAATTAATACCAAAAGAGAAGGTGGGATCATACTCAGTGGGAATGCTAGGTAATCAGACTCTGACAATTCACATGCTTTGTTCCTTGATTTTTTTAATTTCAGAGGCTGTGAAGTAAGATACTCATCTGTTTAATCATTTGTGCATTCACTTGTATCTTGGGGAAGTCCTTGGGAAAGAATTACCATTCTGGAGAAAAAAAGAGTTCTCAAGAGTAGGAGGCCTTGCATTTCCCTCATCACTCTTATCCCATCTTCCTGCCTAGCCAAGGTGCATGAGTACACCAGCCTCAAGTGTACACCTTCCATCCTGTGATCCTGAGGATGGAAGACAAATGCTAATTAAAGGTGGGAAATACGGGAGTTGGGGGGGGGGTGGATCCTGTATCCCTGATGACATCCTTGAATACTTCTCTCTAGACTGTCTATAGCTGGTCCTTTTGTTAGATAAGAAACATGTAGCACTATTAATCTAAATGTTGTTCTGTTTCTGTCATTTAAACCTAAATGCAATTCCAACTGATACATTGGGAGAGTGTTTATAAAGAAGCACTGAGGAAAACTAACTCTGAAGGAGGAGAAAGAGATTGAAAAAGAATGATTGGGGAGTTTCAGGGAGAACTGGAAGGTGACGTGTAAAGAAAGCGAAGGGAGTAGAGGGTTTTGGGAAGGTTAGAGTAATAATAAATGGCAAGTACATGATTTGAGGTAATCATTGGTAGATTGGTAGAGTACTGGTGACATTATGAGGTGTGATCTCTGTGATCTGTTAGGGGAAACATTTAGATTGCACTGATTTGAAGAAAGATGTAGAAAAATTAAGGGAGTAAATACAGCAAGTGTGAAATAATATCCTCCAATTTTTGATGAATCAGGGGAAGATATATTGGAGGGTAGTTAGAGGAAGATGGAGAGTCAAAGAAGGGCTATATTTGCTGCCCAGTTGTCAGTGACTGAAACATGTTTATAGGATGGAGAAGGAAGAGCAGGAATGAGGATGGAGTGGGTTCCTCCAGGAACGGGAGTAGACGGGGTGAAGGACATTGGAAGAGATGGTGATCATGAACAAGGCTGAAGGACTCTTGTTTCCTGAGAAAAGAGAAAATTAAATGAAGAAGGGTGAGAATTTAGTTAATTCTAATAAGAAAGCAGGACATTGGCTTAGCACCCATAGCACTGTGGTTATAGCGCCAGCCACATACACCGAGGTGGCAGGTTGGAATACCGCCTGGACCAGCTAGACACCTGCAACAAAAAAATAGCCAGGAGTTGTGGCGGGCACCTGTAGTCCCAGCTACTTGGGAGGTTGAGGCAAGAGAATTGCTTAAGCCCAAGAGTTTGAGGTTACTGTGAGCTGTGACACCACGGTACTCTACTGAGGGCAACATAGTGAGACTCTGTCTCAAAAAAAAAAAAAGAAAAAAGCAGGATGTTGAGAGAGAGACTATATCATAAGCAGATATTTTATTCTGAATTATTTAAGAGGCAAGGCCATTCAAGTGTGGGGGTGGAGTTAAGAAGGTCATATGAAGAGAGTAGAAAATAGGGACTAATTCTCACATGAATTGGATTTAATTTTGACCAAAGTACATTATCTGAACAATAATTTTTAATGCAACTTGTTAATATGTTGTTTACAATATTGCATCCTCATTTATAAGTGAAATATGTTATAATTTCTCTTTATAATATTTTGTCCAATTTTAATATCAGGTATATCTAGATGAAATAGAATGATTTGGAAGTATTTCTTCTTTTTCTATTGTCTATAAGACTTGGCATGATCTGCTTTTCGAAATTATCTTCTATTTTTATTTATAAAAATAAATATTCTCTATTTTTTACGACTTTGGAAAAAATAAAGTTAGCTGATGACTCCATACTAAACCTCAGAGTCAAAGCATTCTTTAATAGACTACTCTTATCTGACAATGTGAATATTACTTTCTTTGCATTATTATTATTGCTCAGTATTTTGTTGCAGCAATCATCTGATTTCTTTTCCGAATGCATTTATCTTCATTCATTCTTTATGAGGTTTTCATTTCTAGTCCTTATCTTAAACATTGTTACTGTCATTAAATTTTAAGCCTCTTTAAATTTTGTGAAGGCAAAAAGTGGAAACCAAATAAACACATGTACATGTATAGAGAAAATAAAAAGAAAAAGAGAGTAGTAGGGATCTAGATTCTGAAGTGTGTCTTATTTCATTTTCTGTTGCTTATAAAACAAAGGTAAAGCCTGCTTCAGGTGCAATGATACCAGGTCCTATAAGTTAGTCTTCTCCAAAGCTAAGAACTTTGCAGCGCCCCTTGTAAATAGAAGTGAGCCTCAGCACAGACCTGGGAGCAGAGGCTAGCCAGTACCTGACCGCTCAGAAGAAAGGCCATATTCTGCATGGCATCTCCACAGAACAAAAGCCTCACTGCTAGCTCATCAGTAGAGGGAAGCCCTGCCCTCTGTCTTTTTAAATGAATTTGAAAGTGATAGGGAGGGGAAAAAGTCTCTAGGGAGTATATTTTACTTCTGGTCTTATTGAAATAATAACCTACATAAGGGTTGGGGTTTCCTCCCCTGATATAACAGATCACACATAAGAAAGCCCACACTCATGACTCTGTTCCTAGGATGAAATTTGGAATAAAGATGAGGTTAGTTTTTTTGAGCAGTGAGGAGAGCACAACAGATGCCTTGTTTTCTTTTAGTGCCCAGTGGTTTTCCCCAAAGCCCAAATCCTGTAGATTATTGTGACTAGGTGGGCTATGGTATTCTTTTTTTTTACCCTCTAAAAAGGTATTGAAAGAACTCACCATTATCATCACAATTTCAGTTTGTAAAAGCTTGGGGAGATGATAGTATCAGTAATCATGCCAGAGAAGAGAAAAGAAAAGGTTATTATCTAGCAAAGTCTTCTTTGGAACAAGATTGCAGAGTAGATTTAATCTTTGCAAAATGCTGACCCTGGGCCCAATGATCCCTGGAAAGAAAGCAGTGATCCTTACCGCTGCCAAGTTTGCTTTCTCTTTAGTGCCCCAGCAGGCTGATCTGGTTACCAGGCACACCTGCACTTTCCTTATAGCACAGCGAGAGAATTGCCTATGTTGGGTAGAAACAGGTGGTGCTGTAGCGAGGCCACCTGAACCAGAACTCTCTGTGAAGGAGGGAAAGGTTCCTTGGTTTGGTCATAGTTCAAAGCCACCATGGGAAGTTATTCTGAAAGCCATTCAGCTTCCTTTCTGTTTCATATCCATCAAGGCTTTTTTTTTTTTTTTTTAAATAGAAAGCAGGAAAAATTTAAGAAGGAGAAAATGTCTCTGTTCAGTCTTTGCACTCTAATCAAGCTGTAATCTTAACAAGAGCAAGTTGATCTATGAAGTTAATAAGGAAAATGGTTTCTGGAAAGATACTTTATTCCAAAAGGCATGTGGTGTGGCATGAGAAAGAGATTGGAAGGGGCCAGGGATTTAAAGAGGACCAAAGCTGCTGCAGTCGGGTCTTTTGTTGTTGTCATTGTTCCTGTCTACCTCTGACATCCTCAAGAGATTTGGGTACACAGAGAAGGGATTTGTCCGTCCTACCCCAGCTGAGTAGTTCCTTGTAGCTCTGCTGAGCCCTCGAAATGCCCCCCTGGGGATGGGGTCAGGAGGAGGAGATAACATTTGTGGCAGAGAGGAGACCAATCTCCTAAAAACTACTTAGGGCATGTGAAGAATGAGAAAGGCTTGGCAACAGAGACTCAAGAATTCTAAGTAAGAAAATCCAGATAACAGAAATACTTATTTCGAGTTGAAAAAATTCATAGGCGCAAAAACTTTGGGGAAGGGGCTCCAGCTATCTATTGAGGATGGGGTGGGGGGGAAGTTAGAACTAATTACACTATGTACTTTAGAAAGTTAGCAAAGCATAAAGTTGAGTGTGTTTTCAACAATGTAATCTAGTTTATCTGAATATTAGGAACAGCCTTGAAAAGCAAAGAAGGCAGCCTGAATTGAAAGCAAGGGACAGCGTCTGCCTCTTGCCTTGGTGTGCTGTGGGAGTGCTGCGTGTATCGACTGCTTTGTCTCAATTGTGTTGTCTTGACAAACTCCCCTCCTTAGCTTCTTCTACCACCTGCTGCCTCCCCAGTTACTCCCGAGACTAGAAACCCAATTTATCAAGTTCAAGGAAAAAGTGAAAATGCCAAGAAATCTCACTTTAAGTTACTTCATGCAGTAGAAAGCCAGGCACCTCCTCTTTCATGCTTAAAAAACAGAAGTTGGCAATTAAACTTCCAGAACCAGGAGGCTAAGAAAAAAATAAGTGGGGAAGATTTCAATGAGAAAAACAGCTGAAGTTTCTGCTTTCTCAGGAAGGTCAGGCTCTGCAAGGTGACTCTCATCAATATGCCCTTTGCTTCCCAGCTCCCAAAGGGCCCAACCCAGGGTCCACATGGATACATTTGGTGTTTCAGGACAAAGCACTGCTGTCCTTGTGAGCTGTGCTCCCCTGCCAGCTAGCTGGGAGCTGTCTCACTCAAGGCCGGCCACCAGTCAGACAAACAAATCTCTGGGAGGAGGCCGTCCTGGATATGTTGACCTCTCTTCACCACGTGAGGCTGGCTCAGAAGAGTTTCATGGCAAGCTGAGGTTCTCCCTCTCCCAATCAGCAAGCTAGACCTTATCCCCAAAGGGACCTATGTGGCCTTAATCAAACCATTTAATCCCTCTGAATCTGTTTTCTCCTATGTAAAATGGATATTTGACTATCTGCTCTATATTCTGACCAGGTTAGGAGGATGTCCAAGGAGGCAATATTTGGCAGCTGTTGTAGGCATCTTCCTCATTTGAGGTCAAGAGTGTGAAGATAAATCTCTCTTGCTGAGCTCTCAGATCTGAGAACCTTTAATAGTGGTTCTCAACCTTCCTAATGCCACGAAACTTTAATACGATCCAAAGGGGTGGCGACCCACAATTTGAGAACCGCTGCAAAAAAAGGGAGGTGGATAGGCCTTAACATTTAACAATGAGATGCATCTGAAGTGCAAGCGCTCCAGGGGAAGGTATTCAAGGTTTATACCGGGGGGGTGAGATGTCTGCCAAGATGGCCAAAGCCACTTGCCATGAAAAGCCTCTTGCACCTGTCACAGCCCTGCCCCTTTCAATTCCTCAGAAATTGCTATGACCTTCACCCACCCATGCTGGGAAGATGGGAGTCAACTCTGTCACATTATGAAAATGAAAACAAAATTTAAAATCAGAAAAAAGATAAGATATCCTTCAGTGAAAAAAAAAATCTTTCACTTATGCTAGGAAATCAAGACAAATCCATTTGGGTGTGATCAGAGATAAAGAGTAAGAAAAGGAAGCCATCCAGGATGAGGCCATGGGCTGTGCAGGTGGCAGATCAGGTGAGAGCCCCTGGAGCACCGAAGAGGCCATGTCAGGGCAGTGGCAAGGGAGGGCATGGAGAGTGCATTGGAGGGCAAAGTGTGTGTGTTGATACTTTGCAAACTGGGGGTCATATGAGGATTGTCACGTCTAATATGTTGTTACCCAGGAACAATAGCCAACATTAACACAGTGCTCTATGCCAAGCATGGTTCCAAATGCTGTGCTTTTATTAGCTTATTTAGTCCTCTCAACTCTCAATAACCCATGGGTAGGAGCAATCTCCCTCCTGATAGCATAGGTGAAAGAAATAAGGCCCAGGGCAAATAAATCCAGGAAAGGGGCAGTCTCGAGATTTGAATGCAGGCAATCTCTAACGCCGACTCTGTTAACCACTCAGTATACTGCCTCTGCACATTAAATTTCTCCATAAAACTTACTGTGAGGAATGTTTGTATTGTGAATCATTTATTTCTAGGTGAGGATGTGACGTTTATCGATATTCCATAAAAGCAAATTAGCTGGCATGGATGGAATGGATGGAGCATCAACATCTGCTTCATTATTAGTTGAATGTATGTTTGTCGCCCTCACTAGGTTTTCAGCCTCCTGAAGAGCAAGGATTCTATTTCCTCTGTCTCCCTTGTAACAGTTGTTAGAGGTCTTTGCATACAGCAGGAGCTTCTAAGTGCCTATCAGTCAATTCCCATAATATCTCCCCACACCCACCTCCAATTTAGCAGCTCTATGCAGAGTTTCTAAACACACCCAGGGTTGATCAGAGTCAGCAAGCTGCTCCTTGCGTGATTCCTCCCCTGGCATGGCATGGCTAGGAAGTGGCTGCCTGGTCAACCATTACATTTCTAGCCCCCTCACATCATGAGGGGGCTGTTTGAAATTATGGCAATGAAACGGAATAGAAAGCCACCCAGACAAATGGAGATTTAGCTAGAAAAAAATTAAACTTTTTAAATTACATCGTAACTGTGTCCATTAATGAATTTATAGGGTACTATGTGCTGATTTTATATACAATTTGGAATGCTTACATCCAACTGGTTAACATAGCCTGCACCTCACTTACTTAATTGTTGTGTTAAGACATGTCTACTCTACTCTTAATAGATTTGACATGTGATGTGTGAACCCACTGTGATTTGGGGAGGTTTCTGGTTCAGCAGTTAGCCTGCCCTTATAAATACACAGTCATTTCTTTAAATAATAATAATAAAATGGAGTCTTGCTTCCCATGTGGCCTGTGGCTATCTGTGTAGCTTGACTGGAGGCAGAAACCCCCCTGGGGACTTGTCTTTGTCCTGATTAGTTCAGTTGTGCCATCTTGACCTCGTCAAGCCATTAGGACACGTGAAAGCCCATGTTCTAAATGTCGGAGAGAATGGCAGCCCCAGAGCACCTCTCTGACAGACAAAGGGCCATTGTGTAACTAGCCATCCTTCTATCCCCTCTCGGTGCCCGTTCTGCCGCCTGCTCCTTTTTGGCTGGCCCTGTGAGGGAAACAGGTGAGGGAAATTTTTGTTTTAATCCACTGTCCATTCTTCTCCCCAGGTGTTTTCTCCTTTAAAGTGCCTTGGTCTTTGAATTCAGAGCGATCATAGTTTTTGCCAAAAGAATAATCATCTACTTGCAGCTCAGCTGGTCACTTCATTTCTCTGACTGGCTGAGGAAAGTATTATTATTAGACAATTTTTCTTCCCTACAAGGTGAAAGAGCAGTGATTTGTTCCTCTGTTCAGGTCTCAAAAGAAGGTGAAAAATATATTTTTTTCTGCTGGCTTTTGTGTCTGAACGCCCCCCGCAGTGGTGGAGGAAGCAGACGGAGCCCAGGATGGCAGGTGTATTGATTGAGATCGTGTGTGAGGAGACCTCTCCCAGCAGAGCCCCGCAGCTGGGGTTCTCACAGCTCTTCAGCAAGTGTCCATCCTGAGCTGCCACAGAAGTTTCCAGGAACCATAAGCATATAGTTGGCAGGGGCAAATCTCCATATTCTCTGCTTCTGTGGTGTCTTTTTAATTTTTTTTCACTCCGTAGTTCTTTTTTACACTGGAACAGTACATGGTCTTTACAAAGTGATTCCACGTGGATTGTTTCATGGGTTTCTCACACAGTGAAACAAGTAGGGTCGATAATATCACCCCTAGCTTGTAAAAGAGGAAACAGGGGATAGATAATTTACACAAGTAACACAGCTTCCAAGCGACAGGGTGGCATCTAGAGTCTCCTATACATTCTTTTCATGCCAGGGTATCACTGCTCATGGAAAGTGAGTTGAATGCTTTGGCTATCATTGTGAACATCTTTTAACTGGAGTCTTCACATTCAAGAAAGACAGAAGGCTCATTCTAATCATGACATTTCTATTCACAAAACTGCAACTAGGTAGACTCAAAGTGCTTCAGGGTACTGTACACACACTGTGATGAGAAGGGAAAGGTGGGTCAGGGAAATGCCATTTTTCCCCTAATAGAATACATAGGCAAATATTTCTGGGTGAAATAATAATGACTGAGACTTGTTTTAAAATAACATAGTAGAAGAGAAATTGGGGGACAGTGGTCAACGTAGATGAAAGAAGATTGGTCATTTATTGATAATTGTTGAAGTCAGGTCTCACATTGGGGTTATTATGTTACTTTCTGCACATTTTTTAATATTTTAAAATTTTCAAAATATTTTTTAATATTTTAAAGTTTTCAGAATTTACCAGGCTAAACATGTAAAGATGCAGAGATAGGTGGAGAAGTTCCTGTCTTTGAGATCTTGAAGCAGAAGGGGCAGATCACTTGGTGCACACGGAGCAGCTGATGGGGGATCCCTGCCACAACTAGAACCAAATGCTGACTGCCATTTCATCTTTATTGGGGGGAGAGAAACTTCCCAACACTTACCTAAGTACAGGGGATGGGAAGACCTTCTTGCCCCTGTAAGTTTTAATTGTTGTGAAAATGTTCATTTAAATTTTTAAGTTGCACCAAGATATGTGGTCATGCCCCATATTTGAAATACGCATTAGTACCCTTGCAATATACACCATAGGTGAGGTCCCACCAATTACCATCCCTGCACCCACCCTCTCCTCTGCCTCCCCCTTCCTCTTCTCTCCTTCACCCTGGACTATAGTTGTGTTTTATCTTTCATATGAAAATGTGGGTGATTATATATTGGCTTCATAATAGTACTGACCACCAAAATGCATTAATGTATACAGTTATGATTTAATAAAAAAAGAAATATGCATTAGTGCAAAATGGGCCATTAGGGGTCAACCTTGAGACTTTTACTCTTGAGAGAAGTCTAAATGCCCACTTAGGAGAAGGTAATCGGAGAGGAAAGAACAGCCTCCAGAAATGTGAAAGGGAAAGAAAAAGGAAAGGGCCAGTTAGCAGATGATGTTGGAACAGCAGACGGGATGGGACCCACGGCAAGGCTATGGGGATTATGAGCAAAGAGGGGACACCGTGGGAAGGGTGCCCTTCACCATCATCCTTGACTACAGTAACCTCAAGCAGATGCCAGTGCCTCCAGATGTGTGAGGCTCCAAGTTCCCCAGCCAGTTCTGCCAGACAGGGCTTAGCCATTTTAACACATCCTGCTGTCCTAACCCAGGTTGGAAACCTCTGTCCAGATGGCCATATGTGGCTCCGTGCAAGCCTGGCAAGCACGGGGGTGAAAGGCTAAGCACAGAAAGAGCTAAATTCTAAGCTTCTATAAGTTCTTGTGTCTTTAGCATTAAAACTGAAAAGGGTGATTATTTATGAAAACAGTTCACTCACCAACTTCCCCACCTTATGTTCTGGGAAGCTGTGGATTTACACAGATAAGGAGAGAGCTGATGTTAGCTCAGCAGGAGAGGAGAGGAGAAGAGATTTAAATCCAAAACCATTCAAGCCATTTTGTTTTTTATTTTGTTTTCCTTTTGTCCAAATGCATTTTTTCCTTTTAACCTGTGACAAGATGATTTGTTTGTTTTCCCTTCCAAAACCACTTTTAAATGACTAAGTTTTCCCTTCCAAAAGTACTTTTAAATGAACCTCCAAGTTCCATTTGAGGCATAGCTTCTGGTTTCCTATTCTGACAGTGACATTTTGTAGGAAGTGGTTTCTGAATTAAAATAGAACAATCTAAGGGGACTTTGGCACCCAGGTACATAGGCCCCAACAGATACGGGACATGTTGGCAGTGAACTCTGCGGCTCTGTTGATCACAAGGGAAGTGCCTTAAATGCTTTCATGCTTAATATAGTTTTCATCCTCAAATAACCTCAGAGTTGTCCCAAGTGATCCTTATTACCCCCAGTAAGAAGATGAACTAATTGGGCTTAGAGAGATGGCAGTCTGTTGAGAGCTCATTCCCCCAGCTGGGGTCATGCCAGCAGAGCATGCTGCTATTCCCACTGGCAGGTGGTTACTCTCTCGTGCCTCTCTCACAGACTTGCTCCCCAACAAGTTCATCTTTTTACTGCCCTCCTTGGTTAGCCGGGGATAACACAGAGACCACTGTATAGATGCATAGCTTTGGGACCCCAGCATCACCACATCTGAGCACAGCCACGCGCACTGTGCACTTACAGAAGCTTTGCTGGTTTCCTCATCACAGGACTGAGTGTTATCTAAATGTTAAACATGGTGACAGGAAAACAGTCAACTCCATGGGAGCCTCTGTGGACACATATATTTCATTCTAGGCCAAGACAATAATGTCCGATTGTGTTGCTTTAACATAATGTGTCAGTACTGATCTGCTGTGTTTTTTTTTTTTTTCTTCATAAACCATAGTCTTGCCTTTGAGGAGGTGCTTCAGAAAAAAAAAATAGAATGAATGAGAGGGTTTGCATGTTAACTTGGAGTTCCATATTCAGACTTTGGCTCTAATGCTTAAGAGCTGTGTGACCTTGGATAAGTGAGTTATGCTTTCTTCATCTTAGTTGCCATGACTATAACAAATAAAAAAAAGAGTAAGAACCCTCCTAGGGTTACTTGGCACTCAAAAGGAACAATGCATATGAAAATACCCTTGGAAAGTGTAACAAAGACAACAGCAACAATCATAATACTTGTATACTAGTGAAGAAGTCAGAAATGGGGATGGTTTCCTTCTCACTCTGCCTCGGGGAAACTGAAGCATCCAGCGTCCAAATAAAAGCAGAAATTATTGGGGGCTGTCATACCTAAAACACACTAGGCTAAGAGGTGAATACTTTTGCCGTGGCCGTACAAGTCTTTGATTGTGGGAGAATCAAGGTGAAAGGTAAGAAGATAGACAGGAAAAGCATCATTGTCTGATGCTAAAAAATGGAAGGATAGAATTTGAAGTTATTTGGTTGAAAAGGGTTTTTTGTCCCAATCTTGCCCTTACAGGATGATGCAATAAATGCCCAGCTCTGGGGGACAAGCTGTGTCTAGAAACCATCTGATTCCCTCAAACCCCAGAGTGGTATGTGGGGAAAACCTGGCCTACAAGAAGAAGAATAGACAGAAAGACTTGGTCACTGCATGATGTTTCACAAGGTCCTCCCATCCCACCTGGAGGAATGAGAGAGAGATCACTGTAGCTAGATGTACTTCCTTAATCCCTCCAGAAATGAACACCAACTCCAAGCATTATAGCATCTTATATATGTGAAATATGACAATTCTATGTGCTACTTATTTTTATCTCACACGAAAGTCAAAGGCCACTCAACACATATTTACTGGGTACCTTCTCTGTACCAGCCACTGTTCTAGCTTTGGAGGAAAGAACACGGCCAGCATAGTCCCGATTTTTATGGGCTGTGCAGTCTGGTAGAGCAAGAACTGTAATGAGGATTAAGTGTTAGGGTGAAAACAAATATGGGGCTGTTGCTGAGAAGCTGAGAGAATGGCAAGGAGAAGCTGCTCTTGGGGGTGGCTTATTTGGGATGATTTTTAGAGCTGGGACTTGAACCTAGGGGCCACATGCTGCTAGAGACACAGTCGCATTAAATCAAGCTGTGCTGTATCATGAAAAGGGTAAAGAAATCATGCTCTCGTGATCTACTGGCCTTTTTGCATCATTAGTAAGAATCAACAGAAGTGCCAAGTTGTCTTCATTTTACTGATTTATGGAGGGCCATTCAGGGTGTCAAGTGCCTGGGCTGAGTCAATGGATACTATACAATTGCTGTTCTTACGGACCTCAATCTAGGGGAAGAGAGAGAGAAAACTGCAATGTGGTGTGGTATGTGCAGTGACATTAAGTGGAGGTGTGGCTCTGGGAGCCCAGAAACCAGGGCATCTCAATGAGCCTATTGGGGCTTTGAAGACTTCTGAGAGGAGGTGAGTTTGAAAGAAAGCAGGCCATTGGGGCAGGAAGGGATGGAGGAGGAAGGGATGGAGCTTGTAAAGGGAACAAGCTGCAGGGAAGAGGATACTTGGCATTTTCCAATAATTGTAGCAAAGTCATCATGCATCGACCAGATGGGCGAGGAGTTTGCAAGAGCTGAGTCTGATGACACGTGAGCAGGAGTCAAGTCAGGAAGGCCCTCATTAAGTCACCTTGGGGACTCCTACTTTGTCTCAGAGGAAAGTAGGGAACCAGGAACAGATTTAAGCTGGGTAGTGAAATGATCAAACTTGAGGGTTTTTTTTTTTTGCCGGGGCTGGGTTTGAATCTTCTGGCATATGGGGCCAGTGCCCTACTCCTTTGAGCCACAGGCGCTGCCCCAAACTTGAGTTTGGAGGGTTTGCTATGTTTCCTTGTGGAGACAGGTGCCTTATGGAGTGGTGGGGCTGAGACAACAACATACAAGGAGCGTGCACCTGACCCTCATGTTACCTGGAAGCAATGCAGGTAGAGGACACGGGCTTCAGCCTCACTTAGCTCGGGCCTTCAGTCTTTGTTATGCTACTTATAAGCCATGTGTCTCCTGAACCTGAGTTTCCTCCTCTGTAAAATGAGGATAAAGCTATTACTTCCTAAGAAGGCTGCTGTAAGGATTAAATGAGACAATGTAAATGTGTGTAAAGGCGCCAGCACAGCGCCTAACATGCGGCTGAGGACTTGCAAAACGACAGCTGAAACGTCAGCTAGAATTTTTCATGGCCTTTGATTATGCCAGCAAGACTTGTACATACCCACGTTTGGCTACCATACTTCTTTTTAAAATTTAAAACGTTTTTATTTTTAGTTAAGAACAGTAATTGTTATGTATTTCTGGGGTACAATGTGATGTTTTGACACATGTGGACATTGTGGAATGATGGAGTCAGAGTTCTTAGCGGAACTCTCTCCTTTCAAGTTTCTGGTCTCCCTTCCCAGTATCTGCTTTGTTGGCTCAAACAGAAGGCAAAGGGAACGAGGGAGCAGTCATGCTCCCTCCCGCTTCTATTTCTGTTTGAGACTTTGATAAGGGTGGAAACATTTTCAGTCCAGCAAGCTCTAAAAAGAAGAAGAAATGGGAAAGGAGAGTGTGGGGGGAGGGAAGGGCTATATACTTAGTGAGCACCCAAATGTAATTAGATACAATTGTCTTTGCCTCACTGTGGGTCTTTAGCCCAAAAGCTGGCCAAGAAGAAAGGTTCGCAGGGGAAATAAACTTTTGTTTTATATTAAAAAAAATATTGAGGGCAACTATGGAATTTCCAGCTTCTGTGTTTAATATTCACCATCCTAGGCTTTCAGGATGCTCTTTCCACATCAAAGCAACCCCTTCACTGCCCAGCACACACACCTTTGTGTCCCTGGTGTGTCATTCGTGACGTTAGGAGAAATCTCTCTCGTGAATGGGACGTACCATCCGTATTTAATTTGCTGTGGCGTGCTTGGGCTCTACTTTCTGTATACTAATAGTTTATTGATGACAAGGAGAGAGCAAAGAAAAGTTAGCTGACGAGTGGGCCGTCTTTCTACCTTTTTCGTCTCTGGAATTCAATCTGACTCATAAAAACTAGGAGCCGCTCCTGTTTATCTATGCTGAGGACCCGTGAGAGTTCCAAAGAGTGGGCTTTTAGTCCAGGTACATGAAATGTCCTTATTGGAAGTGCTGAGCTATGAAGCTGAAGGGGAAGAAAAAAGGTTCAAGGACATCAAAAGCCCGAGAATTGTGTGCCGATTAGCTAGATGGAGTATAAGCACCACAGAGAAAAAATGTAACCTGCTCAGTCCTGGCTCTCCTTTTGTTTTCGAATTTCTTTCCATACCTGCCCTTGTCTCTACCTTTGCTGTCTTTCTTTTGCTTGATCATTTTCAAAAGCCAATTATTCTATCTCAACTTTTCCAGCGGATGTCATGTTATCACTGTGATGCTCGCTATTGTAGTCAAGAAGTAAAAAATGCAACATAGAGGAGAGCTATGGAATTATTTTAGGGAACTATGAAGTGGCACCATGACTTAATCGCTTAGTAAATATTGCTGAGCACTGCACTAGGAGCAAGGGTGATGAACAGATGCTCGGGATTCAGATGACTTAACACCTGGAGATTTGAAAGTGCCTGGGCACTGCTGATGAGTAAGTGTGGCCAACAGTCCTGGGTTGTCTCTTTCCAATTTGATGGGTGGTTGGGTGGGGAGAGAAGGCCTTTAGGAACAAAATTTGTATGATTGGGGATGGGTACAGTGCCCGGAGGCAAAGTTGCCAAAGGGTTAAGGCCAGGAGGCCAGGAAGATGTCTGTTCAGTCCCAGGCCTTGGGTTTGTGTCTGAGCACCCTGCAGAGAGGGCCCCAGTGAAAGTTGAGGAAGCTGCTTCCACAGACAGAGGGAGATGATAAGGGGCGAGAGGGAGGGGTTGGGCGGAGAGGAGGTTTGGGTGGCATAGCCAAGGCAGAAAGCTTCCCAGACTGTCTGGCTGGAGTGGGGCCAAGTGGGGGAGACGTGCTTTCTGCCACTTCTCAGCCCTTTAATGATCTCAGCACTCATTGCACCTGGGGAGACAGTGGCTCCCACACCCCCACAGCTCTCACGTGGCAGCGGAGGGGCTGGAGAAGTATCACATGAAGTGACTTCATGGCAGTGGACATCAGTGACTAGAACAGATTACTTGTGCTTCACTCCAGGAATTTCTGTGCAACTCAGGGGTGCTTTAAGGGTGAAATGAGGGCTGGCTTATTTGGGAGGGAGAAAGTGGGGCAAAACCCCAGAGACATTATGATTTACTGTTCCTTCAAGTGATGTGTCGCTATTCTGCCTGTGGAGTGTGAGGAAGTTTAGGGTACCTGCATTGGAAAGTAGTATTCCATAAACAAACAGCGCAAGAGTATGGCCAAACATTGTGACAAGAAGCAGTTTTTTTTTTTTTTGTCAGTCCAATTATCTTCTCTTTTCTAGAAACTTACATGCTGGAAACCTAAAATATTTCCTTAATTTCCTTTTCAAACCCATCAATCCAATTTTCCCTATACCTGCACAATTTCATTCCTTTTTTTTTCTTTTTGCAATGGCACATTCTAAATCACTGCTTTGATTTGCTTTGCTAGATAAAATCTGTTAGCACTAAATTATCTTATAGCAGTCTTGTGCAAATATCATATAGACATTTACAATAAATTGCTACTGAAATCCCAGGTAACATATATCCCCCTTGGACACTCTCCCTGTGCAGTTGTTATGACTACAATTTTCAACACAAAACAAGTGGACAGAAGTTCAAAAACAGGAAACAAGGAGCCCAGACTCAGGATGTGTGTCCTATTTTATACTTCCTGCTGTGTGAGCCGACCTGTTACACAACCTCCCCAAGTCTCAGTTTGCCCATTTGCAAGACTGGGCTAAAAACAGTCTCTCCAATGATAGGGCCCCTGTGAGGAGTAAGAAGAGAATGTGGTCAGAACAAGTGGCAGCGGCAAGCATACAGTGAGACGCCGATGACCCTTTAATGGGGAAGGAAGCAGTGTTGTAGGTCCAGAACTTCGTCTCCAAAGTCAAGATGGCAGTGAAATTCATTATGAATCAAAATTTGAATGGAAATGTATTCTATTCCTTCATGGATGATGCTGATGAATTCTAGTTTCTGTTGTTGGACAGGATGGCTTTTTATGGTTAGCAGATGCTTTAAAATAAGTCAGAGGAAGATCTAGCACTTTGAATTGTATTGATGTAGTGATGTGATATTGTGTCCTTGAGAGAGCTAGAATTTGTTGGCAAAAATTGCACTCTATAGCATTCCAGCAATCTCTATAATCAAGAGATACTGTGCTATTGATGAAATAGGATGGATCTGAAGCCAGACACAACTCGTCGACTCAAATGCTGAGTTGATGACGTACCAATTCTACCTTAGGCGTATTATACATCCTCTCGGAGCCTGACTCTCTTCCATACAAAGAGGCTACATTTCTAGCTCCTTTGCAAAGGAGTTTTAAAAAGGCTTACCACAGTTACTGACTATAGCAGGTGCTGAGTATATCTTGGTTACCTTTTCATTTTGCTTCTGCATTTTAGTTCTAAACTAATGTATTGCCAGAGTAAGTTGATGAGGTATTAGAATACAAGAGCTAGACACATCGTAATGTAATAGCGGACACTGGTGAATTTGAGTTTTCCTTCTAGCCTAATTATCAGGAATTAGAAGTCCTTTTGTGACTTCGAGACCCCAAGTAATAACGAACCAAATTGTCTACTTAAGGTGGTCGTCCTTTAAAGAAAGAATTGCTAAACTATTTGACAAGTTGTTTTGGGGAACGTATGGTCAGTGAAGTTCTTGTACGTTGGGGAATAAGGTGCTATACTATTTATTGCCAAGCTCCTATGTGGCAGACACTACTGAGTGATCTCCGTAACTTATTTTGGTTTTCACGGTAACCTTGGATTCAGAATCTGTTTCATCAAGTATAAATGAGTATACTTTTGGGCAAGTCATTTAACCTCTCTGACAGTCAGCATTCTCATTAGTACAGAATAATATCTACATTCTTGATGTGAAATTCAAGAATTTCTTTGTAAACTGTGAAGTGCTCTGTAATCATTAGCTATTGTTATGAATTAAAAGGACCCTCAAGAACAGGAGTCTAGCTTCTACTAATGTTTCTCTAAGCCTCTAGTCCTGCGTGTCTCCAGAGTTGGAATTAGCACGGGAAGGGGGCTTGCCATTTATTAGGCATTGACTACATTCCAGGTAGTCTGTGGGGGCTCTGCCATACTGACTGAGCTTCTGGGTCTTAGCACAACTTCCTTTGTCCTTAAGTTGTGGTTGCCTTAGAGCACATGGGAGCAGTGGCTCAGGGAAAAGCTACCTGCCTAGCAGTCTTGACTCCAGTATCGCAGCCTGTCATAGAAAGACTGGTGACCAACACATCAAAGTTCCCAAATCTTTCATTTTTAATAGTAAAGATTTTTTTCTTAGAAAAAGTACTCCTAAAGGTAGTAGGTCCTCTCTGCCACATTTTTTCATGATCTATGTCTTCAGGACAAAAATAAACACCCTTTCTCTTAAACATGATGTTTTTCCATTCATTTATTTATTTAGGGAAAATTGTCAACCAAAGCACTTGAATCAAACCTCCTTTTGTATCCGCCCTCCCGGGTGCCTGCTCCGTCAGCTGACACGCACACCACTACCAATTGCCCGTAGCTGAAGAGTTGGAGCCCTTGCTGGAGCCTATTTCCTTTCATCCACTTTTTGGTGCTTTCAAAATCCTGGCATTGATGGCGAGAGGGGTGAATGTTTTCTTTCTCAGCTTTGGGATAAAATATGCTTTGCCTAAAGCCTGCTCAGAGCACTTTCCTTTGTACCTTCAAGATGGAGACAGTAACCTGAAAACAGACTGACAGATCCACACGGATATGTTCTCGGCTTACCTGGGAGTGAGCTGGTGCCTTACTGATTTTGCTGACAGGACTGTAGCTCTTCTAATGCATGGGTGGCGGGTGGCCTGGCTTTCTCTAGGAATGGCTCCATGGGGTTAGAACAAACCTTGAAACAGTGAGTCAACTTCTGAGGTCACAACAGATGAGGTCTTCTTTGTCTTGCCTCTTGCTCTCAACCTCCATCACCCCAATGTCTGATCACTTCTTCCTTAGAAACCTGTCTGGGATGTCCTCTTTCTTCTGCACCTCTCATTTGTTCAGGTCAAGAATCTTGATTACTTCATGACTGGATAACTATAAGGGCCTTCCCTCTGTCTTCCTCTTACCCAGTTAGAAAGATGTATGAGTTTCCCTTTTCTAATTTTTCTTGGGCACTTCATTTCAAGAAAATACTCCAAAAATATGGCTCCCCATCCTGCTGCAAGGTATGTGATGGTTTCCATCAAATCTGTAATCCTTTGCCTTGCTTTTAAAGTTCTTCCTGGTGACAAGGGCTCACTTCTGCTGAAGATAAAGGTTCCAATCTTGGGCTTCATTCTTGGCCTTGCTAAATCCTGTCTCTATGTCATTTCATCTCTCTGAAACGCAGCTTCTACATTTACAAAATTAAGGGTGTAGTAGATATATTAGGACCTACCTACCTAGTCTACCACAATCCTCTTCTCCAACAACTACAGTGTCCTCCTCCATTTCCTTCTTCATTTCTTCCTCCATTCCTTCCTTTTCTCCACATTTGGATTTGATAAGAAATATCCAGGGCATGAAGATTTTAAGTGACTTATGTGATTGAGTCACACACAGTCTGTCTTCCCGTCTCATGTCTCTAACCTCTGTTTTAAAAGGAATCATGTAACATGTATTTCCAAATAACAAAAAGGGAAGATTCCAAATGTTTCCACCACAAGGAGATGATAAATAATTGAGGTGATGAATATGTGAATTAGCCTGATTTCACCGTTCCACAAATAGACATTTATGGAAACATCGTATTATTTCCTGCAAATATGTGTAATCATTGCTGATTGATTAAAAAGAAAATAAAACTTAAAAAAAAAGGAATCATGCCCTTGAAGTGAGGTTCCGACATCAAAGACTGCCATTCAGAGTTGCCCCCCAGGGGAGGAAGATTCAGTAGAAGGACTGGGACAGGGTGGGACAAAGCAAGGCAGAAGGTGCGGAGTGTTGCAGATGGGGACCAGAGTCCTTCTCATCAGGGAAGGGGGGGCGTGTCTGCACATAGGAGGGCATGTGGCTTAACTTTGTAGCTGTGAGGATCTTGTTAGCTATTAGGAGGGTTTTTCTTCTTTTTTTTTCAAGCTATTACTTAAAAGGTATAATGTAATTATTCAGGAGCTCTTGAAGTTTTCTTTAAGTGTAAGTTTTTAGTATAACATTCTAAGGGAAAAGGATTGCCAAAAGTTTAGCCTGGGTGGCGTCAGAAAACAGAATGTAATTAAATACGCAAATCACAATCTTTAGACTATGAAATTACTTTTAAAAGCATAAAGATCGGTTTTCCCTGGTATTAAGTGCAGCTCACAATCTTTATCCTCCCTGCTTTGTTTCTTCCCCGTCCTGGGAAACGGCACTCTGCCATCTAGCTGTCCAGGTTTCTAACCCTGGAGCTGTCTTTGACACTACTTTCCTTCACACAATACATTCTATTTGTCAGCAGTTATATCTCTATCTTCAAAATATGCCCAGAATCTGACCCCTTCTAATTTTTCTCATAGTTTTAATAGATTCCTACGTGGTCTTCCTGCTTCTGTTTTGACTTCCTTTAATCCACAGTAATTTCATTGATCAGATCACATCCCTCCAACAGCTTCCCATCTCAGCCTGAAGAGAAGCAGGTGTCCTTACAAGGGTCTGCTGGCCCTTCCTTACGGGCAACCTTTTCTGTTACTCTCTGACCCTACCTTCCACCCTGTCCTCTCTGCTCATTCATTTTAGTTTTTAACTTATTTGCTGTTCCTTAGATATGCAGATGTGTTCCTGCCTCTGAGTCACTGCTCTTGATCTTCTGTTCCCTGGAACAGGCTTCCCTTAGAAGTGCTCATAGCTAAGTCCTTCCCAACTTTAGGACTTTACTTGATTGCACATTCTTGGATGGGCTTCCTGGCCAGTGTATGCACCATGTCTGACCCTCCCTGTTCCCTTTCACTGTTCTATTAGTTCTTAATACTGCACGTCACCATCTAGCATATCATATGTCTTACCTATTTTTCACATTCATTTTCAGTCATCTGCTATGTAAGTTCCAAGAGAGTTTATTATCTCTTCCTATATTCTGTTTTGTTCTCTGATGTATTTCTGGCATAGAAAGTCATGTCCGGCATAGTAAGTAAAGTCTGGCACATATTAATAGTAGGCAACCAGTATTTGTTGGATGAATGAATGTATGAATGAATTGCTGAAAACCAGTCTTTGCTTAGGAAATGACAACCTTTCCTTACCTGAGGAATTTTAAGTCCATTGCTGCCTCAAATTTGCCGAGCCCAAATTTGGACATAGATAAGGAAAGCCAGGACTGATCACACACATACACTTGAAGTGGCCCTAACGCCAGAGTCCTGCTACTAGCTGTGGCAGTGCCAATGAAATGTCAGTTGCTAACAGACCTTGTCAAGTCTAGGAAACTGTGGATGGCTGATAAGCTCAGTTAACCTCTGATCTTCCTCCTCCTGGGGCAGAGTCTAAAGGGCAAACTGTCAATAAACAGACATGAGGTCCTCTAGCTTATTCCTACTGCCACTTAATTATAACAAGCTAGAAAAAAAAGAGGCTGGCAAGAGAAGCAGGATTTTCACTACCTATGTGGGAGTCCTAGGATCACAAATGACAAAGCTGTAAATGGTGTCTGGAAATGGTAAGCTGGGAAGGGCTGTTTGGTGCTGCTATAACAGAATACTTGGAACTAAGTAATTTACTTTAAAAGCAGAGATTTATTTCTTACAGTTTTGGAGGATAGAAAGTCCAAAATCAAGGGTCAACATCTGGTGGGGGACTTGACACTTCCTTGTCTCATAGGAGAAGGTGCAAAGGCAAGTGCACATACCAGGGGAGAGAGAGGGGGAGAGAAAGCATGTGGGGTTTGAATTCACTTTGATAACATACCCTACTACTATCATGCAATAATGAAATAATGAACACACTCCCATGATAACAACCTTAATTTATTCATGAGGGCAGAGCCTTTGTACCCTAAATGCATCCTACTATGCCCCATCTCCCGACACTATTGCATTAGGGATTCAGTTGCCAACACATGAATTTGGGAGATACATTCAGGCCACAGCAAAAGAACAGCGAACAAGATGTGAAGCTGGTTCTAACTCAATTTTTTTGTCTATTTCATACTGATGAAAGGGATTGGGGATCATTGGGTTCAATTCTGTTACTTTATAGAGAAATAAATTGGGACCTATAGATGTTAAATTACTTTCTTGGGTTGTGTAATGAAGGACTCTTAGCATAAGAAGCACAACCCAGGTCTTCTCACTCCTAATCCTGGGCTCACAAATCCCCAGACAGAAAGATTATCCATTTGGGGCGGTGCCTGTGGCTCAGTGGTAGGGCGCCAGCCCCATATACTGAGGGTGGCAGGTTCGAACCCAGCCCCCGCCAAACTGTAAAGAAAAATAGCCGGGCAGTGTGGCGAGTGCCTTGTAGTCCCAGTTACTTGGGAGGCTGAGGCAGGAGAATCACGTAAACCTAGGAGTTGGAGGTTGCTGTGACCTATGACACCACAGCACTCTATTGAGGGCAACAAAATAAGATTCTGTCTCTAAACAACAACAACAACAAAGATTATTTCAATTAAGCTGGTAGGGAAAGGGTGGGCAAACAAGCATGGATTTGGGAAAACTGAGTGAAAAGGGAAAGGCAGAGAATAATAATCCTGGGTGGAAAAAAAATCTCGAGTGGGAAAATAATTGGAACATCTGAGCATAGGAAAGAGTAGAGATAAGAAGTAGCAAGAAAAGTGCAGGATGGAGAAGGAATAAGAAATGAAATGGCACGTGGATATACACGTGAATTTGCAGTGCTCATTAAAAACTGCTACTTGATAATTTCCTTTCTTTCCTTCTTCTGGAATACCCTTGTTCTTTCTCAATGACCACCACCACCACCACCACCACCACCACCACCACCACTACCACTACCACTACCACACACACACACACACACACACACACACACACACTCTCATCCCCTTATCATCTTTTATCTAAATTATTCAGAGAGCAAATCTGTTGACACCCACAGTCTGAAGCTTCCCTTCTCTGAAACTCTCTGCTATCTTCTCAGTGCTCCCTCTGGTACCTGCCTCCTCTAAATTCTCAAAAGACTTGGAAGCTCTTGTGGAACTCTTGATTGGTACGTGACTCCTTGTTGAACTCAGATTTGTGTCTAGTCCTTCTGTGCTTCACAGTGACTACCTCAGTCCATGCTCAATGGAAAATTGTCGAATGAATGAGCTGAATGAAAGGGAAGATTTTCTTTTTTTTTTTTTTTTATTGAATGGTAACTATGTACATTAATGCACTTCTGGGGTACAGTGTGGGGTTTTCACATGCAATCTGAAATACTTCCAAGATTTTCTTAAAGTAATAAAAATAAAATTGTAAGCCCTTATAATAGGCATGACACACACACACACACACAACACACACAGAGAAATAGAGCAGTGCTAAGAAAATAGCTTAAAAAATGTTGTACTAAGAAAGTTATACTGTGAACAAAATAAAGGAACACATATATCAAGGCTAAAGAATAACAGGCACCTAAACCCTAGAGTGAGCTGGGGCTTGGGAAAAACTATTAGGGCTTACAAAGACTTTTCGTCTACATTCAGGTCAAGAAGAAAACCAAAGGATAATCAGCCTCCTGCTACTCTCATACTCACAGATGACTCACTGGAGTACTGGCCTTCTATTTGAGTTGTAGTTTCTTAACCAATGAGAATTGTTGAGGAAAAGTGTTGAATAGTCTTTATTACAATGAAAATGAAGCTCAATATATAAGTGGAATGAAACATCTATATATGGATATAGCTGGTTGCTTGATTTTTTTTTTATTTTTAATTTCAGAATGTTAGGGGTTATACATTTTGTTTGCATTGCTTTTGTACAGATTGAGTCAAAGTTACACATGTGAGTTTGCCCTTTCTCAGATAGTATGCACCACACCCAGGAGGTGTGAATTTACCCGTGCTCTCCTTCCCCTCCCAGCTAGCTGCTCTAGATGAGTATCTGCTTCAGACACACATGACTGGTATCTAAAGCTATGAAAAAACTTAGATAAGTGGATAGGAAAATACTCCTTAATCTTTGACAAATTATATAGAAGAGGAATGATGTCAGAAGACTGAAGTAACAGTCTAATTTCTCAGAAAGGTAAAAACATATTTTAGAATTTTTAGTTAGAAAACTTAACATCAACCTATTTAATTCACAAATCCTAATCTCACAGCCTCATCTCAGATGGTGGTTAAAACCCATGAAGCATCTAGACTTAGGGGTGTCCAACTTTTGGCCCATGGGCCTCATACTGATTTGTGAGTACTTTTTTTGTTTATCTGGGGTGTCAGATATCACAAAAAGTATGCAGGAAACTTCTTTTGCTCATCAGCTTACATTACTTACATTAGTGTTTGTGTACTTACTGTGGGGCCCAAGACAATTCTTATTTTTCCTTTACGTGGCAGAAAAGATGAAAGGTTGGACATCCCTGGTAGATCATTTATCTGTTTCCCTGTTCTTTCTATATTCTTTGTCTCAAATTCATTTCAAACTTATATGTCCTAAACTGTACTTCTGTTTTCACTCTCCCTTGTCCCCTGCCAATCTGCCTCTCACACAAGAAAAAAGAGTAGAATAACCAATAATTAGAATCACCTGTGTATTTCTGAGTCCAGTAGGATGATTAGAACCCCCGATGTGCAGTATTCAGCTGAGGCAGTTGATCAGTCTTCCTGGATGGGGGCAGCAGAGCCAGAGATGGGTGGACCTTTCTGTGCACAAGGCAGGGAAATGACACCATGCCAGGGCTCTTGGTCACTGTAGAGGTGAGCTGACAATGTCCTGCCCTGACTGGGACCTCATGGTTTCAAGACACTAACTGAACATTTTCAACATTATGGGGCTATGTTTTCACATATAAGTGATACACAATTTTTTTTTTTTTACAGTTTTTTTTTTGACCAGTGCTGGGTTTGAACCCAGCACCTCTGGAATATGGGGCTGGTGCCTTACTCCTTTGAGCCACAGGTGCTGCCCCAATACACAAATTTATATATAAGATCATGTTATTTTAAAAAGCCTTTGTGGTATTTCAGAAATTATAACCCTGACATACCTTCAGATTCTCTGTAATATTGTCTGACAGACCCTACTAAGGTCAAACTTTAGGAAACTAAAAATAAAACCAAGATTTTTTAAAAAAATGTTTAAGTTCAGGAGATTAGAACAATTTATAATTTCATATTTTCAAGAGGGGAAAATATCTTCCATTTCTCCATTTCCTCAAAATTTTATTATCTGATTTTAAATTATTTTTAAAACTGTATTATAAACTCTCTTCCTCATCTGACCATGGTATCTTGAAATGGTTGTGAGAAATGTCTTGAGGTCTTGCTTTCTGGGTTCAAATCCTGGCTGTGCCACTTAGGCAAGGTACTTAATCACTCTATGCCTCAGTTGTTTTATGTGAAAATGAGGATTATAGAGGGACCCTGCCCTGATGGGTGACTAGCAAGGATAAGCAAGATGATGTTGTGCAGCGCTTAGATTCGCACCTGACGCACAATATACATTCAACATGTGTGAGCCCAATTATTTGTCTGTTTTGTTATCATAACTGGAGTCTCAGCTCTGCTCTCATGTTTCTATTTGTTCTTGGGCAAGTCACCAATCTCAGTTTCCTCAACTGCCAGGAGGACCTGGTCTCCCTGATTATTCCAAGTCCCTGATTATCTGGTGACTAGAACACTCTGGCCTTCTTTCTGCTCTCATGCTAGCCACCCTGTTAGTGTAGACAAGCTCAATTTCATTGCGCTCAATCTAGTGCAATTCAATTCAACTCATCAATTCAATTTAGTGCAAGGCATTAATTTCATTTATTTAAAAATATCTCCTGAGGCTTAAGAAATGCATAACACTTGCAGACCCATGTTCTGACAGAGCTGAATGTTTGCTGTAGCTTTACCTCTTTCTTGATGGAGAGGAATTAAGAAAGACTCTTTCCCCATAGGGGTTTTAAGGGGCTGTTCCTTTAAACAATCTTGAGGAAGACATCAACATCTAGCCAGCTGCTGGAAAATGTACTTTTGACATCTAAGTGGTTCTAATTATTCCCTACTCCAAGGGGAAGTTCCTACAGGCTGGCAAACCTTCCCTGGAGGCTGCAGCAGACTGCTGTTCAACTTAGGTGAAAACAAGAGAGTGGCTGTCAGAGTTCAAGCTGCAGCAAAATAAACAAAGCCCCAGTTATAATTCCAGGGAAGTAAATGGGCTTTTCTATTTAGTCAAAAGGAATTGATTTCCCCTGGAGTGTCCCTTTTACCCTAATGATTATTGGAAAGAAGACAACTTAACAGAGTGATGCAAAAATAAAATTAGATGGGCTGCGGATCAGTGGCTATTAACTTCTTGCCTTAAAGGCAGAGTTAGAAAAAATACAATAAATGTGGAGGCAAGATATTTAAAATGTTTTCTTGTATTTTTAAAATGCTCATTCTTTCATTTACTTACATTTATTTTTTTAAAAAGGGTAAGTTGAAGACCAACAAAAAATGGTAAATTTAAATTATTTCTGGAAAAAATTACCTATGTCTAATTGAGGCCTATTTGCTTTCTTTATGTGTAAAACACTAAATTTATCCAATGTTTAAGTAAATTTCTCTGAAGGAATTTTTTTATTTCAGAAACATGTGGCTGCAGACACAAAGATCTAGGCATAGCATGATCTCGGCCAATTCCTATTCCAGGCAACTGAAATGAATAAATGAATGAAAAATAATTCTATGCTCAAAGGTATTTGTGTTTCTCAACTGAAAATTAATCAAGGGTCTAATAATTTGTTCTACATTTAGTCATGGAGACTTTTAAAGTCATTTATTATACCACACTAAATTTCTCTGAATGATACTTTGGTTCCTTCTACCCAAACTTCCACAAAGTTTTAAAAGAGAATTGAATTACTTCTTGGCTGATTATCTTGAATTTAAAGATCTAGAATGGAAAAGCTTCAATTTCTCTCACCTCCACTGAATTTCTGTACTTGGCACATTTCTAGAAATACAATCAATAATTCAGAGGTAATACTATTTCCTTCAGGAGTGAAAACTATTTCTTTGGTTTGCTGTTGGTTGACTAGCCCTTCAGGTGTCCTCTCTGTCTACCATGTATTCTCCATCATGGATTTAAATCCTTTTTATACCCAGCGCATGTCTTACCTTTCTGAGGAAGTGCCTCAACCTATGTTTATCCTGATGCAGTTGTCTCTTCTTTTAAAGAACCTATGTAGGACTCAAGTATTCTATCTTTATGCTATCACACGATAACTTGAAAAGCTTTGTTGTCTCTTTCTGTGCCTGTACATGTGTGTATGTCTGCTGTCTTTAGTTGTGTTAAAGGGATCTATGTGATAGGACATTATCCTTTGCTTTTATATCCCTGTAAATGGCTGTACACACTGTAAGTGTTCAATAAAGATGCACTGCCTATAGTTACACATCACAGATGATATACTGCTTTGTTTAGAGTCTCAAGAATAGAAGATGCTGAACTCAGGACTTTGATACAACTTCTGGCTTGTTTTCCATTTGGTATAACTGCACACTCTCTGTTGTTGAATTTACTTCAGTCAAATGGTCAGGACTATAAAAACTCAGGGAGAAGGTCATTTTATCTCTGTCCTACCGAGGAAAAAATAGTCTGTTCTTTTCCTTTAATCTAACAAGCCAAAGCAGCCCTGAAAAGTATCCTTTCAGTTATAATTCTATTTCTACATGTTTTGCTCAACATATCATAGTGTTTAAGAAACAATTATGCCTACCAAAAAAGAGCAGTTAGTGGCCTTATTTTGTAGGTGATAGAGCCATTACCATGCACCAGACCAGTATTTAGACCATGTACTGAATTATTTAAAACTAATAATGAACGTGGAAAACATTAGAGTAAAAAATGAGATGAATAACTTCATTGTGATAACTTAGTTCTCCTGGCTTGCCTTACTGTTCTCTTTTGTTCAAGGGCATACTAAGAATTTCAGAGATGATAATTCTGGATACTTGACTGCTTTGCTGCTTTCAGCCACAGCTCACTCAGTCTCTGCTTTGCTTGGTTAAGAACATGGTGGTGGGATTGACTTCTTCCTTGACAGTATAAGGAGCCCTGCTGTTTTATTACATGATAAAACTAAACACCAAAAAAATTTACAAAAAACAAACCAAAAGACCAAACTATTCAGAGCATCTGGAAATGAATCTAAGGGAAAAAGAATTTAGGGCAAACGTCAATTCTAGAAAAATCATCACTTCTAGAAAACTTACGAAAAGGAAGAGTCTGTGGTATTTGAACCAAGACCACTTCTCCTTCTTCCACCCCCCTTTAGAGGGCACAGACCACACTCCAGACAGGTGCAATAAAGAATGAAGGTTCCCTTTCCCCTAGCTCCTAACTGTAGAGCTTTCTTTCCAGGAAAAGGCAGACTCCAATATTTTTCATCCTACTCTCAATTGCCTCCATGCTTAGCTCCTGGCATGGTGGTCTCAGAGACAAGCTGGCCTACCTCAGCTCCAGAGCCTTGGCTCAGAGATTTTTGTCTCAGAGGAGAAGCAGGCTATAAAACAGATTGCTGGTCCTTTTTCCCAAAAGGACTGACTTGATTTTCAATAGAACATGGAGAAGTTTAAGCCTAAAAGTATACTCAAGAAAAGTAGAGGTTGTGGTGAAGGTAATTGGGAGATTTGTAGAGTTAATGAATATCTAATATAGGTGAACTAGATGGAACTGGAGAAACCAGACAGCTGTAAGGAGACCTCTGGGGGTCAGAACAAATATCAAAGACCAATATCAGAAATGATTTCATTAGGGGAGCCACAATTTGTTTGAATTAATTTGCAGAGGAATTTATGCTCCAGGGGATTGTTTAAAACAATATTACTGTCTGCTTGTAATTAGTGCTGTTTAATAGGTAAGTGTGGTCAGGGAAGCAGTGGAAGAGAGCCCTACTAGTACCATGATCATCCCAGGGCATATCCAAAGTTATGCCTCCTTAAGGAGCAACATTAGAGTCTTTCACTAAAATAATCCAGCAGATCACTGTACAAATAAATAAATAAAAATAACAAGCCATGAAGGAGGGAACCAATACTCAGAAAACTAAAATGTCAAGTTTGCAGCAAAAAATTACAAGGCATGAAAGAAGAAGGAAAACATGACACATACTATAGAAAGAAAACAGGCAACAGAAAAACTGCCTATGGGAATGATCAGATGTCATATTTAGAACAATTTATTTCAAATTAGCCATTACAAATATGCCTTGATAAGAAAAGCATGGTTCAAGAAGTAAAAGGAAGGCATGAGATCAATATTGCATCAGATAGTCAATATCATTAAAGAACAAAAAAGGATTTATACAAACAAATGGAAATTCTAGAGTCAAACAGTAGGATAACTGAAAAAAAATTTTTTAAGTGACTGATTCACTAGAGGTGAACCATAGTAGATTTGAACCTGAAGAATGAATTAGCAAACTTGTAGATCAACAAAGATGATGTAAGCCAAAGAAAAGAGAGGAAAAACATAATGAAGAAAATGAAGAGAGCTTCAGAGAAATGTAGGACAAAATTAAGCACACCAACTATATGCATAACAGGAGTACTATAAGAAAAGAGAGAGAAAGGAAAAAGATTAAAGAGATGATGGCTGAAAATGTCTCAAAATTATTGAAAAATAATAGTTTTCCCATTTAGGAGCTCAAGTAGGCTATACACCTACTTGAGACTCATAAACAGACAAATCATAGGGAAAACGTTAAAAGTCAAAGATAAGAAGAAAATCTTGAATATAGCAGGAGAAAAATGACTCATTGCTTATGAGAAACCTAGTAAGATTATTAGCTTACTTCTCATCAGAAATATTGAAGGTCAGAGGCAGAAGGATGACATATTTAAAGTGTTGAATAACCAAAAAAAAAAAATACATATATATATATATATATATATATATATATATATATATACATCTCCATTCCCCAAACCTGTTGACCAAGAATAGTATATCCAGAAAATCCATCTTTCAAACATGGAGGAAAAATACAAATTTTTCAAGGTAAATGCAAACTGACAAAATTTGTTGCTTGCAGACCTGCCTTAAAAGAAATACTAAAGAAAAATTTTCAGGCTGAAGCAAATGAATCTTAGTAGTAATTTGAATCTACACATAGAAAAAGAGTACCAGTAAAGGTAATTATGTAATCTTAAAGATTATAAGTGTATATTTCTTCTTTCTTCTCCTACCTTATAGGAAACCTAACTATATAGATGCAAAGTATCTCCCCTCTGCTGTTTATTTCTCTCTCCTTTCTCCTCTCTCCCTATCTTTCTTTTTCTCTCTTTCCCTACTTTATCTATCAAAAAACCCAAGGCTGATTCTTATGAGAAAATATGTATATGGTAAACCTTAGAGGAATCACCTAAAAAAGTCATAAACACCATAATGAAAAATTACTAAGAAATTAAAAAGTAATATTGAAAACATTCACTTAATGAAAATGAAAGCGGTTAAAGGAGAAATAAACAAAAATAAAGTCTATAAAAAATCAAAGGGTAAATGTAAATCCAACTGTATCAATAAAACATTAAATATACATTGATTAAACAATCCTAAGTCAGAAATTTTTGATCTGAATTAAAAAAACACAATTCAAGTATATATTTTCTAAATTAAACACATGTTAGATGAAAAAAACATACACATGATTGAAAGTAAAAGAATTGAAAGTGGTATGTCATGGAAATAACCACCACAGGAAAGCTGGAGTGGCTGTACTAGCAGTGAACAAAAAGACTTTAAGGAAAAAAATGTTACTGGAGATAATAATAAAGGGTCAATCCATCAGAAGATATAACAATTTATAAACATATATATAACAGAGTACCAAAATGTGAAGCAAAATCAGACAGAAATTAAAAGAGAAATAGATATGACAATAAAATGTAAAGACTTCAATATCGATTTTTAATAATGTATAGAACTAGATAGAATATTAACAAGGATATAAAATACTTGAACAACATTATAAACCAACTATCCACAACAACTGCCCTTCGATACATGAAAGAATTACAACATCATAGTCTACGTATACCATGGAATATTATTTAGCCGTAAAGAAGATGGTGGTTTAGTGTCTTTTATAACAACCTGTATAGAATAAGAGACCCTTCTCCTAAGTGAAGAATGGAAAAACAAATGCTATGTGTACTCAATAATAAACTGGAACTAGTGGATCAAATCTTAAGTACATGTGTGGAAGCAAAACCCAAAGGAAATTAAATGGGAGGCTGGAAGAGAGATAGAGTAAATTAACACCTAACTGATGCAATGTACATATTCTGGGTGAAAGGCACACTTATAACCTTGGCTTAAAATGTATGAAAACAGGCTCGGTGCCTGTAGCTCAAGTGGCTAAGACATCAGCCACATACACCTAAGGTGGCGGGTTCAAATCCAGCCTGGGCCGCCAAATAACAAGGTCAGCTGCAACCAAAAAAAAAAAATAGCCGGGCATTGTGGCGGGCACCTGTGGTCCCAGCTACTTGGGAGGTGGAGGCAGGAGACTCGCTTGAGCCCAGGAGTTGGAGGTTGCTGTGAGCTGTGATGTTATAGCACTCTACCCAGGGGGACAGCTTGAGGCTCTGTCTCAAAAAAAAAAAAAAAGTATGAAAACAAAGTAAGTAACCAAAATGTGTGTAGCCCTGTAATATTCCAAAATAAAGGAATTCTAAAAATTAAAAAAATAAGTTGGTAAACTGACTCTAGAATTCATAGGAATTATAAGAAACTCCAAATAGCAAAATCATACTGAAAGAGAATAAAGTTGTAGAACTTATACTTCCTGATTTTAAAACTTACTAGAAAGAAGCAGTAAAGAAGACAGTATGGTACTGATATAAGGATGTAGACATAGATCAAATGAAGAGACATCAGAGGAGTCCAAAAATCCACACATCTATGGTCAACTAATTTTCAAAACGATATTAAAATTGTTTAATAGAGAAAGAACAGTCTTTTCAATAAATGGTGCTAGGGTAGATATTCACATGAAAAGATTAGAGTTTTGTATGTGCTGTTTGGATACTCACCAAACATCATATATAAAAAAATAACTCAAAATGGAACAAAGGAGTACCTGTAATAGCTACAATTATAAAACCATCAAAAGAAAAAATAAAGAGAAATCTTTATGACCTTTTATTTGACAGAGGATTCTTAGATAGGACACCCAAAGCACAAACAACAGAATTTAAACAAATAAAATATATTAACTTTACCAATTAAAAACTTTTGTGCTTCAAAGGACACTATGAAGAAAGTAGAAAGTCAGTGCACAGATTAGGACAAAATATTTCCTAATCATATAACTGATAAGGAGCTTTTATCTAAAAAGAAAATTCAAAGAGAACACAAAGAATTCTCACAACTTAATAATAAAAGGACAAATAACTCAACTAAAACACAAGTGAAGAATATGAATAGATAGGGAAGAAATGTAAATGGCCACTAAGCACATGAAAAATTCTTGGCATCATGGGGTACAGTGTGCTATTTCTATATACAATTTGAAATACTTTCATCTAACTGGTTAACATAGCCATGGTATTATTAATGCACACAGCTATGATTTAATAAAGACAAACAAACAAAAAAAAAAAACTTTCCACTGTTGTATTTACCTAAATAAATTTCTCATTTCCAGGAAAAAAAAATAGCTAATTGGGTGATTATTATGTGCATGGTATACATATCAGTTAGGATAGATCAACTGCTGTATCAGATAATTATATAATGGCTTAAACACAATAAAAGTTTGTTTTTTGCTTGCAAAAAAAAAAGAAAAATTCTTGGCATCATTAATCATCAGGGATATGCAAATCAAAGCATCAATGGGCTAGCACTTCATATTCGATAGGATGGCTGAACTTAAGAAGTAGGATACCAAATATTGACAAGGACATGAAAAAATAGGAAACTTTACACACTGTTTATGGGAATCAAAAGAAAAATGGCTCAGCCACTTTGGAAAATAGTGTGATAATCCCTTAAAGCTGTGCCCCTCAACTCCTGGGCTGCAGATGGTCTGTACTGGTCTTGGACTGTTAGGAACTAGGCTGCACAGCAGGTGAGCAGCAGGTGAGTGAGTGAGCAGGGAAGCAAGCAAAACTCCATCTGTCACTGTCTCCCATCACCCACCGATGGGATCATCTAGTTGGCTGAAAGCAAGCTCATGTCTTCCTTTGATTCTGTATGATAGTGAGTTGTATAATTATTTCATTATATGCTATAATGTAATAATTATAGAAATAAAGTACACAAGCCTGAAACCATCCCCTGACTCCCTGAGGTTCATGGAAAAATTGTCTTCCATGGAACCTATCCCTGGTGCCAAAAAGGCTGTAGACGACTGCCCTAAAGCATTAAACACAGAGTTACCAGAAGATTCCACTACTATACTCTTAGGCATATACCAAGAAAACTGAAAACATAAGTTCACTCTAAAACTTGTGTACAAATTTTAAAAATAGCATTATTCACAGTAGTCTAAAGGTGGACACAACCCAAATATCCATTGACAGATGAATGGATAAACCCAATGTTTCCTATCCATACAATGGAATATTTTTGACCGTGAAAAGAATAGAGTACTGATACACGTTACAACTTAGATTAATGCTGAAAATATTATGTTAAGTGAAAAATGGTAGTAACAAACCCTTCATACTGTGTGATTCCACTTACTTGAAAATCCAGAATAGAGAAATCTATAGAGACAGAGAGTAGATTGGTACTTGGTTAGGGATTAGAGTAGAGGATGGGTAAGAAGTAGGATGATAAAGTGTATGGATTTTCCTTTTGAGACGATAAAAATATTTTAAAATTGACTATGGTGATAGTTACAAATACATGCCTATGAATATACTAAAACCCATTGAAATGTACACTTTTAATGAGTTAATATGAATTATATCTCAATAAAGCTTTTAGAAACAGGCAAAACTAAAACAAAATAGTAGTATAATTCTAATGCTCAGAGTGAGTTTCTAATGTTCATGGGATCTGGAAGGTGTTTCCTGGGGCAAGAGTGAGGGGGTAGGAGGTAGAGGTTGTAGTGGAGGGTTGTCTGTGCTTTGTGGGATAGAGAGCTATGTTTTATAAACAAGTCTGCTGCAGAAATTTGAAAATAGCAGGCTTAAAGATTTGGCTTTGGAAAGAAAGCGCATAGACAGTAACTTTAATTATCCACATGACCTTAGGTAAACCATTTTATTTCACCAGACTTCAGTTTTCATTCCTAAAACAAGGGAAGGGAAATAGTGTACGCTTATCTCAAGTTCATCTAGCAAGAAGTTCTCTGATTTGAAGAATGAGGCAGGTTTGCCCAGAAGGTGACTTGGCTCATGAAGAACTTTTCAAAAATAGATTTTTGTGTCTCCCACCTGTTTTGGGTTGTATATACTATTTTTCACAACCCTCCAGTTCTCTGGGTATATATAGAGGCCCATTTGCCAAAGCATATTCTTAGTTAATTACATTTTACCAGATTAAATTTTCCTGAAGTGTGTTAGGTAGAACACATATGGGTTCTGCAAGTTGGACCACCTCTGAAAACATTTAGCATGCTATGTGCATGTGAATCTCTAGAATTGGAGTATAGCAAGTAGCATTTCCAAACTGATTTGACCATGAAGACCTTTAAGAATTAACTTTTTATGAAGAATTTTATGAAATTAGGGTTGTGAGGAATAAGCTTTGAAAAATGCAAAAGTTCAAGCCTTTCAAAGCTTAAGATTTTTATCTTCCAGGAGATTTTATATTTAAATGGAAGAGTTTTAGAAATTGGAAAAGTCTTTAAGGCTCCAGGGATTAATTTATTAATGGTGGTATTGTGACAAGTAGCAGAGAAGATATTTGGGGGCAACTGAGCCAGCTTGGTGTCTCTCAAATCAGATCATATAGGGAGCGGTGGACATGTTAGAGCAATTTTAACTTAGACATTAAATCATATCTAAAATGAGAAAACAAAGTTACAATTTCCCAAATCTAGAAATAAATCTTAGAAAAGAAGCTATGAGGTCATGTTAGGTCAATGATCTTTTTCCCCCTCAACTCTGTCATCAAAGCTCATTCATCTAATTCAATGAGTGGCATTTAGAGAGTGTTTGTAGTGATTCCTGGGCCTCTTTTGAGCACTCCATTTTCACTGGCATTCATTTCTGCTAAACCTCTACACCTGCAGAAGATCAGCTATACAACCCACTTGAATTAATTATTTCAGAGGAGCCATCTTCCTAGAAAATATGTAAAAGACTAAAGAAAGTTGGAGCCGCCCTGTCAACTGCCTCCTCCATGGCCATACACAGTGCCCGAACAGCTTCTTAGCATTAAGCATCTGATTATTTTGCAATTTACTCTTGAAAGGTTGTTGTTGATGTTTACTTTCCAGTTCTTCTACTTATTCATGCCCCTACTGATTTATTCTCTTTCTGTCTTCTCCCTACTGAATATCAAATGCTGCTTGGGTACAGGACAGGAGTGCAGTGTTAGCCCTGACAGTTTACTGTATTGGGGAGACAAGATAATACAGAAGTTTTTTGTTACAAATGACTCCAACGTAGTACCTACATAAGCACTCAGATGAGAAGTTTAGACTTTTGCTTTAGGTGGTCAGAAGGAGGAAAAATCCTGTGTCTCCTTTTTCATGCTTGCTCCAAAGAATGGGTATTTAAAATTGGGTATATCAAAGAAGTCAATTTAAATTCTGACATGGAGAAGTAACTTTGGGCTAGTTCATATCTGATCTCATTTTGCTTATTTCTAAAATGGGGATGGTAATAGTTAAACTGCAAGATTGTTGAGTGAAATAACATAGGAAGCTTATAGCCCAATAAAATAGTAGGGCTTAGAGGTTGTTTGTTACATTCATTCAAGTTCTTATTTCTTTCCTTCTAGTTCTTATTTGCTTTTGGCCTTCCATTTATCCATCTAATTCATGTATGTACTTAGCATCTACTCTGTGCTAGGGACTATTCAACATACTGGAATCTTTCATCATTCAACCTTCGTTTAGTTTCTGATGGCAGGGTGGGAGGAGGAAGAGGAAGGCAAACTAACAAAAACATTCAAATTGCAGCAAGTTTATGAAATATAAGGGTCATATGCAAGAGCTATGGGGTATGCAAACACAGAGGAGTTGTCAAGAAAGACCCCCCGAGAAGGTGGCATTTGGGCAGAATGTGAAAAGATGAGAAGCCCTGAGAAGAGGAAAGAGAAAAACCATCTGGATAGAAGAAAAGTACGTGAAAAGATAGAGGGTGGGAAAGAGCTTGGTGTCCTTATAATCATGGCAAAGCACATAAGCTTCATGAGGAAAGGGATTTTGTCTGTTTTGCTCACTAGATTGGGTGTTTTGCTCACCCAAAGCAGTGCCTGTCATAATAGGTAATCATAAGACATAGATTGAAAAAATTTTATCCCAAGTATGAGTCTACATAATTGTGTGCCTTATTCTTTTAAAAAGCCTCTAGCTATTATGTGTGGGGTGGACCTTAGGTTCAAATGAAACCAGGGAATGGAAGCAGGGAAAGGGGGAAACTTGCAATAGCTCCAGTGAGATGTGACGGTGGTCTGAGCTAGGGGGCGGTAGAGTGGAGATATAGATAAGTGAAGTCTTTGGAGCTATATTTTAGGGATCAGATCCCTAGCACCTATTAATAGATTGAATTTGGGGGTGAGGGTTTGGTGACGTATGCAATCATACAATTGGTAAAGACTGAGAGAAGAGATTGATTTTACAGCACATGAGGGAGGGAGATTAAGTCTACCATTTTCTACTTAATGGTTTTGAGATGCTGATAATGGATCCCAGGAGAGCAATCAAGGTTTCAGTTGGGTACTAGGTGGCTGGGGCTCCATAAAGTGGTCAGGCATGAAACGCATATTCTGAATGCTGATTATTTCTCAAGTCATGGAAGGGGATTAGCTCACTATACAGAGAGTATAGATGCATGAGAGAAGAGAGTCCAGGATGAAGCCTGGAAAGAAAGACTAGTGTGGTGTAACCTAAGCTGGAACACAAGAGGAGAGTGTTTCAATCCCTCGGATGATCAGCTCTCTGTTAAGTGTGCCTGAGAGGTATGTAACATATAAACAGAGAAGTAACTGTTTTATATTCAAACTTTTTTAAATTAAAAAAAATAATATAACCAGAAGGAGGGGCACAATGGCTGCCTGGAGGCAGCTTTTGCCAGAAGTTACTCCAAAAAGAAGAAAGTTAGACTGAAATGAACTCAAAGAAGTTGAAAGTGGGAAGTTGAGCATAAGGAAAAGAAATCTAGGTGCACATCATCCCCACTGAGACAAACTGCAAGGCCAAGAAAGAGGAAGAAAGATAACAGAGATCAGGTATGAGACTAGCCTAACGGTGCCTGTTGCCAAGGGGATCAGGAACAGCTACCCTAATCGGATGGCCTGCCACAGGCTTTCTGAGCATGAGCAGGGAACGAAGGATCTCTCACCTCATCCCATGGGAGAGAGCCATGAGGTCTTGGGTCTCCTATACCTGGCAATTTCTACCTCTGAGTCCAGGCCCCATCCTGCCTGGCACAAAAGCGAAGAAATATTCTCTCTGCAGTTGTGAGCCCAGAGTCCACCCAGACCATCTCTGATTGCCTGATGGACTGCTCCCTGCTGAGGTCAGAGTGTTTGGCAAGTTCTTTGAGAGGCTGCTGCATTTCATGGACTGCCAGATTGAATGGTGTACCTCCTATTCACAAAGGAAAGAGTGGCACAGCAGTTCTAACTTTGGCGTTCTAACTGTGATCTCTCCTGGCTCCCATTCCTGCTAGAAGGGACCTTTCCCCACCCCCCTAGAGAGCCCTTGCCTGGTGTCTGTGCCCAGTGACCCCTTGCAACCCTCTGAACTTCTTTGAGTGATTGTTGCTTATGCTGCCTGAGCAAGTTTAATTGTAATTGTAGCTGAGAACTGTCCATGGATTCTTGTTCTCCTGCTGTTACTGGCTGGGGCTACAGGTTCACCACTTATTTGACTTTGTTTATGCAGGGGGAGAGTTAGAGCAGTGAGGGGTAGAACCAACAGGTCTGTCTGGATTCCCATCCCCAGCTATTGCCAGTAGGGGGAAGGGCCACAGCTATTAGCATCTTAGGCAGCAGGGGTTCCAGCAAAATACTGAGACTCTTTGAATTGGGTAGAGGATAGGCTGAAACCAGGACAGAACAGGTTGTACTACTGTTCTACTCTAAGTTGGTCCTCGGAGACTCTAGCTGCAGCCCTGAAAGGTCCTTTGTGAGGCTGTAAGGGAAGAGCCACAAGCACAAGCTCCGGCTCATTGGCAAGGGGGTGATTAGCCCTAGTTCCTTGGGCCTCCCGATCTGGTCTCACCTCACCAATTTTAGTTGCCAAATAGGTTTATATGGTGTTTCCTAAGGGTCCTCAGTTAGATGGTATCTCAATAACTATTTAGGGACAACCTATCATTTTAACTAAAAAAGTATAATTAACATAAAAAAAGAAAAAGCTGAAAATACTCATGGGGAGAAACCCACAGAAGAATCATGGCAACATGAAAAACCAGAGCCAATCAACTCCCCCCAAGGGATTACAAGGGAGGTATAGAAGAAAATACCATCCATAGAGAAATTGCTGAAATGTCAGAAATAGAATTCAGAATATGGATGGCAAATAAGACGACTGGAATGGAGGAGAAGATGGAAATAGAAATCCAAAAAATGGTCCAAAGTTTGTCTCAAGAAATAAGTGAATTTAAAGGCAAAGTCACCAAGAATATGGACATAATGAGTAAAGATATAGCAGAGCTTAAGGAATTGAAATAGGCATTCAAGGAGCTTTAAAACACAGGAGAGGTCCACAGTAATAGAGGTAATAGAGTGGAATGTGGAAAAGAAAGAATTTCAGAAATTAAAAAGGATCCCTGAAGAATAGGTCAGAGTACTTCCTGAGGTTATGACAAATTTCCTCAACATTTGCATGTCCGTAAAATATTTGATTTCTCCATCACAAATTAAACAATTTAGCAGAATACAGCATGCTGGGCTGAAAACTGTTTTGTTTAAGAAGGTCAAAGGCTGATAACCATCCTTTTTTGTTTTGAAAAGTTTTAGCTGAAAGATCTGTAGTCATCCTTATATTTTTTCCTTTGTAGGTAAGGCTTCTCTTATGGCTGGCTGCTTGCAGGATTTTCTCCTTCATATTGACCTTGACAAAGTTAATTACCATGTGTCTAGGAGATGCTTTGTTTGGATTGGGTCATGCTGGAGTTATGAAACTATTATCTGAATTTTTGTGTCTCTTGCAATACTTGGGAGATGTCCACCATAATGTCTTGGAGTAGAGAGCATCAGTGCCTTTTGGTGACTTTGCCTTTAGGCAAAGGACACAACAAAAATAGAAAACTATAGGCCAATATCATTAATGAATATTGATATAAAAATATTCAATATCATCCTAGCAAACAGAATACAGTGATACATAAAAAAAAATTATACATCATGATCAAGTAGGATGTATCCCCAGGGATGCAAGGTTGGTTTAACATACATAAATCTATAAATGTAATTCACTACATAGATAGAATAAAAAACAAAGACTATATGATTCTCTCAATTGAGGCAGAGAAGGCTTTTGACAATATCCAGCATCCTTTTTTGATAAGAACACATAATAAAATAGGCTTAGGTGGGACTTTTTTAAAACTAATAGAGGCCATCTACAACAATCCCACAGCCAATATCATATTGATGGAATAAAACTGAAAGCATTTCCATTCAGCAGTGGAACTAGACAAGGATGCCCACTATCATCACTATCATTCAACATAGTGCTAGAAGTCTTAGTCATCGCCATCAGACAAGGGAAGGAGATTGAGGGAGTCTGTTCAGTATTCTAAACAGAGTATATGGAACAGAATATATTCTATTCTGTATTCACTGAGGTGGCAAATACAGACCTCCTCTGTATTCAAATGGGGACAGAGGAGGTCAAACTCTCACTCTTTGCAGATGATCTGATCTTATACCTAGAAAACCTTAGCTCTTAGAAGTGATCAAGGAATACAACAGCATTTTGGGATACAAAATCAGTGCCCACAAATCAGTAGCCTTCATATATGCCAATGACAGTCAAGCTGAGAATAAAATCAAAAACTCTATACCTTTTACAGTAGCTCCAAAGAAGATGAAATACCTGGGAATATATCTAACAAAGAACATGAAAGATCTCTATAAAGAAAACTATGAAACCTTGAGAAGATAGCAGGAGACATTAACAAATGGAAAAACCATGCTCATGGCTGAGAAGAATCAACATCTTTAAAATCCCATACTGCCCAAAGTGATCTACAGATTTAATGCAATCCCTATCAAATCACCAATGTCATACTTGAAAAAAAATAGTACTTTATTTCATATTGAACCAGAAAACCCTCTGACTAGCTAATACAATTCTTCGAAATAAAAACAAACCTGGAGGCATTATGTTACCAGACTTTAGGTTATACTACAAATCTATAGTGATCAAAACAGCATAATACTAGCACGAAAATAGAGATACATATCTATGGAATAGAATAGAGAATCTAGAGATGAACCCAGCCACATATGGCCATTTGATCTTCATAAACCAAACAAAAGCAATCACTTGGGAAAAGAATCCCTGTTTATTAAATGATGGTTGGAGAGCTGGTTAGCCACATGTAGAGGACTGAAACTGGATTGGCACCTCTCACCATTAACAGAAATGGACTCTCTCCGGATAAAAGATTTAAATTTAAACACAAAACAACAAAATTTCTAGAAGAGAGTGCAGAGAAAATGCTTGACAATATTGGCCTGGGAAAAGATTTTATGAAGAGCCCCCTACCCCCCCACCCCGGGCAATTGCAGCAACACCAAAAATAAATAAGTGAGACATTATCAAGTTCAAAAGCTTATAAACAGTTACTGGTACCACAACTAAAGCAGAGACAGCCTTTGGAATGTGATATTTTTTGTATGTTACAAATCTGACTGATAACTAGAATCTGCAGAGAATTCAAATTATTCAACAAGAAAAGGATAAACAGCCCCATTTATAAGTGGGCAAGAAACTTAATCAGAAACTTCTATGAAGATGACAGATGAATGGCAAACAAACACATGACAAAATTTCTGTCTTTAATCATTGGAGAAATGTACATCAAAACCATTCTGAGATATCACCTAATTCCAGTGAGATTAGCTCATCACAAAGTCCCAAATCTGCAGATGCTGGCATGGATGTGGGGAGAAGTGAACACTTCTACACTGCTGGTAGGCTTGCAAAGTAATACTACCTGTTTTGAAGAAGTATGGAGAATTCTTGAAGAACTAAAAGTAAACTTTCCATTTGATCCCATAATTCCATTACTAGGTCTCTACCCAGAAGACCAAAAATCATTGTATCACAAGGACATTTGCACCAGAATGTTTATTACATCTCAATTCACAATTACCAAATCGTGGAAGCAATCCAAATGTCCATCAACCCATAAATGGATTAAGAAACTATGGCATATGTATACTAAGGAGTACTATTCAGCCATAAGAAAGATGGAGACTTTACATCATTTACCTGGATGGAGTTGAAATACATTCTTCTTAGTAAAGTATCACAAGAATGGAAAAAAATATATCCAATGTACTCAATACTAAGGTGAAACCAATATATAAACAACTACAAGCCCACACAAATGATAAAACAGAAATATGTAGTCTAGCAAGGGGGACAGGAGAGGACATGGAGGCAAGGGAGGAGGAAGGTGGTCGAGTGACAGGAGGAGGGAGGGGAATTGTAAGGAACTCACCTAATGTTCACAATGTGAGGGTGCTCAGCAGCCCCCCGGGTGAAGGGCTCAACTACAACCTGAACTTTACCTTAGAACTGTAAACAATGTAACCTAAAAAATAATACCTTCATATTAATTTGAAATAAAAAATATACCCATAGTACAAAACATACTGAAAATAAAGAGAAATTTGCTGGTACCTTTGACAGGAAGAATTTTCAGTAGAACCACGGAGACAGAGCCAGATTGAGTGGGTTGAATAATGAATGGGAATTCTTGGGTGGGAATGGCATATTAAACAAACAACTATTTGTTTCTTCCTGAAACCCCACTGAGAAGACAAAAAGATTTGTTGTCTAAAGGCATAAAGCAACAAGGACAGATGAAAAAGAAAAAAGGGAATTTTAGGATTATAAAGAAGAGAGATGAATGTGGTTCTGGAACTAGTACTACCAGCATCTCCTGGGAGCTGGTTAGAAACACAGAATCTCAGGCCCTTCTCCAAATTTACTGAATCAGAACATGTGTTTCAGAATATGTCCCTCTGTTTTGCATGCACATTGGAGTCTGTGAAGTGTAACTTGGCAGACTCCAGACAATGGAATGCTAAGCCAACGTGATTTATACTCACAGTCCCTAAAAGATTCAGGAATTAGAAGCACTGGGCATCTCTAGGAATGGGGCAGGGTCTGGAAATAGGTTGAGGTGGATAAAATAAAGAGGATTGATTGGGAGGAAGTTTAAGGAGTCAGGCAAGCGCCCCTATGCACCTGAGCAAAATACCAAAGATTCTTTAGCCAGAGAGTAAAAGGGAGTTTCTGGCCTTGAGAATGCCAGATACCTATTAGGACCACTGGATGCTGAGACAGCCCCAGGCCTCTTCCAGCCACCAGAATGGGACAGTTAGGCTTTACCCTTCAGCTAAAATTTTGGAAGAGACTTTTTCATGAAACTTGACCAGCCCTAGAATCAAGGCCTAAAGATTTTGCTGTCTCATTTCCTCAGTTTAATGTCCCCCCTGTTCCTTTGACTGAGGTTCTTCACTTTCTGTTGCTGCCACTGTCGCTCTCCTTCCTCCAGAATCTCACGCCAGGGATCTGCTTCCAGACGGACTTTGTAATTTTCCTATCTGACTATCATAACTGTTTGTTCTCTTTCCACTTGTATCTAGTATTTGTTTTGGGGAATTGGATGCCAGTCTGAGACTGGGTGTTCTTACTGAAGGAGTTCAGCAGGTTGTGACAATCAGGGGCATGATAAGCAATTTTGCTGTTGGATGCAGGGTTCCAGATGACTTCTTTGCTGTTCATCATAATTCTCATATTTTCTTTTGTTGCCTTTTTGGTTTGTTTTCTAACTTAAGAGTGTTTCTTCTTGTATTTTCTGCTGTCCCTCACTTCAAAATAGTAATATTCACTTACAGGATTCTTCATTGCTTGCCCGTAAAGCAAACACCAACTAAATGAAGGTTTCTTCCTTTGCTGCGCTGACTAGCAAGTATGTTTGGTGGGTCTGGGGCAGTGGTGAGGCGTAGGGCCAACTGTTGATACACATATATAACTGTGATATGATGACCGAGAGTGATCATTCTTTTGCCTTTGTTTTTCTATTCAAAAGCTAACACATCCATGCAAAATTGTTTGAATTTAGAAGAAAGGGAAATTACTCATAAGTGTAAGAGCATTTGATAATTCTTTCTTAGTGTTGTCTTATACATGTTCAGAGGTTTCTATTAAGACTAGCTCTGTGTGATTACCAGGTTTCAGAGATTATACCCAGTTGCTTTGAGGCGAAGGTGGCACACACGATCTATTGACAGGTAAACTTTTATGCAACAGACATGTGATAGTGTTTATGACCACAAGCAGCTTTAGGAAAAATTGAGCATGAGAGAGGAAACAGCATAGCCTAATTTCCCCACGATGGTTCCCCTTTCAACCTTCTGTGTCAAACTGTCAACCTCTTTGGGGGCAGTGCCTGTGGTTCAGTGAGTAGGGTGCTGGCCCCATATACTGAGGGTGGTGGGTTCGAACCCAGCCCCACCCAAACTGCAACAAAAAAATAGCTGGGCATTGTGGCAGGTGCCTGTAGTCCCAGCTACTTGGGAGGCTGAGGCAAAAGAATCGCCTAAGTCCAAGAGCTGGAGGTTGCTGTAAGCTGTGACATCACAGCACTCTACTAAGGGCAACAAAGTGAGACTCTGTCTCTAAAAAAACCCACAAAAAACTGTCAATCTCTTTGATCCAAAATCACAAGATCCAGTCCTTTATATTTTTATAATTTGAGAACTTCCAGTCAAATATTTGTATACCTCTCATTAATTTCCTGATGTTCATTTGACATTCTATTTTATTTCAGGTCTATTTATAGGTCCTTATAAAATAAAGCAAGTATTTGCTGGCCTTTATACAATGGGGGGTATTTTGGAAGTGGCCTGCACAGCTCCTGAAATTCCCTAGGGTGTCAGCGGGCAGATCAAGATGGGACAGGCAGATGACCATCTTATCATCAGCTCTCTTCTGGCATCAGGCAGGCAGGCATCTGTGGTTTCATACCGCACTAAAGGCAACAAGCAATTAATTGTCAAATTGGTGGTTTTGACAATGACAATTCTGGGTTCTGAGGGGGATTTTGACTGTTGTGGGCAAGACGACTTCTTTGATATTCGTTTTGAGCAAGTCCATGAGGGCAGGGACCTGGCCTCTCCTACTGATTGCGTTCTCCCAAGAGCCCAGGATAGTGCCGTGCACGTTTATAATCCACAAGTACTATATTTTCTGTTGAAAGAAAACTTCATGACATATGGGCCTCTTGACTTTGGTCTCAAAGGTGATTTTAATATTGGATAATATATTCAGGTTAGAGAATATTAATAGTATAGGGAATAGAAAATAGTACATAGAGCATAGGCTTGAGAGGATGGAAAAGGAGAGAGGAGACAGGAGAATTAATTTCAGGCCAAAACATGGAGGACTTCATGCCAAACTTATGACTTTGGACTTTTGTCGTGGATCTTGGCACTGGAGCCCACAGAGGTATTAAAATAGGCAAAAGCTCAGCACAGGCATTGTGGAGGGAAGACGATGGAAGGCTCAGAGACCAATTCAGAAGCTATCACAGTGAGGCAATGAGGCAAGCACATGTAGAGGCAACTCTGTCTTCTAAGGATGATCCTATTTTATGAACCAAAATTTCGTGGACTTTCTTAGAGGGGATAGAATATTTATTCTAAATTGAAGCCACTCCAGAAAGTCTAGAGTTCAAGGCTGTTGTCCTTCCACATAAGGGTGCTTTTTTTGTCATGCCCTTATTCCAAGAGGATTCAGGAAGGATGTAATGCTTAATGACCCATTTATTAGATTCAGGCTAACTTTGTTTAGTTACAAAATTATTGCTAAAGCTGGGATTCCTCACAAATTCTTTGTTTAAACCCCCTTACCAAACTGAAAATAACAAGACAGAGGTGTTTATGTGGGAGGTTTCCAAAACAACAGAACTGCCTATTAAGCCCAAGGGAAAAACAGCCTCACTTCCCCCTATGTTCCACAACTGTCTTCAGCACAGTTTAAGAAATATGCAGCTGCTTCAATCTGAGGCCTAGAAAATGCTTATTGTTTGTGGGAAGTTTGGTGCCTTAAGCTATTTGTAAAATCAAAGCATTTTAGAATTAAAAGAACCTCAGAGGTTTTTTTTTGTTTTTTAACTTCAACTTTTCATCAACCTACTGATGCATTTTCCTCTAATATCCAAAATATGTTGATTTTTCTGTTTCATTGAAACTTAAACTTTGGGGGTCCCTCTATCTTAGATGCCATCATCAAGCTTGACATTATAGAGCTACAAACATTGGTGCCTGCTGCACATTCTCCATAATTTCTGACCTGGAATTCTGTGATGACTCTATGTTGGCTCTCGATGAGAAAGGTCTGGGAGAAGAGATGAAGGAGAGAGGACTCAAGTCACTCTAAAGACTAAAAATATAATTGAGTTCAAGTCCATGACAAGAGTTTGGCTGCTTAATGTGAATTTTTTTTTTTTTTGCAAATTCCTCGAAGGTTTTCAGATCAGCTGCGTATTCCATAGGAAAGAACGAGGTAATGGCACGTTCAGGTCAGACATACAAAACATGCTCTGAGATACTTCAGGGAGAGGTCAGATTAAGAACAAACATCCAAATCTCATTATAATCAGATCTTAGACAATTAAAAATAATTACTCTCTTTCCCCACCTGACCTTGTGGGATATATAAGCTAGAATCTAGACTAAATAAAGCTAAATTGGAGAGTCTAAATCTAAGTGCCTTAAAAAAATGTGTAGTTCAATCAGCCACAGTGACTAGATGACCCAATTAGTAGCTTTGGAGAAGGATAATCAAAAGTTAAATGAATTTCCCATTTGCTGCCTAGATGTCCTGCTTCTGAAGCTTAGGCTTCTTTAGTAGAGAGAGGACCTGGGTGAGGAAGGGCAGCATGCACCTTTGGGTAAACAAGGGGACTTTATCATCACCAAGTGCAGTTCTGCACCATCAACCCCCTACTCTTCAATTGTTGATAATGACGCTGTAAATTATAGCTCTCAGCCAATTCTCAGGGTAGAGTTCATCTCTTTTAAAGGATTCTGTCTCTGTAATGTAATTTCCACTTTTTCTCTTTCAAGGTACTGCATTCTATAGCTGTGCCTTTAGTAATTTTTCTGATCCCCTCTGTAGGGAGTATAAACCTCCCTTTCCCCCAGCCCAATTAAATTCCAAATGTTGAGCACAGACATACCATTTCTCACTAAAGTTGGTGCAGGACTTTGTGCCAAGAGAAAAGGAATGTGTATGTATTAGCAGGAACAATGTGATGTTTGTTTCTTTCAAAGTAGTATCTAAGTAAGGCAGGAGGAGTCTCCGAATGTGGGCACACAGGGCAATTTGTACAGTGAGGTGTCTGGTTTTGATAACCAGACAGAACTACAACAATCTAAGTACATCCGGGGAATGTGGAAACCTGACATTCAGGTTTGGGAATCTGACCCTTGTTGGCAAAAATTAGATTTCTTTGTACATTTCTGTCTGTTTTAAAGTGATTTTGTTTAGGCAATTTCTTTCCTCTTTTCTATATTTTTGTTAGGTACAAAGAGGCAGGCATTATTATTGAGGTCAAGAAAATTGGGTGATGTGTCCAGAATGCAGAATGTTCAATTTTTTACTTAGGAGACCTTGTTTGTAGTCTCTGTATCTCTCTTTCTGAATAAATTAATGGATTCTGGAATGACATACAGACATTTTCTTAAAACAAACACATAAAAATACTAGAAAAATTAAAAAATAACTATCAAATCCTATAGCAGTTCTCTGCAGGAGAAAACAATAATCATCTTTTCTAAGAATCTTTTCTTTTGACTAGCAGAGCAAATAAACAGATGCAATTCCTCTTGATTTATTGAATCATTTGTTCTACATGCAATTGAGGGTCCAGAACATACATTGCATTGAACCAGGCACAATAAAGACTACAAAGGAAATTTTCATAGCAGTTGGAGAAATAAGACACACATGAAAAATTAAATGCAAAGCAAGATTAAGCATGAAATGAACTGCACAAGGGCTCAGATGCAGGCAAGATTAAATAAAGATAGAGTGGTAAGGGAGGCCTTCATGAAAGGCTAAATTTTGTGCAAGATTCTGATAAGTAGGCTGGAGTTCAAGAGACAGAGAAGAAACTGAGGATAGTACCAGCAAGAGCAATAACACAAAGACCCAGGTAGGAATACACAAACTGTGCTTGAGAACAAGACTGTATCAACTGTTTGGAGGAGGCTGCTAGACAACACTGAGAGGGAAAGCCAGAAAGGTAAGCTTTTGAATGATTTTGAACTTGGAAATCAAAACATGGCGGCAGTGGTGTTTTATGGAGAAAGCAGAATGATGGCGTGCAGATCAGTTTGGGAGAAAAGAGGAATTGGTAGAAAGGAGATAAATGAGTAAGTACATATAATTCAGGCTTTAAATGGTCAGGGCCCAAGCAAAGATGGTATCAATACAAAGAAGGAATTATTATTAGCAGCGGTATGAAGTTTTGTAATTGAAAACTGATTAAATAAGGGTGATTGGAAAAGTTTAAAACCAACATGATGAGGAGAATTAAAACATGAACATTTAATAAATGAGGAAGGTAGGAATGGTTTTAGTAGTTTTAGAGTCCATTGTTTTATCATCTCTTCCTTCTCCTTCAAGCAAGTAATACCAGCGTTACCTCATGGTTACTTATACTCTATATTTTGGAACCATATCCTTCATGAGGACACAACACATTCATAAATGGCTACTTCTCTAACTGAATTATTGAATTTTGACTAAATTGGAGTCAAGAGGTCTGGGCTGTGCTTCAGACTTCTGAAGGGATTTGTTCTGGTGGCTGGGGTTGGGTAGAACAGCCTTTTGACCCATCTTTTCCAAAGTGTGTCTGGTGGAGTGGTAATCCCCAAAGATGCTCTTAGAAAAAAAGGTGCCACAATGAAACATGTTTGCAAACATCAAAAATTCTTGAACTCATTGATATAGCCAAGACTTCCCTTTTTGTATACAACACTGACATATCCCTTAAAACGAAGGCCCCATTAAGGAGGGACTAAATTAGACACACTTTCAAACACCTAATTAAATAATCACCTATGGTTATGGGATATGGAGAATGACCTAAACCAAGACAATAAAACAAGGATTATAAGGCAAAGAACTAGACAATTAGAGCTAAGTACTAGTCAAATGAGATTGTAATGAGATGCAGGAACTTGCTGTGAGGAGGGGGTTCAACACAGGCAGTCTATAATATGTATAGTCCCAGAACTAGTCTTCTTAAACCAAAAATGACTGTCAATGGACCTTTCTCTTCTTTACTATTATGGTCATCTGACCCTACTGAAGGAAAAGAGCATCGTAACCATACTGTTGCTTAGAGTTGAAATTTCAGATTTAGAATGAGTTTGTATTCGATTTAGGAATTGTAGAAGAAATTCTTTTTTCTTTCTAGGAAGAAAAAAGCAAGAACAAAGGGACCTTCCTAGATTCATTCCTAGACTCAGACAAGTTTTTGGGATAAGTCAGAAATTGAAATTCCCTTGACAGCAAGAATCCAATGTACTTAATTCTAATATGAAGGAAATAGATGACAAGAGGAGGGGGTAGGGGAATGAGGGTTCGGGAGAGGGAAGGAGTGAGGGGATGGGAGTTGTGGTATATGGCACACCTCTTGGGGGTGGGACACAATTACAAGAGGGACTTTACCTAACAACTGCAATCAGTGTAACTTAATTCTTTGTACCGTCAAGAATCCCAAACAACAACAAAAGATTAGATGAAGATATCACAAGAGAAAATTAGACAAATGCCCATATGAATACTCATATGAAAAAAAATTCCCTTGACCATGGTCAGAATGAACCTGCCCCCTGAATTCTGGGCAAATATTTATAATTTTAAGGAATACATTTTCTTACTCAGAAAGTAAGTGCGTGGACATTAAGTGCTACGGCCACTGGGAGATTTGTGAACAACCTTACAACTATAAAGATCCTTATAGCAATTTTCCAGATCATTCTCAGACTTCTTGACTGATTTGGTCCCCATGAAATCTCCCTGTGGTAAGTTGTTTTTGCCTAACGTTTAACAGATGGGAATTTGCACCATCATCTTCATTATCATCATCATGATTAATAGTAACAACCAAAATGTGAGGCACTGTCTAAGGGTGTACCTGCATTGTCTCCTTTAATCCCTTTAGCAACTCTGCCAATTAGGCACACATTGTAATTTCCATAATTCAGCCTAGGGCCCAGAAAACATAGCTAAAATTTAAGGGCATAGCCTTGTTTTAAAGTCTCAGGTCTCTCATTTTTGACTTGGCAGAACCAGTTAAAGGCTGACCTGTGAATACTACCTCAGAACTGCTCCAGTTGCTGACCCTGCTTACCTAGTTTAGTACTTTCTCTCTGCTCCACGTTGTCTCAGGCTGCCTTAATCCCACTCCAGTCAGTAATATTTAACCCACTTTCTCAGGTATAGACAAAGCCAGAAGTGCAAAACATACAACCTGTGGGTCAAATATGGCTTGCCCCATGTTTTTCCTATGACTCATGGACTAACAATTGTTTTTACCTTTTTACATGATTGGAAAAAAAAAAGAACTGGGGCAACGCCTGAGGCCCAGTGAGTAGGGTGCTGGCTCCATATACTGAGGGTGGCAGGTTCAAACCTGGCCCCAGCCAAACTGCAAAAACAAAAATGGCCAGGCATTGTGGCAGGTGCTTGTGGTCCCATCTATTCCGGAGGCTGAGGCAAGAGAATCGCCTAAGCCCAAGAGCTGGAGGTTGCTGTCAGCTGTGATGCCACAGCACTCTACTGAGGGCAACAAAGTGAAACTCTGTCTCAAAACAAACAAACAAAAAGAAAAATTGTCTTCCATTACACACTCCCAAGTAAGGAGTTGGCCCGGACCTTGCCTTCATCAAGAGCGTGAACTTGGTTTCTGGTGCTCTGCCCACTACGCTCTCTCCATGCTATCTCAATACCTCATGCTCTCTTTCCTCAGTTGCAAAATACTTTTGGCCAGAAATGTGTTTTAGTCATTTATACCTCAGTATGATTTAAAACAAAACCATACTCTGGCTCCTCCTACACTATTTCATAGACATATACCCCCTGGGGTTTTGAGATGTGGGGATGAACTTTCTTTCATTTGTTTGTACTTTTCTTCTTCTTCCCTTTCTTCTGCCCTTCCTTTCTTCCTTTTTCCTTTCCTTTCCTCCCTTCTCCTCTCCTTTCCTTCACTTCCCTCCTTTGTCTTTCTCTCTCTTTCCTTCTTTCCTCTCTACCTTCCTGTTTTTCTTTTTTGCCTATATTTTCTAGACAAAGTGAAACAAATTTTCAAGCCAAGAGATTTCAAAAAGCAGACAGCATAGTTGGAAGAAAGTTTTGGGGTCAGAGGAGTATCACTGTAATATGAAACCCTGTTGGGGGCTGTCTGCTTTAGCAACTGCACAGTACTGCTGGCCTACAGCAAAACACTGGAAGGTGCAGAGCAGGTCCTGGAGAGGTAGCAGCTGGCAGGGTGGGGAGTGGGGAAAGGGTTCTATATCTTTCAGTGTTCACAACAATCCAACCAAGCTGGTTATGTTAAAAGCTTCAGCAATGAGGAACCTGAAGCTCAGAAGGGGTTAACTAATTGGTCAAAGTCACTTAGGAACAGATAACTTCTCACAGGAGCTCAGGTACATTGGTATTCTCCTATGCTTAAAATGACCTCTAAACCAGACTGTGTGCATAGGCACATTCTTCTGCATAATCAGGGCTGTCTCATCTGAGGCAGTAGAAGCCAAAACACAGAACTGGACAGTTATTTTCCCTGTCTCTGCAGCTGCCTCTGGATAAGAACTTAAGATTTGAGGTGTTAAGGGAAAATGTGGCAAACAGGGCAAATCAAGCCTGCAAGTCTGCAACTCAATCCCTCACTGAAGATCAGAAATGCAACACCAACAAGTTTGAGTTTCAAACTTGGGCCAGCTGGTGAACTGAAAAAAATGACCACTTTCTGCAATAAGATAGAAGCCATCAATAGCTTTAGAAGACAAAAGTTGAAACAGGCCTCTATCTAGAATAGTGGTTTCTGTTTAAAATCCTTAGAATAGAAAGCAATAGGGGTATCTACAACCCCTAAGTCACAACCCACCAGTTGTTAGGGGAAGTACTAACTGGGAAATTAAACAGCTCCACTGTTGCTCTAATGTAGTCAGACAGGGGAATAGGGAAAAAACAATAGACTGTGAATCAAAAGGTCTGATTTCTAGTTCGGGCTCTGCCTCAAATCATTGTGAGAGTTCAGGCCATTCTCTACACTCTTCCAACATCAGATTTCCAATTTGTAAAATAAAGAGAGAGAAATGGTGTCTAAGTTCTTGTTCAATGCTAGCGGTCTATCTACTTACTATTAGAACAGAGTAAATTTCTAAAGATAGAATCATATTTTTCCAGCTGTATGAAAGATTATTCTGTATTTCTCCCTCCCTCTCTGCCTTTCTTCCTTTTCTTGTCTTCATATTCCTTCCCCTCTCCTCTCTTTTCCCCCTAAAAGCAGGATCTCAGCTCAGGAATCATTGGCTGGTACCTTCAAAACCATAAAAACTCTGACATTATTTAATCAGTGTCCTCAGGAGACACACCTGTGTACTCTGCTTACCTCAAAGCCTCCAATTCTGGGAGGTAGAAAGTTTCTATTTTGCTTCCATTTTACTTTCTGGTTCCAATGAAGAGATCATGAAACCCCAAAGCAAATGCATTGAAAACACTAAAAACTCTTCTCTTCGGCTTTAGGATTTATTTACCAACAAATGCTGATACAAACTCTCACCTAAGATCCTCGGAAAGCCACAGGCAGGAGGGTTGGGCTGGGGGAATTTGTTGTTTGATTCAAGACTTCGGTCAAGGCAGAAATATTTCAGCTCAACAGATAGCAGCCTGACGTGAAAATAATAATAGTACTCAATGCACAAATGCCAGCCATGCAGCTATTCCCACTCCCTCTGATACTCACAGTTCCACCGCATTCCTGGGGAGATCGGGGGGAATCTCTGTCACTTTGCTCTCTTGGCAGAGAAAAACCCTGTTAGAGCAGTGACAAATCCGATGATGACACCCTGAGCCCCAGCTCAGGAATGCTAACAAAGAAACCAGGAGCAAGGCCATGCTTATGTATCCATCCACCTGCTTTCTTCCTGCCTTTGCAGACAAAAACCTTCGCAGATTTCAGAGGCTCCACACAGTGCCCTTAGGAGAAGAGATCTGCCTGGAGAACTAGTGGGGTCATGTGATCCACTAAGAGATGCTTATTTATTTATTTATTTTGGTCACTTCCAGGAGGATAGTGAAATCCCTGTGTGCCAGGAGTGATTTCCGGGGCTAGATAAGCTACTCCCTTATCCTTCGAGATTGGGTTTCTTACACCCTGACCCAAGTAAAAGACAACAAATAGAACCTTGATACGTGTCTGGAATAGTTTGTACTGTTTCGCTGCAGAAGTGTCCCCCCCCGATCACTATTCTCTTCTCAACACTGTGACAAGACTGACTTTCTCCAAGAAAGACAACCCACAATATGATACCTCGCTGAGAGGGTACTGATAAGAAGGGTTGGGACCTATCTTCAGTTTTTAGCATCTGCTTCTTCCTCCAACCCATCTGATATAAAACCATACCTTCTGGGCTGCAGTCACTGATCCTTTTTCTTGCTATAATTAATAACCCCAAGATCACATTACTCAGAAACAGGCAGGTTAGTTAGCAAGCCCTAGGCAGCTCTCCTCAGGTGGGAGAGACTTCTGATAGGGTTATCTGCAGAGATAATTGACTAATCTGAGTGATCTAAGGAATAGGCAATGTTTCCAGTGGAGATTTAGAAAATGCCATCATATCCACCCCCTCATGCATATCCTGCCTGGCTTCTCTCATTTCCAGGCTCTGAAGATTGCCCTTGCCTTCTGGCAGTTGGCACAAGTGAATTTATTTAATCGATGCTTTTAACTTAGTTTTAAATGTTCCCTGTAGGTGACACCCCTGGCACTTCTGCTGGCATTCCCAGGCTCCTTGATGGTGAGGGATCTGAGGAGTGTTTGGCAACACTTTCAGTAAAGCAGTTTTCTACTTTCAACTCTAGAATCTATGAAGATTAAAAGGCAAAATATTCTCTAAGATCCTGGCTACAATTTATTACTTGCTTAAATTACCTTCAATACCATCTTTATATAATTAGTTGCATAAAATTGAGCCTCATGAAAATGTTAAAAGTATATACCTGTCCCACCTCTCCTTCCTTTGCTATCTCAACAAGAAAAAAATGACACGTAAGGAATGATTAAATTATCAATGGAAAAACAAAAGCAAATGATTGTGCGGATTAAATTGTTCCCTAGATTTTTCTGGGAGCAACTGATTCATTCTAATTCTGGGACTGGAAATTAAGAGCAGTATCTATATAGGCCTCACATTGTTAACAATATTGGCTAACATGAACAGTTAAATTAGTTCACTCAACAGTTGATTCATGGAATAAAGCCTTTTGAATATAAAAGAGACTTAATTCAGTCAACCAGCTAATGCTTAAGTTTTCTTTAAGATGTTCACATTAATTTAAAAGGGATTTTTTTTCAACTTGGTCTTAAATAACTCCAGTGATGAGACACTCATTACCAATTGAAATTCCTAGCCATCCTTATGCCCCACAAACCTCACTTAGATTTTGAAGAGCTCCAATTATAACTAAATTTGTCTTTGCCTGAGCAGAAATCTTTATAAAATTGAGATTTTGATTTTAAAAGCTATATAGTATTAACAATTTATAGATAACATGTATGATATAAATGTAATTTCTCCTTTATTTTAAATTTCAGGTTAATTTGAGGGTACAAAGAAGTAAGTTACAATGTTGGCATCTGTTAGGCAGAATCTCTCTTATAATTATGTCCCACACCTAAAAATAGAGACATAGACATTTAGAATTGAATAGAAAACCAGGAAACGAAACTAACATCTTACAACCACATAATCTTTGATAAACCAAACAAGAACATACCTTGGGGGAAAGACTCCCTATTCAATAAATGGTGCTGGGAGAACTGCCTATCCACATGTAAAAGACTGAAACTGGACCTGCACCTTTCTCCACTCACGAAAATTGATTCAAGGTGAACAAAAGATCTAAATTTAAGGCATGACATGATAAAAATCCTCAAAGAAAGCACACGAAAAACACTGGAAAATATTGGCCTGGGGAAAGACTTCTGTGGTAATTGCAACAACAACAAAAATAAACAAATGGCACTTAATTAAACTGAAAAGCTTCTGTACAGCTAAGGTGACAACAACCAAAGCAAATAGACAACCTACACAATGGGAAAGGATATTTGCACATTTTGAATCAGACTAAAGCTTGATAACTAGGATCTATAGAGAACTCAAATTAATCCACATGAAAAAAGCCAACAATCCCGTACATCAATGGGCAAGAGAGATGAATGGAACCTTCTCTAAAGAAGACAGATGAATGGCTAGCAAATATATGAAAAAATGCTCATCATCCCTAATTATTAGAGAAATGCAAATCAAAACCATCCTGAGATATCATCTAACCCCAGCCAGAATGGCCCACATCACAAAATCTCAAAACTGTAGATGCTAGTGTGGATATGGAGAGAAAGAAACACTTTTACACTGCTGGTGGGACTGCAAACTAATATAACCAGTTCAATTTACAATCGCCAAAATGTGGAAACAGCCTGAATGCTCCCCAACTCAGGAATGGATTAACAAGCTATAGTATATGTATACCACAGAGTACTATTCAGTCATTAAAAAAATGGAGACTTTACAGCCTTTGTATTAACCTGGATGGAAGTGGAACAAATTATTCTCAGTAAAGCATCACAAGAATGGAGGAGTAAGAATCCTATGTACCCAATTCTCAAATGAGGACAATTAATGACCTAATACATGGTGGGAGTGGGGGAAGGGGAGAGCAGAGAGAGAGGGAAGGAGGGAGGGGATGGGAGATGGGAAGAGAAGAGAGAGGGAAAGAGGGAGGGAGTGGGGGTCTCAGCGTGTGACACACCTTTTGGGGGCAAGACACAATTATAAGTGGGACTTTACCTAACATATGCAAATATAATCAGTGTAACCTGGTTTCTTGTGCGCTCAATTCAATAACTGAATGTGCCTTGTTCTTTTTCTTCAGAGCTACATCTCATTCTAATGGAGACTCATCAATGTAATCCTTTCTCGCTGTACCTATTATCTGATGTCTCTCTGAAGGAAGCATACCAAGAAGTATAATACTGTGAAAAAATTAACAAATACAAAATGGTATTGTCCAAGGTGTGCCTCTGAAAATGCCTCTCTAAACTGAAGGACAAGTAATGCTACAACACCACATTTCTCATGTTGAGCATTTGGGTTTTTGCCCTGATATGGCTGAAACCAGCTAATGTAGCCCAGATGTGCTGCACCACACCAAAACTTGTAGCCAAACTGAATGGGTTTGCCGCTAATAAATTGTTTGCACCTGTGATGACCAAACTACAAAACCATCCCTTCACCAAAGCTGAAATATGTTTCATTTGAACAAATTTCATACATCTCTCGTTGAATGTGTTTTTAAGAGGTCACAACTTGGAAAATTTGTCCATTGGGTCTATATTTACATTGTCAGCAACATGAAAAGTAGAAACTATAATTTCAAAGTGGTCATGTCTCATGGCAGCACTAATGAGTATATTATGCACATCTGTGGTTTGTACACAGAACATATGCCTTCAAGGAACTGAGACGTAACTACTCAGAAAAATAATTCCTAGAAACATTTGAATTGAGAGCTAGTCAAGCCAAGATTTACACTCTTATTTGAAGTGTATAAATTGTCTGTGGCAGTGAGTTCAACAGCCTCGTCAGCAAGGAAATGTTCAAGAATTTCTGTGGGAGATCTCATTGAAATGAAGAAATCATTTAGTGGTTCTGTACCTTTACCTGCTACGGGCTATTTAGGTCAGGGTTTTTCTATTTGCAAACAATTTTTGTCCTTTCTCTGTGTTTGATAGAGGAGGCTGTTGCATTGAAGAAGAAGATGGAACTTCATTGTCAAGAGAGTCATCTTCAAGTGCGTGTGAGGGATCATCTGCGTCAGATTCAGCATCATGGCTGTCTTAATATAATATACAGGTGCATGAAACAAAGAACCTGGCACATTACTCTTCCACCTTCTTCATCTCCTGAGACCTCATTAGAAACAGGACATATGGAGATCTGATAATTAAGTTCACAAACTTATCCTAGAAAAAGTGCTCATACTTCATTGCTGAAGATCACTATAGTCACTTTAGAAGTACTCCCCTTTAAAACAATTTTGGAACTCTGTTTCTGGAATGGCCAGCAGAGCTATCATGTTTTATTATAAGGCCTGACAATTAAGTTCATGAACTCATCCTAGAAAAAATGCTACCTACCACTTCCCTGAATATCATTACAGTCATCCTCACAGTACCCCTTTGGGCCATTTGGTGACTGCAGTGATATTGAATCTTGAAAAATTGTGTACAATACAGGCCTTTTTACTATCTCTGCAAATCTACCACGTGACCTTCTTTACCTTCATCCTTTTTATCCTCTCACTAGCTTTCCTTGTTTTTCCTCTCACTTATTTTAGTATACGAAAAGCTTTCTTTCAAGGTCATTTGTCAGTTCTTCCTTATATCAGAGACACCTTGTATTTGGCATTGACTTGCTGAAGCTTCCATGGAGATTAAGAACTATGTAACCTTCAGGTAGTAATAATTATGATTGTTATCTTAGAAATCTACTTCTTAAAAATTCTATTAGAAAGTCAAGGTCCATTTTAACTTCATGATTTCATAACTTAATGTTTCTTAAATCTCAACAGTGAGACAGTAACATGCCTTTGCATAGCTGAATTGGGAGACTAAATGCAGTTTATTCAGGAAGATTTTATTTCTTTGACTTTCATGATATCACAGGACTGTATATAATTCATAACCAAGAATTTTTCACAGGTTAGAAATTTGAAATGGCTTATACATAAATCTAAAAAATTAATTTCCCATCTATTTTTTTTTTTCTTTTTAGGGCAGTCACATGAAGATAAGGGTCCATAGGAAGACAGCTTTGTGTGTATTTGGCTTATAAGAAAGCTGTCCTAATGGTGGAGAAAGGTAGCTACATAAAGAATAAAATCTCATAGGAAGGACTATAAAATGAGTTGAGGTAGAAACATTTATACTAGGGACTCTTCTACCAAAAAGAAACTAGATCTAATGAATGTAAGATGTTGTTGTTCCCTTATGTTTTGAGACAGATTTTTGATACTTAACAATCTCAAATTATCATGTCTGAAAACAACCATTATCTATTTCAATTGTGGTTCTGGGGTTCAGCAGTTTGGTCTGGGGTCAGTTCAGTAGTTTTAGACTTAGCTGGGTTAGCCCATGTGTCTGTGGTCATTTGGGGTCTAGCATCAGCGGGGATGACCCAGCTCTGATCCACATTCCCAAAAGTGTACATTGGTGGGATTCCCACAGTGGCATTCCAAGAGACTCGAAATGATACCCCATAACTTTTGCTGTGGTCTATTGGTCACACTAAGACACAAGCCTAGACCAGACTCAAGGACTCGGGAAAAAGACACTACTTCTTGATGGGAGAAATGCAATGTTGTTTGCAAAGTGGTGTGCAAAGATAGAAATAATTGTAGTCACTTTTGTCAATGATTTACCACATGTACCTAAACATTTAGAGGACATCATTGTCAGTGGTTTGTAATTTTTACTTTCTTTCTTGTTTTTCAAAGAACAAGTTACTCCAAGTAATACATTGACAATAATAATGGTGAAGATTTCATTATCAACCATTAGTAGTTTGTTTCAATTACAAACTCAGCATCTTGCCATCCCAAGAAGGAAAATAATATAGGTTGGTGTTTTTAAAATAATGACATTATTAAAATGACTTGACCTTTATTCTCTATTGAGAAATTCTTACTTGGCAGGTTTATGTTTATTTAAAAAAACAAATTCTTTCTCTCTTTTACACATCATCATCCTGAAGTTTCAATTGTGTGAGTCTAGTTTAGCCTTACTATTATATAATAGTTCAGGCTTTAAAAAAGTATAATACTAGATTTACAGCAGAAATAAAAATTATTTGCAATATGGTAAGAGTATAATGGTATAGCTTATGAATTTTCAGTAAAACATGATGATCTTTGAACACTAAATCTTTTAAGTTAGCATCCTTAAATCCACATTATTATCAATATTAGGATGTTAATTTTAGTTCTTAATGTACTTTTTTTAATACATTAGGCTTTATTTATTGATATTTTATTGTTCTATCATATATTTTATGGTAAGGATTAGAGAAGATAGTGTAAGTATAGCAGGATATTATGTATGAGTGTAGTAGACCAGCTCCACAACCAGCCACACCATCGCACACTTTTTGCATACTGAGACAGGACAGCTATGTAAGCCAGAATGTGAATGAGTCCTTTTGTGTTGAGTGCACAACCTAAACAATTACACTTGGTAGCCCTGTACCAGGGGCTTGGGTTGGGTGCCAGTGATCTGTGCTGACTTGGGGAAGGTAAGTTCATTGGGTACTGGCAGTAGAGGCTAAGAAAAGTCTCTTGAGAGAGTACTCAGAGGGAGGCACCAAAGAGCACTCAGTTGGGAGGTGTCAAAAGGAGGATCCTTAGATGCTAAGTAGCTGACTGTCTGCATTACCTACTCTTAAGGACAGCTAAGAAAGGAGTCGGATGGTGGAGTTGGGAGACCTAGGCTCTGGTCACAGCTTTGTCACTACTGTGGAGTCTTGGGACATTTGCAATCATCTGGAAGTCACTTTCTTCTCTAGAATGGGGGTCTGAACACAACTTATGGGGTTCTTGTGAAGAGAAAGTGAGATGCATGTGTGAAAGCACCCTGAGTGAGCTGCTGTGATGTACAATAGTGACTTCTTCACAGCTGTTGTCATCCGCAGGAAAAGTAAATTTTTTTGTCACTAAAAAAGTTAGTCTTTTTGATGGTAATTTTCTCATTTTCTTTTGTGGTAAAAGGATATGCAGACAATTTTGGTCCTATGATTATTTGGACTTCCATGCCACTGATCCTGCCTGTCCAGTCACCGTGATGATGCCAATGACAGTGTTTATCCTCACTGACCGGCATCTCCCCTTTCAGACTCATTCTCCCACTCAGGATTTGAGGAGATCAAGGCCAACCAAGTATGGGCAGCACAAAGATTTGTCTTCTCCAATCTGCCCTTGACTGCTCAGGATAACAAATGAATGGTCCTTATGTAACATTTATATCAATAAAAATGTTACTATGAAGACCAATGACAGGGAAAAGAAAAGTGTTTTGTAAGCCTCTTGGTGAATTTGGTACTTTTGAGTGACCAAGGCAAATTTGAAATTCATGCATTTGTATAATTCCCATAGAGAGACATAGAAAGCTCAACCTTCTTTAAAAATAGAGTGGAATGAACCTGAATCACATTTTTACTTATAGCAAATTCTGTCTGGGTCAGTGTTTTAATCCTCACATTTATTGGTTTCAGAGTAACCAGAAACTGAAGGAGTGTCTGGAAATTTGGGTGTACTGTTTCATATGTTCTGACACCAGGAGCCAGTGAGACGAAGGGGAAACAGTAGACTCTGATTTGATCACGGGAAGTTTCATTAAAAAACTCAAGGAATGCTTGTAATAAGGCCTATTAACATACATCTGTACCCAATATCTATGCTAGGAGTTGATGCTTATCAGTCTAGAACACTGCCTCTTTCCTTGGAAAACTCAACCATTCAGATATCACATGATTGGATCATATGATATTCTTTATTTCATGGAGATAAAACCAAATTAAAATACAGTATGATATAGCAAACTACGTGCTGTAGTTCTTAAGGAAACATTGATTTTAAGCTGGGTTGGCAGTGAAGAGAAATAAATTTGGCAGTTTTCTAGGTTATCTGACTCTTGCATCCACTTAAACCTCTCAATCAAGCTCTTAGTTAAATAAAATATTTTTAATATGCATATATTATAAATATACAGCATATACACATATTCAACACAGAACAGCAGCTTGGGGTACGATCATCCAAGAGTAACAGTTGTCAGCACTGCAAAAGCGCAAGCTGAAAATCCAAGGCCTATTTTTTATTTTCATACTTTGGAATGAAGAAAAATGATACTAAGTTTCCATTACTTATAATCATGTTTTTTAAAAAAGAGAAGCAATGGAATTTCTCTGCTTTCAAAGAACTCCTTATTTTTATTCCACCTAGGGCCTTTCTCCTTTCCTCACCACAATTTCCCCTTCCCTGTGGCTATGTCAGGTAACCCTGCGGCTACTACATCGTGTCCCTGCAGGGACATGGGAAAGAGAGCTGACAGGCCCTGGTCGTGGGTGTTCACAGGGCTTGGGAGGCAACTGATTAATTAACAGGAACCTATTAAAGTGCTGCTCTGTGTCTTGCAGTATACAGCTTAGATGCTATGGGAAACACGAAGTCTAAACTGTAGACTTTGTCCTCAAGGGATTTACCAACACAAAGGAGAGATGAGAGCAAGACATAGAAAAATATGAACACATTTATAAGATGTAGAAAGTCACGTACTAAACTGTTCAGAATTCTGATGTAGGCCATGAAATAGCTCTTGCTTATTTTGTGCTAAGTTGGTGCTAGACATCAGGTTAAATACCTTTCTTATGTAATCTTTGATCCTTATACCAACCCTACATGGCAGCTCTGATTATTCTCATTTTGTGGAGGGAAAGGCTGAGGCGTAGAGAGGTGAATTTGTGCTAGGTCACACAGTCAGTAAGTGATAAGCTCAGAGGTGTGATGGCTCAGAGCCCCACTCCTCAGGAGTGGCAGTGCTATGGAAGGGGAGGGCAGTGTAAGAGAAGGAGCTGGAAGCCACAGGCAAGGCTGGCTGGCTGGCAGGACGACACTGACTGTGCCCTGCTGCCCTTCCTGGGGAGAGGAGCTCCTCCCTCTGTTGTTGTGTGACCCCAGAAGACCACAGTCTCTCATTTGTTTTTGCCAGATGGTCCTGCTCAATCATTCCAACCTCATGTGGCCAATTTATTTTCATTAATTCTATATTTTTATTTCTGTGGGTCTGATTTAGCTAAAAATAGCTCAGCTTTAATGCCAATTTTTGCAGTGAGGTTTTTAAAGAAACAATTTAACATATGATGTAAACCAGGACAATTTTGAGAGTAGAGACTCTCTTAATAATTACATAGGGGCTATCTCAGGCTCTTAGAACTTAGAATTCCTCCACCAATATGGGATCAAGGGACACAGCTCGCATAGAAATGAGACTCACATTATTCAGACAACAACATCTCTAGAGCAAAGAGCAGCCCTGTGAAAGTGAACTTGATCTTCAGCAGAAATGGTTATCTCCTATCTGATGTCAAGGCACAAATTTGGGGAACTTAGTCCTTCAACCTTCACCTACCCCTTACTAAGCCAAGACACTTCTGATTTACTGTGGCAGAGTAACGCTGTCATGTGAAAACTCTTACTGCCAGAGCTAGTAAATTTGGACTGTTGTAACTTAAAGGATTTAAAGAACTCATTCTTTTAACTCCTGTCTACTTAAAAATTACAAATTGGATTGTAGCCAGAAATACTGGAGTTTCTCTTAGCAGAAAAACTGGCAAGAACCTGGAGAATAGCACATATTGTTGATCTGGGCGCTGAAAGAAGGAAGGGAGATGAGGAGTGGGAGGGGAGGAAGGGAGGACAGGCTAGGGTGGCTTCAAACCAATACAGTCCAGGAACATCTTCTGACGTGACAGTGGCCTTCTAACACAAGTCTCTCCTCTTTTCAATCCCTGGCTCCCTTGGCATTTGTTCTTTTCAGGCTGACAAATGGGTGTTGGTTTATGACAGCATCATTGATCAAATGACAGGTTGTCTTGTGTTATGTCTGGTAATAAAGAAACATAAAAATGCTTCTTGGATTAACTTGACAGTAACAATTTAGATAGTAACTTCTAGTCCTAAATCTCTCCGGGAATGACATTAAATTCCAGTTGTCTAAAAACTGAGAGTGTTTTTCATTACTAATGCCAAAAATAATGCTTGCCTTGGGATGGGAGTCCTCAGAGACTGCCATGAAACTACCCTTCTCCCGAGATGAGGGGAGGTTCTCCAAAGGAATCTCCAATAATGTCAACATTTCTTTGGAATCTCTCATTTTACATTATAAATTCATGCAACTTTTATGTTCTATTTTATAATATTATAGTGTTTGCTTTACTATTGAAATTCTAGAAATATTTTTAGTAAGATATATATGCCCAGAAGAAAAGAAAAGGAGCCCCTGTGCTCTGCAGCTTCATACCTTCCCTGTGGCATAAAGCTGCACCCTCCATTTGGGGAATGTGAGATAAAACCACCCAGAGCAGATGACAGAGGGGAAGAGTTAATTATTTTTAGAGTCATAGACATAGATTTCTTTTATTATAAAAGTTAACTGAGAATCTGGAAATATTAAGTTTATTTTTAAAACTATTTTTTGAATAGTTCATTCAGCCAGAGGTACAGTACCAGATAGGGAAGTTACTCTGATTACACACAATACTGGCCCACGAGAAAGCCAGAGAGAGGACACAAGGGCTGAAACACCATACTGAAGTCTTCATACCAACCAAATACTAAAGTCTTTTCTCCCCAAATGCTCTATCATGCATAAATGTTTTGTTGATTTTTATCAGAAAGATAATTCACAATTTAATATTTTGGGATAAGTAGAAGTAAAATAAAGTCTTTTTTTTTTTTTTTTTTTT
>NW_003852419.1:7439450-7444032 GCF_000181295.1 Otolemur garnettii
TTTTTTGTCATTGTTGTTGTAGTTTGTCCGGGGCCGGGTTCGAACCTGCCACCCTCAGTATACGGGGCCAGTGCCCTACCCACTGAGCCACAGGCGCCGCCCAAAGTCACCAGATTTTATGTGAGGACTTTAATAACTCTGAATATACCTTTCTCTTTTTGTTGATGGAAATTTGCCTTTTGTCCTCTGAGCTAAAGACACGTGCTGTGGACTTTAGCATTCTTGGAGCAGACTTAGAAAACAGATGTGCCTTCAAATTCATTTTGATTTTCTGATAAGAACAATTAACCTCAGAATAAATTTGTTGACATACTATGATCCTTCATTATGCATTACTGTCAGCATCTTAAAAACAACAGAAGCAATGAACAGAAAATAGAAAATGAATGGCCATCCTCAAACCAAAAGAAAATACAATAAACATGAAAGTGTTGATAACATTAAAGAGAAAAGGCAAATTTGAATTTAGATAACATTTCTATATTTTCCTTCAATTTCAAGTAAATATATTGATATAGATAATTAAATTTATATTCCACAGTGGAATCTTTCTACATTTATTCAGTGGGAATCCAGTCTTGACCCATGATAGATTTTAATCCCAAGACTACATAGCGCCATTTCCCCCATGTGCTCTGAGAATGACTGAAAACCCAAAGGCCATATCAGCCATATCAATGCTCTTCAATCATTGCTCAGACCGTTATTGAGTCCCCTGTGTCTTAGGCACTGTGCCTGAAACTGAGTGTCTGAAAATGGAGGTGACACATTCCCTGTCCCCTGATCTCACAGGCTTGAGGATAGACAGAGAGATAAATTGTGCTGGGCTATCGTTATGTGACCTTGGCCAAAGCTAGTTTTCCTAAAGAAGAATTTGCTTAAGATTTGGCTGAGAAACGAAGCAGAATTCATTGCTTTCCAAAGGTTGTCACCAACAGCTGCATTGATAGACAGATGTGGCATGCTGGCTGCCTTTTCCACTCCCTGTCCAGCTTGCCTTTAGGCAGTGCCCAGGCCCACCACTATGTGCTTGTCTGGGGAATCACCAAGCTGCAGCTTTGTGGAGGCAACATTTTCCGCAAAGGGACAGTTTATAGAGATTTCCTCATGAGATCTCCCTGTATGGTCCAATGCCGGTGACCTTAGATTTCTTTTCAAGCTCTCACAAGTCCACCCACACCTTTGCTGCACTGTGCCTGACTACTGACTTTACCAGATTTTCTCTTCCTCTGCTCCTCTCATATTTGTGTAAAATCTAATTATTACAATAAATTCTTTATTTCCATAATACGTATAGTGAATTTATTTTCCTGTCTGAAGCCCATATGCATTACTGCACACGGATGTTACAATGAAGACAAGTAATGGATGCAATAGAAGATTGGGAAGAGATGGCATCTCACTTCAGACTGGGCAATGCAAAATGTTTTATGACTGAAATTTTTTGAAAGTCAATCTTTGTCCCAAATTTCCTTTTTCTTTTTTTGAAAGACAGAGTCTCATTTTATTGCCCTTGATAAAATGCTGTGGCATCACAGCTCATAGCAACCTCCAGCTCTTGGGCTTAGGCGATTCTCTTGCCTCAGCCTCCTGAGTAGCTGGGACTACAGGAGCCCACCATAATGCCCAGCTATTTTTTTGTTGCTGTTTGGCCATGGTTGGGTTCAAACCTGCTACCCTCGGTATATGGGGCTGGCACCCCACTCAATGAGCCACAGGCACCACCTTCAAATTTCCCTTCTAATGAGGATCCTGATTAAAGCTTAGAGATTTCTTACTAATCACTTGTTGCTTGTAACTTGTTAACTGGTCCATCAACCTAACTGCAAACCATTGCTTCTCCCAAATGCCACATTAGCATGTTAACTTATAATTCACTTCTCCAGGCTGGTGGCTCTCCCTGTGCTAGGGATGGGCACAGCTTCCTCCATGAAGTCTTCAAAAGCACAGCTAAGGCTCAACTCATTTAAACTGATTGCTGGTGGAATAATGGTAGATCAGCCCCAAGTTCAACATGCACTGTCACAGCAGTGGCCACTTTTGGGAGACACAGGCATAAATCCCTGAGCCTGAATTAAGTTGTATCCTGTTTCTAATACATAATTCTATTAGTTTCAGTGAACCTCTAGAAAAGATAGTTGTAATAGTCAATAATATATTTCCTAAGCCAAAAATATATGTATATATTTCCTAAGCCTAAGATATTCTAATTTAAATAATACCATTTAAGGAACATTAATTATTAAACAATACTATTTAGAACAGTTATTAACAACTTTAAGGATCCAAGTCCAGCTCATCATGGGTACATCCAATTTACCCAACTAAAAAAATGCAAACGTCAGCCCACACCCTTTGCATTCACACTGCTGGGGAAATCACGGTTTTCTCTGACAGCAATCTTTGGCCTTTTCATTACCTAGTTGTTGCTGAAGGGCCCATTCTGCTGATTTTTCACAAACTAAGAAAGTCTGTGTCAAAGTATGGTAATGATTTGTAAATAATGATTTTTCTCATTAAAATAAAATCAAAACATGTAAAGTTGGTATTTATTGATACTGCATTATCTAAGTATTTGTTGAATTAATAAATGAATTTTAGAGTCCTATAATTAAAAAAGTGCCCTTAATAGTTGATTCTCAAGCTGATTGGCCACAAGGAAAAGGCTGAAACTAGACCCACAGCTCTTGCCACTTATTAAAATTAACTCATGATGTATAAAAGACTTAAACCTAAGACACAAAACTATGTGGGCCCTAAAGTGTGGGAAAAACTCTTCATAACATCAACTTTGGGGTAGAATTTTTGAAGAAGACCCCAAAGACAATTGCAACAACAACAAAGTATACAAAAAGCACCTGATCAAGTTAAACAATTATGCACAGCTAAGAACACAAACCACAAAGCAAAGAGACAATATTCAGAGTAGAAGAAGGTGTTTGCACGATATGAATCCAACAAAGGGCTAATGGTCTGAATCTATCAAGAAATCAAGAATCTCAATTAAAAAAAGCAAACAACCCCATTAAAATGGGAGGGATATGAACAGAATCTTTTCTCATGAGCACAGACAGATGGCCAAGAAACTCGTGAAAAAAATGCTCATCATCTCTAATGATTAGAGATATGAAAATCAAACCCACTTTGATATATCACGTAAACCCAGCGAGAATGGTCCACATCACAAGGTCCCAAAACAAATGCTGCTAGCACAGGTGCAGAGAGATGGGAACACCCTTGTGTTGTTAGGACTTTATGGAAAGAAGTGTAGAGTCCTTAAAGAAAAAGTAGACTAAAAGTAGACCTTTCATTTGATCCTTTGATCTCATTACTAGGTATCTACCCAAAAGAAGAAAAAGTCATTTTATCATAAGGATATCTGCACTCTAATATTAGTTTGTAGAATCCAATTTATAATTGCTAAGATCTAAAAACAGCCCAAGTGCCCTTCAACACCTGAATGGATTAATAGATTGCAGTGTGTGTATACCATAGAATACCAGTCAGCCATAAAAAATATGGAGTTTTTCCATCTATTAATACAACTTGGATGGATTTGGAGAGTAGTTTCCTGGGTAAAGTATCTCAAGAAAGGAAAAGTCAAGCATCCCATGTACTCAATACTAAGGTGAAACTTGTAGATTAACAACAATGTACACATATGAGAGAAAAACTCAAATTCAAGAAGTTTCAAAGGGTTCAATGTTCAAAGGGTTTTGTACATTCCTACTTAGGAGGTACAATGTACAACGTACAGTGTAAATGGCACACTTCTTTGGTAAAGGTCACAAGTATAATTTGGACTTTACAAACACAAACAATGTAACCTAAATACATATGCCCTTGTATTAATCAAAATAAAAAAAAATTGCTTCCCAAACCAATTACAAATAGAGCAAATGACAATGGCCAGAGAATTTATTCTAAATTCTGCATCATCATCAGTATTATTACTGTTGTTATTTGAAAATAGGAGGTGCCAATATTAAATCTTAATGGAGATACAGCAAGGCTGCTGATTTTGTCCTTGTTCCTGTGCACATTCTTCCCTTTATAATTATATTAATAATGCACGAGTCCCCTGCTTCTCTGCATCTCACTTAGATGAAGCAGTGTGTTTTAATGAGAAAAGCATGAACTGGGAAATCTGTAACCTCTCAGTAATTTTGGATGAGTCCATTCTTTGGGCTATAATTTCCTCATCTATTCAGAGAGAATAGCGAGACTTGTGTTCTTACAAGGTAAAACAAAACAAATCAATATAGGACTCAGAACCATTACTTATTTATGGACCTCTTTTGGGAAAATCTGGGTGCTGGGAAATAAGAGTTTTTATTTTGTGGGTGGAACATGTAAAAATAGGAATGTGGGCCTGTGAATAGGTACCGGTGGAAAGGGGCTGAGAATGGAGCCCTATGTACTTTGAGAGATGACTCCAGAATTAAGGTTTTCATTGCTGGAGAGAATTGTGCCACTCCTTACTTACTGGATGCAAAGAAATCTGCAAACATGGTCCATGATTCTCTAACTGCCCACAAATTTTCAACAGTCCAAATGTTTTATAAAGCATTTTTTTTTTTTT
>NW_003852419.1:7444098-7452353 GCF_000181295.1 Otolemur garnettii
CCTGCCTCCGCCTCCCAAGTAGCTGGGACCACAGGTGCCCGCCACAATGCCCGGCCATTTTTTGGTTGCAGCCATCATTGTTTGGTGGGCCCGGGATGGATTCGAACCCGCCACCTTGGGTGTACATGGCTGGCGCCTTAGCCACTTGAGCCACAGGCGCCGAGCCTATAAAGCATTTTAAAAAAAAATCATCTTGTATTTCAATGATACTCTGATGAGTTACAGGTATATTCTAATCATTCTACAGATAGATTACTCAGTCCAAGAACTCCCACATAATTTTCATGGTAACATCTATACTTGTTTTTGAAAATGTTATTTTCACTAAGTTAAAGTCAAACGATGTCAGGGAGTGATGCGTTACTAAAAGCATCACAGGAAGAAATGTGACTGGAGATCTGGGCTATCGTAGGGTACAAAAGCATCTATGCAAATCAAAGTCACAACAATATGTTACAATATACTCCTGAGAGGGCACTCCCAAATTGCAGACACTCTTTACAGAGCCCATTTTTGGACAAGCCAAACTGTCACAGCTCATTCATGGTAAGCATGGTCAGGCACATCAGATGAGATCTGCTTCTGACAATCAGGGATTCTTTAATGAAAATTACAATGATGTTGCAATCATAACCTTCTTTCCAAGTAAACAAGACAATATTACAGAGTTATCAAATAACAATTAATTAAAATTGACACTTGAAGATTGTTTGTTGGCAATGTTTTGGAAAAATATGAGGTTTATTTATTGTGAACCAGAAAGCAAAGGCTTGGAATAATTAATGACATACTTACCCTAACAGGCATTATCTGAATTACTGAAGCCAAAATAGACAAAAATTATTCAGTACAGAACCTGACCTGAGGCTCATCTTTCTCCTATTAAAACCAATACTGATGATCTAGTTTCAACAGAACAGGATCCTTTAGCACAGCAAATTAATGTTTCTAATTTGAATTTTGTTGGTCTTATTGTTTAGTTATTAAATGTTGTTAATGGATATGTTTGGTTTTGGTTTAATGATTTTAAAATGAATTTATAGCTGATTTTAGTCAGTACTGGAGGTTGAGAAGAACATTTTTCTCTTTTTAAGGGATCTGCTCATTGTCAAAATTTGGGGAGCACTGCTACAGGGGTTGAGAGTCTAGAGTTCAAAATCAGGTCTAGGTTCAAAATCTCAACTCTCACACTGAAAATGTGTGTAATTTGGACATAGCCAAATTATACTTTAATTTCCTCGTGTGATACAATAAATAATGAATTATAATTATGATGATGATCATGATAACTTTAATAGCCTACATCACGGAGTAATTGTGAGGAATAAATGAAATAATAGCTTCACAGTACAAGGATCTCTGGTACACAGTGAGTGCTTGGTGAAAGTGAGCCGTCATTATTATCATCATCACCATTATCGTTATTATTTTTTAAGCTTTGTCTGATGGACCCAGGAGTAGGTGGAGGTAGGTAAGGAGATAAGAGATGTGGTAAGGGCAGCTGCTATGATCCATTGCTTTCAATAGGGAATTTTTTTTTTTAAGGTTGTTGGGCTAGAGCTACTGTCCTCTCTGGAAGAAACTGAGGGTGTCTGTCTGGAGAGACCTCATTGCCTGGAGGTCCCACCCTAACTGCCTATAGTTAGAGGTGTGGGTCACCTTTGAGGGGGAAAGTGGTTATTCAGTCCTTGCTGTCTCTAAGTCTGCTGCTTCCAGAACGTCCTTGACCTCTTCAGCACAGCCGAAGTCACTCTTTCATCTGCCCTTTATGTAGTTTTTCAGGTCTTGGCTCTTGATCTTCCTCAGGTTATGTCGGTTGTGGTTGTTCAAGGGACACCTGAGCCTCACCTATTGTATTGCTTGGGACCCCAGTGGCTGCCTGGTTCCCTGTGGGTTTCTCTAGCTCCCAGCAAGGGAAAGCAGAGCCTCTCAGTGGGAATGAGAGGACTGGCAGGAGGATTTCATAGTGTAAAATTACTTTCTACCACTGTTCTTTTTTAATGCCTGATTTGTTGAAATAAATCTCTTAAGATATATTTCATGGAACAGAAATCCTGATCAGATGATCCAGTGGGGCTCCCTCAACCCTAGCTTCCCTCCTGCAGTAGTCATTGCCTGTTTCACAGAGCTGCTGCCTAGTGGATTGGTGGGGGTGTGTGTGTGAATACCAATGAGCAAAGCTCGTCTGTGGGAAAGTCAGAAACCTATAAAGATAATGAACAGAGAAAAAAAAATGGGTAGGCTGTTTCAGCCTTGCAGACTATACAGAATGTATGACGACTTAAAAGAAAACCATTTGCAAACCTGGTTCAGCTTTCCCAGAAATCCAGCCTGATTCCTTATCCCATGGTCTATGGTGTCATTTGCTGAGCTGGTTAGAGTTGCATTAACATGTACTACATATACCCCTCTCTTCCCAAACCACAAACCTCTCTGGACAGATTTTTTCCTCCCTTATTCTTTTTCCTAGAGCATCTCAAAGCCTTTCTGTGATCCCAAAGAGCATAAATTATTCACTATGTATAGCATCAAGCATCAGGCATACTTTTTAAAAAGTAAAACTGCCTAAACTACCTAATACTTGGCTTCATTGTCATTAACTGGATGATGTCTTTAAAATCATTCATTACCCACCTTCCTTCCTGGCCATCTGGAGGTTTGGTTCTCGTCCCCACTTCACCACCCCAGCCCCTCCCCCAACAAAGGGATAGGGCTTCATCTTGTCCTGCCTCAGTCATGTTCAGCACAAGGGTATGATTGACACATACAGTCATAATCCATGTTAAATATCATTGCTTTCATTCTTTTCTTTTCAAGTTTACTTCTTTCCTTTCTTTTTAAAAAAATTTATTTCAGAGTAATATGATGGTATAAATGATTATGATTTGCATTTGTTAGGTAAAGTTCAAGTTGTAGCGGAGGCCTTCAGCTAGGAGGTGTGCTGTATACTGTTACACTGTACCTATTAGGTGAGAGTTTACCACCACCCCCGCTACCTAATCCCCCTTCCACTCCCACTAGAATTTAATTGTTTTTCTCTCATGTAGGGGTGTGTTGTTCATCTATTGGTTTCCTATTAGTATTGCAAACATTGAGTACTTGCTTTTCCATTCCTGTGATACTTTTACTAAGAAGAGTGTTCTTCAAAGATATAAAGTCTCCATCTATTTTTATGGCTGAATAGTAAGTATTCCATGGTATACATGTACTATGGTTTGTTAATCCATTCATGAGTTGATGGGCACTTGGGTTGATTCTCCATATTTTGGTGATTGTGAAGTGAGCTGAGATGGACATTCTAGTGCAAATGGCCTTGTAGTAAAATGATTTTTTTTCCTTCTGCTGGATACATAGTAATGGGATTGTGGGATCAAATGGGAGGCTTACATTTTAAATCCTCAAGACCACATGTAAAAGATACAACATCTCTCTCATATAGTGTCAGCCCATCTGCAAACTCTACTGACAGAAGGCATTGACCACCTACCTGTGTTCCTTCACACTTGTTGAGATTCAGGAAGCACCCACAGCTTAGATTTGCATTCCATGATTGCTATTTTCCACAGCAGGAACTTCAGGCAAGAGTAGAAGCTCTCTAAGCTTCCATTTTCAACTACCCAGCAGCAGGGTGAAGGTTAGAGACACACGCCTACCCAGCACCTAGTGCAAAGAAATTACTTAATTAGTGCTGCAAATAATTTACTTATTTAGCTGCAGTTGTTTACTTATTAACTATCGTCCAGGTTAATGATACATGTGTCTCAGCTCCTGGAGCAATTGCAGGAGCTCCCTATAAAAATCTTGGGTGTCATCCTTTTGTCTCTGCCACAGTACTCAGAATAGGATAAGTGTATCTTGTAAGTAAAGACCACAGAAAACAGCAACTTGAATAGAAACATCAGGCTCTGATCCTCAACAGATCGGAGTTCAAATCCTGTCTTGGCTACTTACTTGACTATGTGACTTTAGGTGATTTAATTCATCTGTCAGTCATTATATCTAAGTTTATTTCCTCATGTATCAAATAGGGACCACACAAGTGTCCACCCATTTGCTTTCTGTGATGATTGAATAAGAGATTGACTAGAAAGTACTTAATCCATTGCCTGACACATGGACATGTTTGTGTTTAAACTGCAACTTGCACCAGTGTTTGGCCATTCTGCTTTTTCTCCACAGCTATAGAACAACATTGAAAAACATGTGAAAGGGAAGAGGAAAATGGCCATATGCAAAATGACCTGGTGTTTTCTGTGGGAATGAAAATAAAATCTAAAGTGCCCTTAGCTAACTGAATGGACCCCCTCTTTGACCAAGGGGATCCAGGAAATACCTGCTGGTGAGATGGGAAGTGAGGCCGGTTCTGCCTCATCACACCAGCCCCTTCTTGGACATGTCCTTTGTAACTCATTAGGCCAAAGGCTATGCAAGACAAAGCTTGAACCCCACCTGGAGGTCCTCAATTTACTTAACAGATCACTTGAGTCTGGGAACAGGTCCAGTATATGCAGAGTATGTCTGGTGGCTGATCTCTGATTAACAGAGGTCATTGTCTTAACTTAAAAATTCCAAGCTTTTACACAACCTCCCCTGCCCACCCCACAAGATGTTCCACCTCTTTAGGCCAAACATATGTACACTTTCGATGTATTGATTTAAGACTTGATGTGTAATTCCTGTCTCCTTGAAATGTATAAAACCAATCTGTATCCAACTGTAGCTCCACTTGTTCAAAGCTTCTTGAGAGTGGCTTTGGCCATGGTCCTCGTACTTGGCTAAGAATAAGCCTCTTTAAATTATTTTACAGTTTGGATTCTTTTCCATTGACATCCAGAACTTCTTCATTTTTTCTCATTTTATTAAGAATAATTTAATACATACAAAATAACGAATGTGCTAACTATGAGTCAGAATAATAAAAAGATTTCCTACGAAAACACCTGTAAGAATGAAAAGTTACTTAAACCCTCAAAATTCCCGTAATTTTTTCTGATTCCATTTTCCTGTCTTCCCTCCCAGGCAACCACTATCTTTGTGGTTATTCCCTTGATTTTTTCATGTTTTAGCATGCAACTATGTATCTCTAGACAACATATTTATTTTTCTTACCTTGGGGTTGGTTTTAGACTATGACTAATGTATTCTCAGGAATGTGAGAATGATTTTTATCAAAAAGTCCCAAAACAACAGAGGCTGAGAGATAGGAACTCTCATCTACTGTTAGTGGGGCTGCAAACTAGTACAACCTGTATGGAAAGTAGTATGGAGATTCTTGAAGAACTAAAAGTGAACATGCGGTTCCACAATCCAGCAATCCCACTACGCGGTATTTACCAAAGGGTAAAAAGACACTTGCAGTCAAATGTTTATAGCAGCACAATTCACAATTGCAAAGATGTGGAAACAATGCAAGCACCCACTAACACAGGCATCCTCAAACTATGGCCCACGGGCCACATGCGGCCCACCTAGGACATTTATCCAGCCTGCCAGGTGTTTTTACCACCACTGCCTGTCCTGCTTAGCAGCCAACTCATCCTGGGTTCTGCAGTCTGGCCCTCTAACGGTCTGAGGGACAGTGAACTGGCCCTCTGTTTAAAAAGTTTGAGGACCCCTGCACTAACACATGAGTAGATTAACAAAACATGGTATATGTACACCATGGCCTTAAAAAGTGGTGAACTATAATACCTTTTGTAACAATCTAGGTGAAACTGGAGACCAGTTTTTTAAGTGAAGTATCACAAGAAAAGAAAAACAAACGTCACATGTATTCACCATTAAATGGAATTGATTAATAGTTATGTGCACATGTGGAAATAACACTCATCAAATTTAAATAGGTGGGAGGAGGGGAGGAGTAGAAGGGTAAATTCACACCTAATGGGTACAATGCAAAGTATCTGGGGTGATGGGCACCCTTATAACTTTGACTCACGTGGGACAAAAGCATTTTATGTAACCAAAATGTTTGTAACCACAGTAAAATTCTGAAATTAAAAGAAAATATATATTCTTAAAAGTAGAATTTCTGGGTCCTGGAGAAATGTTCATTGGCTTTTCCAGATAATGTCAATTATGCTTCCAATTCATTGTATTATTAATAATTTAAATTCTCTTAATTTGCCTATAATTTTCATTATTTTACATTCTTAACATACTTGGTATAAAAAATTTTCAAAATTTGTCATATTGGTGGTTGTAAATCATATTTCATTGTCTTTTTTTTTTCCTTTGGAATTCTCTGGTTACTACTTAGGGTGCATATTTCCCCACATATTTTTTGGTTACATGTTTTCTTCTGGGAATTTCTTGTTAGTACATTTTGACCATTTTAATGGGATTGTTTGCCTTTTACTTGTTGACTTTTAACGTATTGTAAAATGTAATCTTCATTTTATGAAGTTTATGGTTTGTATTTTCATTTCTCCCTGGACTATTTTATTGAACAAAGATTCTTAATGTAGTTATTAACATTTTTAATCTGTTAAAAATAGTTTCCTTTTATGGTGCATCCTTGTTTCTTTTCCCCAAAGTCATTGAGATATTTTTCAAAGATTTATCCTCTACATTTAAGTCTGCTATCTATTAGCAATTGCTCTGTGTGTGTGTGTGTGTGTGTATGTGTGTGTATGTATTTTGTGTGTAGCAGCCTTAGAAGTATAATTTCAATTTTTCCGTATGGATAACCAATTTTTCTACCTCATTTATGAAATAGCTTCTCATTTCCCCTCATGCAAGGCTACATCCATCAGTACAGTGAATTACAAATACATATATGTAAGACTTTGTTTGGGTTATCTTTCCTGTTCTAGTGTCATATTAGTTTATCAATGAATTCTCACTTTTATTTATTTTTGGAGACAGAGTCTCACTTTATCTCCCTTAGCAGAGTGCCATTGTGTCACATCTCACAGCAACCTCAAACTCTTGGGTTCAAGCGATTCTCATGCCTCAGCCTCATGAGAAGCTGGGACTACAGGCACCCGCTACAATGCCTGGCTGTTTTTAGAGACAAGGTCTCACTCTGGCTCAGGCTGGTCTCAAACCTATGAACTCAGGCAATCTACCTGCCTCAGTCTTCCAGAGTGCTAAGATTACAGGAGTGAGCCATGGTGCCTGGCCATAATTCCCACTTTTAAAATTTATTAAACCTTTATGATAAATCATTTTCTCTGGTAAATCAAGACTGTTTTCCTTAAAAGTATTGGGTTTTCTTGAGCTTTGCTCATCATATAGATGCTAGAATCAACTTGTTAAATTTCTTTTGAAAACTCCTTGGGATTTTTATGAAATTGCATTCAAATTATGGATCAATTTCAGGATAATTTATGTCTTTCAGTCCAAGATCATTATGCATCAGTGACTTCCATGATCATTTATTTAGTTCTTTTTAATGTATTTAAATCAAGTTTTACAATTTCCTTGACAAATGATTTGCATATTTTTTGTTAACTGTGTTTTTAGGTAGAAAACACTGCTTCTTACCTAAAAGCACAGTTTCTTTTTACTGTTGTTAATGTAAGGCCATCTCTTTAAAGTTGCGTTTTCTACCTATTGTTGGTGTGCAGAAATGCAATTCATTTTATCAATGAATCTTTTATCTAATTGTATTTTATCTAATTGTATTTTAAAACTATTACCAATGCTAACATTTTTTCATAGACTCTTTGATTTCCATTATAGACAATGACATGATTCTTTACTAATGAGACTTCACATCTCCTTGCCAAACCTTGTATATTTTACTTTTTATTTTTACTTACCTAGTTAGCCAATATTTTGAATACAATGCTTAATAGCATATGTTGAAGAGTAACCATTCTTGCCTCATTTTTTATTTTAAAGACAATTCCATTATTTGAATATCCAATGGATCATGGCCACAGATTTTTTTTTTTTTGGTGGACATAATCTATCAGCTTAAGGAGTGTCCAATCTTTTAGTAGTTGGCTGGAAATATTTATTATAAATATTCAATTTTTAAGTTAGACTCCACTGGATTAAAGATTTAAACTTAAGACATGAAACCATAAAAATACTAGAAGAAAGTGTAGGGAAAATACTTGAAGAAATCGGCCTGGGTGAACATTTTATGAGGAGGACACCCCGGGCAATTGAAGCAACATCAAAAATACACTACTGGGACCTAATCAAACTAAAGAGCTTCTGCACAACCAAGAACACACTAAGTAAGGCAAGCAGACAGCCATCAGAATGGGAGAAGATTTTCGCAGGTTATGTCTCTGACAAAG
>NW_003852419.1:7453105-7458303 GCF_000181295.1 Otolemur garnettii
GTGAATCTTTCTAAGAGCAGAATGTGAATGTTTTAAAACAATAACTAAGAAAATGACATGAAGGCTATGTTAACCAGTTTGATGGAATTGTTTCAGATTGTGTGTGAAAACCCCACACTGTACCCCAGAAGTGCATTAATGTACATAGTTACCATTCAATAAAAAAAAATTGAATTTTATCAAATAATTTTCTGCATTAATATAATCATTTGTTTTTCTCTTTTAATATTAATATGGTAAATACCCTAATAGATTTTAGAATGCTCTATTATTCTTGCATCTCTGGGATAAATCCAGTTTGATCATTCTATGATTTCATTTTCAAACACTGCTGGATATAATTTGCTATTAATTTGTTTAGGATTTCACATCTATGTCCGGTTACCTAGTGCTTCTTGTACATAGTTTATTGACTGCATTTGATGAATTTGGACACTCTTGATTTTCTTCTTACGTGACTGATCACCCTTCAGCATTGCTACTTTCTCCTTAGCTTCCTAACTCCATAGGAAGCTTCAATATCCATTTCTAATAAATATTTCCAGCAAACTACTAAAAGATTGGATACCCCTTAAGCTGATAAAGTGTGTTCACTAAAAAATAATATGCAGCCATGATCCAGTGGATATTCATATAGTGAAACTGTCTTTAAAAATAAATAAGGCAAAAATGTTTACCATTTAACATATTCTATAGTGGGTCGACCCCAAACTCAATCCTTAGACACTTTTTCTTTTCTGCATACCCTCCACCTTCTTGATAATCTCACTCAGTCTCATGGCTTTAATAACCACCTGTATACTAAAGACTGTCCAATGTGTATCTCTAGCCTGTAGCACTCCTTTGAACTCCAGTTATCCAGCTGTCTACATGATACCTGTCAGCATATCCAATTGGCATCTAAAGCTTGATGTGTCTAAAATGGAGCTTTTGCTCCTTCCACAGTCTCCCTTTTTAGGAAATGGTAGTGTCATATTTCCAGCTATTCAGACCAAAAAACCTTAGAGTCTTGACTTTAATATCTGACATCCAAGCTGTCATGAAATCCCATTGACTGCTCCACAATAAATCCAGAATCCAGGCATTGCTAATCACTTAGACAGTTCCACAAAGTTCTAAGCCACTGTGATCTCTCACTTAGTTTTTTCATAGTTTTCTGACTTGTCTCCTTGCATCTGTTTTGCCCCTGCAGTCTATTCACAATATTATCTGTCTTCTTCCAGTAGAATATAAGGTCTTCAATAATGTAGTCTCTGTTAAAACTTCTAAATATTCGATCTGTACTGAAAATAAAGTATTAGATACAACACTTTTCACATTTATATTCTTCATTTTCATATTCAGTAATTAACTGTGTTAATATTTAAATCTTTCCACTTACTAATTTGTGGTCCCCTTGTTTTATAAATCACTAGGAGAGGATGTTATTGTCTCCCACAAATGGATAGGTTTGTCAGTTTTTCCTCATAAACTTTTCTGGGTTTGCTGGATATATTTTGGGGGTTCACGGGTGTTACAAATTTATAATTGTTACATCTCTGAAGAAAACCGAGCCTGTTTTCATTATGGTATAATCTTCTGTAACTGATTTTATACGTATATTTGTGGCAAAACCTATTTCAGCTATATATTAGGTATTTTTAGCTAATATTTGCCTAATATGTCTATTTCATCTCTTTATCCTCAACAATTCTCCGTCTTTATTGTGAGGGTTTTGTCATATAAAGGGCATATATTCCTTGATTTTCTTTGTAATCAACTCTGACAGTTCATGTTGTTTACGCAGAGAGTTCAGTCTATTCTCGTTTACTATAATTTTGGAAATATTTGGATTTATTTTTACCACCTTATTTTCAAGACTTTTTATTTTCTTTTTTCCATATCTCAGGTTTTCTCTCTTTCTTGCTTTTTAAAAAATGATTGATTTTCCTCCCATTCCATTACCCACCCCTCCTCATACCTATTTGAAAGATATCTCCTCTACTTCTGTTTTTCATTTAAAAATTTTTAACATCCATACTGCAAATACATAGACCTATATTGAAATAAGAGTTTTCTTCTTCAAAAATATAAAACCTATGAAGTAATTTTCTATTTATTGTAAGATAAATTTATCAAAAATATACATGGACTGTAAGAGATGTATAAAGGCATAAGAATATAGAAGAATAAGTGTTTATTCTCTTCCCCTCCTCTACTTCTTTTTTCTATTTTTTCTCCATAGAATTTATTATCGTCTCCCTTTGTCATCTGTTCGTATTGCCCCTCTGTCTCTACTAACATGCAAATTCTACAGGGGCAAAATTTTTAACCGTTTGCTCACTCTTGTTTACCCAGTGCATAAAATGATTACAGTCAATGTTCACCAATCATTGTTCAATGAATGCAAGCTTCAATTGCAAACACACGCTACCAACCTACACAATATTGTTGCTCAGCCTTTTTAACTCTCTCATTTGTTCTGAACGTCATTAACTAATTTTACTATTTTTGGCAAGTAATGTTTGTTCAGTTTAAATCATATGTCTAACTTTTTTTTTTTACTTACTATTTTTCATTTCTTGAATAAGATCCTATGAAGCCTTAGTGTAGTAGGTATGTAGGTGGCAACATCTTTCAGTTTTTGTTCATATTTTTCTTTTATTCTTGTTCTTAAAAGAGACTTTTTAATGGGATACTCCAGTATTTTTGTGGCTGTTGGTCTCTGTCCTTCACCTCTCTTTCCTACTTTCAATCTTGCCAGCCCGCCCTCTGTTTCATTCTTGTTCAGATTCATCATAGTTGCCTCTGCTTGCTTAGTCGCTCTATAATTGTATCTCTTCTGAAGCGTAACACTTTAGTTGCATGTTTTATTTCAGTGTTCCCATTTTTCAATTCTAAAAGTTCTATCGGAATCTTTATCGAACTCCTTCTTTCGTTTTTGATAGTCACTTGGTATTTAGTCTTGTTTTTCTTTTCTCTTTTATTTCTTAAATGTGAAGTTTTTGGACGTCTAGTTTCTTTTATTTGCACCTCCACTGCCTTTCCCTCTGTGTCAGAGTGTTGAGAGGCTCATGCTGAGGTGTGCTCGCCCTGAGAGATGTGCCTCCATTCTGCATGCATCCAGCGGCACTATATAGAACCACAATGACTTCAAGTTGACATTCTTGGATTGCAGTTTCTTCAATTGACAAAAAAAAAAAAAAGTAAATTCAGATTCAAATCAACATAAATCTCTGGCAAGACAGATCCTGTAAATCTCCGCAAGGCAAGACAGATTCTTATTTTGTTTTGCCTGTTTGGTGGGTTTCCTTTTGATTTACCATATATATTCTTTCCTGAGCCCTTGCTCTGTGTGAGGTAATCTAAGATCTAGTGCCGTGTTCTGTGCACGCACGAGTCTTAGTTCACATTCCCCTTATCTGCTCATGCTATAGCCCAAAGGAATCCTTAGACGTGTCTTGGGTTTTTCATAGCTACAATTCTGACTTATGTCCCCAAACTCAAATTCCCATTTTTTTCCCTGACATTAGAGGAATTCATTTACTTTTTTTGTAGACTTATTCACAAATTTATAAAGGTCCTTTAAATACTTTGACTAACATTTTTAGATTTTTTTGTAACTACTATATTGTGGGATTTCTGATTTATTATCTTGAGGGAAACCAAATTGTGTAACAATCTTTCTTGAAATTCTTTCCTAGAACTTATTGCCATACATTAAGATGGGTGAAGAGCAGGATAAATAGCTCCATGGGCTCTGAGTTTGTGAGCTCATGGAGATCAGATTAGACTATTCAGAGTCTTCTTTTCATTCTATAACTTCTCTTGGTTCTTGTCATTCTTGTATCTTCAATCTGTCTACTTCTACAGACCCCAATAAGTTTCTGCTGTGGCACAATGCCCACCCCTCACCCTCTGTCTCAGCATGGGGGCTGATGCAGCCCCTAGAGTTAAACAATAACCCTTACCATTCTTGTTGATTTTAAAGCTTGCTATGCTCTAATGATATAGCAGCCAACACTCTGGGAGACCAGCAGAGATGGTTGTTTTTTCTTCTAAGTTCAAGAGCTGTGCTATTTGCTTTTTTGCAAAACACCTATGTATTATCGAACCTCTGCTCCATTAATCTGAACAGAATATAACCCAGTAGGGGGTATACAATGAACACCAAAGGGTGTCACAAAATTTATATTTTTCTTCTGTAGCTCATCGGTAAGGAATGTGGAGTGGGAGTCTGTGGAGTCAAGATAAATGGGAGACCGGGAGTTCTGTAAGACTCAACATGCCAGAGGTGAAGGTCGTGGATGTTAGGTAGACAGTCCCCAAATACGAACCTGCTCGTGCCTGCTCTGTACAGTTCAGCAGAGCTGTGGACCTTTGATAGGGCGTGAGGATGCACTGCTGTCCCCTTTTCTTGGGAAACTGCTCCTTCCCCATTATGCTCTGTGATCCTGGAAGGGCTCTCTGTCACACCACCCAGCCTCACTGGTCATTGGAATGGACATGTGACCAAACCAACAGTTTCCAAATCTTTCCTCATAGTATCTGTAGTACCTGGTTGAACTGGAGAAAGAAGGGCCCTGCCTCTAAGTTCATGCACTAGGAAGAATGTGAACTGAGGTTTGGTTCTCCTGCCTCAGGGGGAATCACTATCATTACAAGGAGGGACTAAAATCAGACAAAGTAAAATTGAGAGACACACACACACAAATAAATGAGGGAGCAGCATCAACTTGTTCCAGTTCTCATTAGTCCTAGAGTGGCTCTGTTACCTTTGCTGTACTTTGTTTCTGTGAGTTCATCTAGTTAAATGGGACAATGATGTCAATTTAGTGTAATCAACTCTGTGTCGAGTTTCTGTTGTATTTATAGATTCTTGAAAAAACAGAAATTAGTCATTAGAAGCAGAGTGTTATCAGGCTCTAGAATTCAGAACTGGTTCATTTCAGGTAGACTGTGGTTGATAAGATTGCCTTCATCTGGGCTAGGAAAATGGGATTATTGTTATGCAATCCCATACCAGGTGACTGAACACTTGTCTGCCATCTCTTGGTGTCACAGGCCAATTAAACATAGCAAGACACGGCCTTTAAGAATTCGGAAGATGGGCTCGGTGCCTGTGGCTCAAGCGGCTAAGGCCCCAGCCACATACACCTAAGGTGGCGGGTTCGAATCCCCAGTCCGGGCCTGCCAAACAACAATGATGGCTGCAACCA
>NW_003852419.1:7458522-7529623 GCF_000181295.1 Otolemur garnettii
GTTGGCTTCTTCTTACGGTTATCAAGAAGTTCAAATAAAGGGAAAATTATTATTAGTAGCTAACATGATTAAAATCCTAAAAAGGAAGAGCAGTCAATATTGTTAGGACAAGCCCTTTTCACTTTTTGCTCCTGTCCAAACCTCACTTCCTATAGGAAGTCTTTGTCAGAAATTGGGCAAAGTGTCCAACACTTCTATTCTGTTTCTAGGCTATGGTATGTTAATAATACAGTTTACTTACTGAAGTGGCCATTTAAAAACATAGTGAAACCATAAATCTTTGGCAGCTCTATGAAGGAGCTATAGTCATTTGATATTTGGACAAAAGGGACCACACACACACACACACAAAGCAGGATACATATTCAGCAATATTAACTGAGTGCCTACGGTGCAAATTTGACATGACTTTTGCCCTTGGGGAGCTAAAATAGATTCCTAGGAGCATTGCTGAAGTCATATGCTGGGATCATGGTGAATTATCAGGGAAACCAGCTGATAGATTTCCCTTCACAGAGGTTACATTTTCATTCTTTCCTTAAATCAAATCAGGCTACAGAAATGATGATACATTCTGAACATTTGGACAAATGTCAAAGCTACAAAATCACCTTGCAAACAGGAAGAAATCTTTTTGCTACTGAATAAAATTCCATTGTAGGCTGGTGTTCAAATTTCCTGCTACACCTTTTCTGGTTCTCTGTGTTCTTAGAATAAGATCATCCAGAGTAAGCTCCAATCACCAAATGAATTTGTAAGTCTGCCATTTCATTCCTTCATTTCTTTGGCAAGTATGTATTAAACTCATGCTATGTAGCAATTTGTATGCCAGGTGAAACGAGAGGCAGCTGGTTTCAGAGCAGCATGAACTGAGAGTAAAGAAGAATTACCAATCCTGTTTGCAACTGAGGGACTGTATGATCCCGGGTGGCTCATGAAAACGTTTTGAATCTCAATTTCTTTATTTTTAGAATAAGGATTAAAATCTGCACCTCATAATTACAAAGTGAGCCAGGAACATAAATGAAATAAATATGAACCCAAAATGATGCACCTAAATTGTCAAATAAATGAGGTAAAAATGTAGATCTGAAGAATTCCAAGTACTAAATGTAGAAGAAATGAGAGAAATAAAATCATATTTAGATCATTGCTGCAAGCAAGATCCACAAGCAAATGCTAAAGCCAGTGTTTGCAACTGTAAACAGGATATTTGCATGCCTCAGAGTGTCTCCCCTCCCAAAAAATTTATTGAATAAATCAGTACTTTTAACATGTCTACAAATTTTTGATATTCCTCCTTTCAGGAGGTGGGGCTTAATTTTCCTCTCCTTGAATGTTGGCTGGAATCTAGACTCTGTCTAACAACGAACACAGAAGGGAAAGATAGCACTTATGGTGGAGAAACCTGGCAGACACCACCTTAGCCACATGATCGCAGTTAACATCACCTGTAATAAGTCAAGTTGACATGTTTAGCCTCTGATATGAGGCAATAATAAAGGTAGGCACATGTGGTGCTTTTCTCAAAAATCCATAAACCTAATCTAATCATGAGAATACATAAGACAAATTGAGAAGCATTCTGCAAATACCGAACCAGTTCTTTTCAAATGTGCCACAGTAATGAAAAATAAAAACCTAGAAACTATCACGGTTTGGAGAAGGTTAAAAACCTGAATGCAATGTGGAAAACAAGATTGAATCAGAAAATAACAGAAAAAGGATTAGTAAAAATTAGACAGTTTTGTGAAATCTGAATAAAGTCTGTAGTTTGGTGAATAACATGGCCTCAGTACTAATTTCTTAGTTATCATAAATGTTTCTTAGTTGTGTCAATATTGAGGGAAGCAGGGTGAAGAGTCTGTACGAATTCTCTAAACTATCTTTGCAAATTTCTTGAAATCTAAAATTATGAGAAAATAAAAAGTTTTTCAAATACTATATTATATCTTACACGGTTGTTTAAGAAATCTCTTCAATATTTGAAAATGACTAGAACAGGATCAAGTATCATGCATACACAAAGGTATGACTTTTCTTTTTCCTTTATAGAAATAGAAATAGCAAAGAGTAGGGAGATTGCAGAGAAAATGTAAGAGATGAAGGAAAATATTTAAGTGACATTCTTAAAAGGTCTCAAATCATTTTCAATCTCCTGCTTAGCAGATCATCAGCTCGAAGAAGGGCGAGGTTTTCATATCTTTTGTTCGGGGCTGTATTCCAAGACCTAGGACAGTATCTAGCATATAGTGAGTGCTCAGTATGCGTTGTTGAATGAATGAATGAATACATTAATGCTGCCCTACATTGGTCACCTGGTAAGGCAGGGCTGAAATGCGCTGACATACATTCCAGTTAGAAGTGATTTTTTAGCCCCCCAAATCATGATTAGGATGTAGGAGAGTAATCTCAAACTTAGGCTGTTGGTGTGCAGGGAGAGAGGTCAGGGTTTGAGCAAAATGAGGGCTATCAAAAGCAGAGGGAGGGTGAGAGAAGAGGTTTCGGGAGAACCAGGACTAAAAGCACTCAAGAGAGAGTGCTTAGTTAAAATGCAGGTCTTGAGGTGAATCTGGAGCAAAGTTTAGGGCTGCTCCTTACTAAGGGCTCAGTTCTTCTGAATAAGTTCTATAAAGGGCCTGGAGTCTCTCAAGGGTATTTTCCCCTCCATAGAAGAGCCCACTGATGGGAGGTAAGAAATACTAGCTCCCAGAATATAAACCAAGCCCTCTTGTCACAATTAGACAGAGATATGCCAGGGCACATAACATCCTCCCTCCCAGTAACAATCAGGACTATCAGTTATAACCCCCAAATGTAGGTTCTACCTTCTGAATGGAAGCATCTTCCATTATATTTCAGTTGTCTCCACGTAGTTGCCCAAATTGTTGAGGTCGCCATGTTCTTTCCAAGCTGGGATACGCAGTTCACTATGGCGAAATGACGAGCAGGTGGGAGCAGGGAAAGCGGAGGTCTGAACCTAGGCAGGCAATTCCTTAATTCCAGAGAACTTTTGAGCTGTTTTCTAGATTGTGACTATTTAACAGGCTTGGGGAGGTCATTCTGCAGGCTGTCCATTTGTTAGATCCCCAGCTGCACTGTTTCCTTGGTGAAGCAGACCCTCTGTACCCCACGGAAGGAGCCTGTAACAAGGCCATAAGCAGATTTGGTGCCATTATCGGAGGCCCTATGGAGCTGCATCACCGTATCTTTATCTCCATTTATGTAACACAGAAAAATTAGTTCTTTCCTTGCCTCCTTCAGATTGATTTAATTTCCCAGGCTGAACCCCATACTGTGAGCAAAGACCAACTTCCAGGCCTATGACCATTACTGTGGAGTTGCAGTTTCCAGCAGAAAGTTAGTTTTTCCCAGAGCTGGTAGCTCAGCTGTTTCATATCATAATGGGATGGGAAAGTGGCAGGCGGGCTGTCAAATCTGATGCAAATGATATTTTATAAAAAGTGGTTTAAATTGGCTGAAGCTGTTTTTAGACTGATCACTTAAAAAATATGTAGGGCATCTTTCTGACTTGCAGGGATACAGCTCCCAAGATTTGGATTTTTCATCACATACTTTGGGAGAGGGTGATAGGTGGGTACAGGCTCATCAGAGAGAGCAGATGAGGACTTATTGATGTGGGAATATGTAAATTGGGCTCAGGCTGGCCTGGGCTAATTGGAAAGGACAGGTGGGAAGAAAGGGAAAGGCTTATTGGAAGGAATACACCTGCATGCCCCGGAGAACTAAGCCTTGTTCTTGGTCCTCCCTAGGCTATTAGAAGAGTTGTAGGAATTTTGCCCCAAGACACAAGAGCAAGGGTTTCTTTAGCTCCTCAGGATTACAACAGTTCTTATTTTTTAGCAGGAATTGAAGAAGCAATTGGTAGGCATTGGTAGCAACCAGTGACTAGGGAAGGTTAGCTTTCTGAGCTCTGGGAAGACCAAGCTCCCTTGAGATTAGATAAGCAGAAACTCAAGATTACACTGAGAAACTTTGGAGTTTGTTATTTATATTGATATTGGGGCTACCCAAATGCCTTTCTTCTCCTCCTTTGTGGTCAAATCCTACTTCCAGCCATTTGTATGGTTCTGAGCCAGGCCAGATGCAGTGTGTGTGCTTTCTTCTCCAGAATTCTGCTGGGGCAGGGATCCTGCCAACCCAGGAGATAAGCTACTGTACAGAGTGGAGTTATTGTCTTGTCTCTCTGGTTAAGTCTGTAGAATTAGGCTCTCTGGCATAATTTGGATGAGATGAAAAATATTGGATATACTCCTATCACATTTGGCTCAACACAGATGTGGAAGTTTGTGTAAAAATGGTTGATAATGGGAATGTCTACAAAATCTCCCTTCTCCCTCTCAAAAATCCTGTGTTGTTTACTCAGTATCTCTCTGCGTCTCTTCTGGATTTCACTTTAGAATTTAGGGGAAAGAAGATTTGCGGGTACTGGGGAAAGGAGGGCTAGAGAAAGATAACCAGATTTTAGGGGTGGCTTAAGGCGGTTTTGATGAGAGGCCTGAGAGCAGTTGTAACGTGTGTAATTTATGCAGTGGAAAGTTTTTAATTTATAATATTTAGGAAGTGTGCTGTTGACTAAAGTCTTTGGCATTGTGTTAGGTGTTAGAGGCAAAAAGTAGATATTGGAGCTAAACTGTTTTTATGTTATTTTGGTTATGTGGCCATTTTTTTTTTTTAAACTTCAATGCCATTCTGTACCAAGCCACATAGATCACAGAATTCTAGGAATTATACCTTTTTAACTAGTTGGCCAATCCATGTGTATCAATGGATGTTTACTCTCTTCTTTCTACAAGAAAGGGCAGTACATAAGTTATAGCTTAAAACCTGGAGAAATCTATTTAGGAAAATACACGTAAAAGATGGGAACATCTGTGGAAGTGCTGGATGTCCACTCTGGTGGTTACCATATTGCAACAGGAGTTGGGGAAAGGCCACACCACACGAGTACTTCAATAGCTCCTGCTTCTGCTGTAGCTAATCTCACATCTGTTTGGCTTCGCAGCACATGTAAATGCTGGGCTCAGCCTTCCTGGTCTTCCTTCCTGTTTCAACACTTTTTTTTTGCAGTTTTTGGCTGGGGCTGGGTTTGAACCCACCTCTGGCATATGGGGCCAGCACCCTACTCCTCTGAGCCACAGGCGCTGCCCCTATTTCAACACTTTTATTTGTTCCTTCAGGTGGTTCTGCTGCCTCATCTTTGCAGTTCTGGCCGCCTGCCTTGGCTCAGGCTGTAACTGTCAGCTGGGAATATCCTCTTATCCTTTCCATCCATGCTTCAGGAAACAATGCAAGTTCTAATGATCTATGAAACCTTTCCATGTTCCCGAGTCTGCCAGAGTCTTTCTGTGTTCTGTGCGCTTGTTTTTAACCACTCATTGCTGTATACAGTTTGGTGTTTAGAGTCATAAGATGGGAGAGTTGGAGGGGCCCTTACACAGCATATCCAGCCACCTCCCTTTGTTTTATCAGATGAGGCAACTGAGCTTCAGTGACACGTATTGAACTCAGATCACTTACTTGGAATATAAACCAAATAGTTATTAATCTCCTAGTGGCAGAGTTGCAACCAGAAGCCAAGTCCCCTGGCTGCTTTCGATTCTATTATCCACGTAGTAAGCTGCTGGTATTAAAGTGCTGTCATTCTCTGTAAACCCTGCCTGCCCAGCCTGAGGGGGGAGAACAAGGCTTGGATGGAAGCATCTATAGCAACTGCCACGTAGCAGCCATGTGTGTTAACAAATGCCCCATCAGACAACAAATCTTTTGATTTTTACAAAGGAGGATGCAAAGCCTCAGGGAGGTTTAAACATTTTCCCGAGGTCACACAGAAATCTGAAGATTGTCCTAACTTGAAAGGTATGTGTCTCTTTTTCCTCTTTGCCATCCTCCTTGAGGCCCAGATGGTCTCCTTTTCCTTTTGTTTCTCTCAATGTTTATCCCATCCTTGACCGCAGGGTAAGATTGATCACAATCTTCTGCCTCAATGATGGCTGAGGCCTCCACGGGAAGTCTCTGTGAATCACTTCTTTTATGAATGAACAATTTCCAAGGATGATCCATCCCAAAGATTCTGTTTTCTAATGGTCCATAGTCATTAAAAAAGTAATGATTGAGTTAAAAAAGAATGTCATATGCTTGGCTCTCTAGAGAGAGATGTGAGAATTTGGCTTGTGTTTTGAACTCTTTAGTTGAAAGGTACTCTTAAAATACAAAGTATAATTTATTTTATTTTATAATAGATGAATTCTCTGGGATGATGGACAGGCACAGAAATTGGGTGGGGAGCTGTTACACCCCAAACTGGTGTGAAGATGAGTTACTCCCCACTTCATCACAGATGAAGTTGAAGTTGTCATAGATGCTGACAACTTCCCTTAATGCACAGATATCAATGACCCAGGAAGGGAGTTCTTTGGTCAGCTCAAGGAGTTTCCTGACTTCCAGTATCACTTCAGTTTTTCTTTTTCCTCTGACTCATTTTTCTCTGGGCTTGCTGAGTTGGCTTCATGAGATGAGACCCCCCCCCATATTTCCGCATATAGTGAGGCAGCCCTAAACCAGAACATTAGTACTTCCATTCTAGGGAAAATCCCCTCTTTAAGAGGGTAGTGGCATATGCCTTTAATTCTAAAGAGTGAGTATAATTTAGGATTCTTGGTGGTATAGGAGGCTAGTGAGGAGGCTGTTCTTGGCTAAGTGCCTGAAGATATTAAGTGGGGAAAAGGAAAGAATATCTTTCCTTTGTTTCATTTGGAGTTCACCAATGTATCGCATGAGTACTGTGCTTTGAAACGCACCCTCACTTTTTAATAAGATAATAATAGAGGTGGGCTGGGAAAAGGTCAAGTGTCCAAGTTAGGGGGCATTCACCAGGACACCAAAGTCATTTGGGGTCATGGTCTAATTTATTTTGTGCTACTTATAGATCTTGCTCTTTGTGGCTCTGGCCTCACTCTGTCATTTGCTCATTAGGAATCAATGCCATTGATTAGTGGCAGCCACATACTCACCTGGCCATGATTCAGCATTCTCTATTCCCTCTCAGGCAACTATTGGTGAGTGATTTAAGAGTTCAAAGAACAACCTCAAACAGTAAGCTACACATTCAGAAATGACCCCAAGGCATTCAATATACATAAAGGATAGCCATCATTCAGTTTTACCTGTCACTGCCTCTCTTTTTTACCTAACGGTGTGAGAATCTATTTGCCAGACAATTGCAGTTTGGACTATGGTTTTGAATAATATCACTAGAAGTTGGTTTATTCAGCCCGTGGGGGATGGCATCTCATGATGGCTCCCCTGATGCCCTTGTGTTTTTTTCTTTTCACTACCAAAGTGCTGTCCCATTCATCTAACCCATCCACTTTCTCAATAACCTGTCTTTTAAAATAGCAACTATTATCTCTCTGCATCCCCTGAGGACAGAAAGGTAAAAAAGCAAATTTTCTGCTTCTATAGCATTCAGCTGCTGGGAGAGGCATTCTTGATTGGGTCACTTCTTCATTTAAAGTGATGTACAGAACCTTGGCTAACTAAAAGCAATGAGGTTGTCTGATGGCCAAGGCTTCTCTTCCTGTAGGCTGGAGGGTTTGTCCCTTGACATTTGTCACAGTGTTTTCTTTGTCTTGAGTGCAGAGGGGCTTCAGAGCAACTAAAATATAGCCTTGCCCTGAATAAGTTTATAGTCTAATTCATCCACTCAAGGATCTGTGTGGGCCATGAATTACATACAACACAGGGAATTAAATGACTAAGGTATGGGTCGAGTTCTTGAAGGGTTACAAGGTAGTAAGATTAGTTTTATACAAAATACCATATGATGTCCTACGCAATAAGTGATATGAGACTGTCCTATAAATATTCAGAGGCAAGGGTTACCTAGCTGTCTTGCGTAGATGTCAAGTTTTTACTGAGCAATGCCAAGCTCATTTTGCCTTTATTTTCCCTCTCACCCCAATTCGCTCCCTCTTTTGTCTCTTTCTAGTAATGTCAATCAAACTCAGTGGGACTAAAACATTCTTTTCCTTTCCCTTTCTAACCAGAGTTTGTGAATTCTACATGAAAAAATGTGACACAAGATAATTCCCCTCCTTCTTTTCATGATCCACCCCCTTCTCTAAATGTGTCCTCTTTTCATTTGTAATTTGGATTCTAAGAATAATTTCTCAATAATTAACCTGTACAGAGTCATAGTTTTGTGAGCTCTGCAGTCTCTATTATGACTATTCAACTTGACCTTGTAGTGCAAAAGTAGCCATAGATAACACATAAACAAATAGGCATGGCTGTGTTCCAATAAAATCTTATTTTTGGAGTCATAATAAAGTGGGGTGGCATGTACCTATAGATCCAGCTACTCAAGAGGCTGATGCAAGAGGATAACTTGAGATCAGGAGCTTGAGGCTGTAGTGCACTATGAGATTGTGCCTGTGAGTAGCCAATATACTCTGGCCTGGGCACCATAGCAAGACCCCTTTCTCTAAAACCAAAAAAATCTTATTTATGGGCAATGATATTTAAATTTCATAAAATTTGCATTTGTTGGGAAATATTACTCTTCTTTTGAGTCTTTTTGAAGTTTAAATATAAAAAACATTCTTGCCTCATAGGCTAGACAAAACAAATGCATCTCAGATTCATTTGATCCCTACAGGGTTTACAGAGTCTGAAACTCCTTAGCCTCCTTGACATCTCCCTTCCCTCCACTCCTTCATCTTCTTTCCAATCCTTTGTTTTTCTCACCATAGATTACTTGCTTATTCCTCTATATGCCATATTATTTTACACCTTTTTTAACCTGTGATTCTTAATGCTGGCTGCCATTTGGGCAAGACTATTCAATATTGGATCCTGGGAATCTTCTCACATCTTAAAATCAACCAACCCCTGGGGTCCTTAGACTTCCTCTTACTGAAATCTATGTCCTTGTGAACATCCAAATATTACCCCTCACATTATCAAGAACAGGGAAGAGTTGGAGATTTTAGAATATTTGCATTTACCCAACATTGAGATTTTACAAAACTTCTTTCAGTTTAAACTTTATTCTTTTTTTTTTTTTTTTTGAGACAAAGTCTCAAACTATCGTCCTAGATAGAGTGCTGTGCTGTCACAGCTCACAGCAACCTCCAACTCTTGGGCTTAAGTGATTCTCTTGCCTCAACCTTCCAAGTAGCTGGGACCACAGGTGCCCACCACTACACCTGGCTACCTTTTGGTTGTAGTTGTCATTGTTGTTTGGCGGGCCCAGGCTGGATTCAAACCTGCTAACTCGGGTGTATGTGGCTGGCACCTTAGCTACTTAAGCTACAGGCATTGAGCCTTATAACCTGGTAAGATTTCTAGTTAGTATGTATAGAGTTTTTTGAAGCTCTTGTGGATTCAGACACATCAGGAATTTCTTTTCCTTCCTCTTACTTATTCCTGTACAGTTGCTAATACACAGGTCCTATCAGCAGTTTGAACTCACTAGTATTGGGGGGTTCCTGGTGATACTTTATAACCCCATTTTGCAGTAGAAGTTGTCTGTGTTTTCTAGGGGATCTGTTTTATGGGGGGATTCGAGGAGATTCCACAGCTACACTGCTGTTGTAGTTCTTTACCTGGGAATTGTCACTTCCTTTCACCGTTTTCGTCTGCTTCAATATGACCTTCCATTATTTTTCATAGTCTGGAGTTGACATTCAACCTCCCCAAGACCTTGTTTAAAACATATCTTGTTTTCTTTTGTTTCATTTTCTAGTTTCTACCATATATACCTTTCCCAGAATCTGGACATTTTATGATGTGGTATCCTATGAGGTACCCTAAATGATAACATTTAATTCACTGAAATTCAATACGCAGTATTATTATTTATGTTGTATTGAAAACTTCTCTTTTAGAAATGAATTAATTAATTCCCTAGAATCTGTTTCTCTACTTTTCATTGAAGGCACACACACACACAAAAATAGCCCAATAGCAATGATAGAAAAAAATTGTCAAATTTTACTTTATGGTGTATATTAATATCTTTAGCAATTTTTGAAGTTAATGAATGACCAAAGCACCTTTGAAATGCAGTTGATACTGAAAAATATCTTGGGTTTTCCACCTTTTAATCCAGCCATTGGAACCTAACTTATATGCAGAAGCATGTAGATTCTGTCAAACCTCATTGATTTCTCAAAGATGAAAGTATTTAATATTTATATCATAAAAGTCCTTTTGAAAAATATAAGCTGCTGTGATATCATGATTTTAGGTTGTAAAATCTCTGTGAATATGCTGAATCCAATAGATCAGACTATTCATTCTGAATCAGATGAGGCTTGACTAGAAGTAATGATATGACCTGTTTGAATAGCATATTCGTTTTCTTTGCTACTGTGAAAATTTACCACAAATTTAGTAGATTCAAAACAATACAAATCTGTTGTATCACAGTTTCTGTTGGTCAGATGTCTGGACGAGCACAGAAAGTGTGCTAAATTCTGACATGGCCAAACTCAAACTCAAGTGGGCGGGGCTGTGTTCCTTACTGGCACCTGAGAAGCAGAATCTGCCCCCAAGCTCATTGGGGGATTGCCTGAGCTCAGTTCCTGTAGGTGTGGAGCTGGGGTCCTTGTTTCCTTGCTGGCTGTTACTCCTAGAAGCTGCCTGCATTCCTTCTCACACTGCCCAAGCGGCCCCTAACACAGCAGGTTGAGTACTTCTCCTGATTCTAATCTCTGCGACTTCCCCTTATTACACTTCTCTCTTGCTTCCAGCCAGAAAAAGTTCTCTGCTTTTAAGGACTCAATGTGATTAACTCACCCAGATAAGCCAGGCAAATTTTCCTATTTTAAGGTTACTAAGCTTAATTACATTTGCCAATTTCCCCTTGACAGGTAGTGGAACATATTCAGATTCCAGAGATTAGAGCATAGGCCTTTGGGGATTGTCAAGGTACCATGCATCTATTTCTTGGTGGCTGGAAAACTTAATAGGATAAGAAGGATAATTAATAACATGAAAATAACTTTGTATTTATCATGGTAAAAGAATCTTCACATTACTTTCTTCATCATTTACATGACCTTTTATTCCAGACTCTGTCATTGTCATAGAGGGGATAGTTAACAGGTGTAACAGTAGGTACCAGAGGTTAGTTCATAGAAAACATTGAGTGGCCAATGTTTTCTATAAAGGCCAGAGACTACCCTAGAAAAATATAGCTTCCTTTTGAAACCTCTTACATCTCTGTTGTCACAAACGAAGATGGAATGAGGGAATCCTTTGGCAAATGGCTTTGGTTCTAGCTAACTTAGGGAACAAAAATAATAGCTAATATTTACTATGCCCTTCATATTAACTACACCGTTTGAATGACTCTTCATGTATATTATTCTATTTGACATTCACAACAACTCTGTGAGGTAGATATTATTGCCCCAGTATACAGATAAGGAGACATTGGAGAAGTTCAGAAATATGCCCCTAACTTGGAAGTGGCAAGGATAAGATTTTCAAAGCCAGACACAAATTTCATGCTATTTAGGGGGGAAAGTATTTACTTTTTTATTAAAGTTATACATGAAAATATTTTTAAAAGAGTTGTTCGAGTCTTGTTATCAAAAACAGAAGTTTTCTACCCACACAAACTCTATTTTCAACTCCCAAAGACATGGCTTCCAGTAGTTTGATGTTTGATTACCTCTAAATCTCTGTACAGTAATGCGCTTGTACTACTAGTTCTTCCTTCTTCCGTTTTAGTACCTGTCAATTTCCTCCTCCCTATGGAAGATGGGTGTTTAACTCTTTCATGGGCTTTGCTTCACTTCCTACTTTTAAAAAGCTCCCATTTTACACATCTTTTCAGGCAATTCTCTGGTTTTTTTTTTTTTAAATTTCTATTCTCTCTCTTAAAAATTTTAATGCACACTATCATGGTTTTAACTTCCAGGAGTCTTTTTTTTTCTCTGAGTATTTCTTTTGTATAGTGTATTGTTCTCAATTCTCTGATGATATTAATAAGGTATTTTTATATTGCTATTTTCTTTTTTCCCCAAGTTGCTTTTCTCTGTTAGGTTTCTGCCTTTCAAGTAGATTTTGTGCTGTGTTTTGTTTACCAGTATTATGGTGATTCTGGGCATTCTGCTCATATTTAAGAGAATGAAAGCCCTGTTTGCATGAACTGGTTAATTGTGGGCTTCACTGCAAGGCATTATTAAGAGGCTGTTTTGATGGGCTTTATTGAATGGCATTATCATGGGGAGTTGCCATTGTTATAGTTTAGGCCTTTTCCCCAGGACTGGTCAGATTTCGGAAGCAGAATCTTCTGGCCTTCTTTCAGGGAGGATAGGCCCTCCTCACAGCATTCTGTTGGTCAGGGAAGGGAACAGGGGATGGGTGTGGGTATACTTCAAGATTCTGCATGCAGATTTTCACATTTTCTCTTTTTCGTTAGTGTTGCCTTCTGACTCTTTAACAGTGCCAGCTGCCCTCCAGATCAGAGACTCTCTGCAGAATAAATCTCCCATCTTCCCATGGAGTGTGACATTCACTGAGTCAGAGAGGCGATACGGGATCCAACAGCTTTGTGAATGGACTCTGGTGGATCCTCCCTCGGCAGCCCCAGCTTCACCCCACTTCTCCCGGTAGTGGACGCCCCTCTGTGAGCCATCATGGGCTCTGCAGCATGCCTCTGATTGCTTCTCAGCATTCACTCCTTCATTTAAGATCCAACTTGTTGGCTCTTGTGCTTTTCAACTTTTATGGAACTGTTGCTGTTGCCTCCTTTTCTGGTTTGTATGAATTACATCTTTGAAAATTCCTTTTCTATCTTTTTAGTAGGCAGTAGAATGGGTGCAGAGGGAAACACTTGTGTTCACTCTGCCATCTTCCATTGGCACCTGAGCCCATCACACTACTGATCCAGGCTTGTCCTGAATTGTTCGTTTAGATGAACAAATAAGGATCAAGGCTGAGGGTAATATGAAAGGCCCTTACTCCAGGGCCTTATAGGATACACTGGTGTCAAGTACAGATTTTCAGATGCAAATAGCAACAACACCTGCACTCTCCTCACCACCAGCAGCCTTCAGAAGCAGCTATAATGCTACCACTCACCTGGGCTTAGCAAAGGCTCATACAAGGAGTGTGGAAATTGTGGTCAAGTGTTCTCTGAGCTTTTCAAGAAAGAGGGCTAGAGACATGCCTTTCTAATTGTGTCTCCTTAAGGAGGAAAAAATCCAATTACCTGTATAAATCCAAGCATTAAAGTAAGGTGACCAGGGTTTTCTCTTCTCTGCAGGAACCATGGCACTGAGAAGTCACCAGGGATTCTGAAGGGAGAATGGAAATACATTTGTTACAATAATAGGTGGGAGACTGTCCTTTAATGAAAAATGCTTAGTTCCTTTGAATCTGTACTTTGTCTTGAGTGTTATCAGTCATCTGATAACTACTCACTAAGCACTAGCTTCAGGCCAGGCAGACTGTGAGTCTTGTGGTGTTGGAACTAAAAAGGGATGTGGAGAGGCACCTACCCCACAGTGCTCAGAACATCTTGGCCCTTGCTAATCATTTATTAAATTGAAAACACAGTCATTTCTCTCAAGTAGCATATGCTCTGGCCAGAGAAGCAATGGCTGTTTGTGAGAGTGATAGATGAAACAAAGCGTTAGACAATTCTGAAAACAGAGTGGTAATCAGATACAAATTGCTAACCTGACTTCCTCTCTAAAATACTTGACTAAACTGAGGGAAGAGTAAATTAATTTCCTGTAGAATCTGCATTGACTCTGGTTAAATTAAAAAAAAAAAGATTCCTGTAGAAATGTTGTGCAAAATTTTCAAGGCACTAACTATTGTCTGATGTGACTGGAGATGACGGGGATTTATATTTGCAGTCCCAGATAATTCTGCTAATGAACAAGGGGAGAAAAAAAATCTTTGTATCTTAAAACACTCACACCTAACTTATGCATGTTTTCCTTCTGTTTCTCAATGAAATGGGGATATAAATCTGGGGATATCGGGATTGTGTGAATTATATATAAGACATGCCTGAATGAACTATTTTCACTAATTTGTTCAGTCAGAAACCTAGTCCTCTTATAGGTTCTAGCCACATTATAAAATCCTGAATCCTTTAATTTCATATATGATAAATTGATGGATTCAGCCAGTAACCTTGTCATCATGTGAATACAGTGGTAATTTTGGGCTTCATTTGTAAAACTAATGTAAAATGCTCAGGGAATTATGTGCTATGAATCCTCTTGCAAAAATTTGTCTTGAAAAATATGTGCCATTGCTCAAGGGGAAATATTTAAGCTGGTTTAATATGTGTGACAGATATTGTTTACTGGCATTTATCCATACACCCGCCATTCTACAGGTAATACATTTCATAGATCTACTCCTTTCATTAATACTTGGCTGCAGGGAAGGCCTGCCCTTGGGAGATTCCATGGGGTCTTAGAGCATAGGATGGCAGTTGAAGAACAGCAATGATTGCAGTAGGGTCACAACTCCTGTTCAGCACCTTCCCTGGCACCAGTAGTAAGCGTGATCCCTTGGCAAGGTCATCTGAAATTTCTTGATCTCTGGGCAATACTACTCTCCCTCTTGTGCTCCCCAAAAACCTTCTAGCAATTTTATAATTAATTTATTGCATTAAATCTTTCTTTTTATGTGCTATGCAAAGTGTTTTCTATTTATCTCCCTGAGTAACTGGATGATAAAAAACAGAATTCCTGAAAAATAAAATCAGGAATTTTTTGTGTACTTTTTGGTAAAGTCTTCTATAATTTCTGAGGATTGACCTGATACTCAGGTTTCTCTACTTCTTGGTCTTTTAAAGACATTCCTTTAATCTCATTTGGAGTTCATTGATGTAACTACATAGATTTTATTTCCATGTAATCAAATAGTCTTCAACTTATCCTCTTCTATATTATGTATAGAGACACCATACTTTTTAATGTAATCCTCTACTCTGTAAACTAATATATATTTAAATGTTCTTGATTTAGTTTTTTATTGCAGCATAACAAATTACCCTTAAACTTAATAGATTAAAACAACAATTATTTTCTCACAGTTTCTGAGGGTCAGAAATTCAGCATGGCCTATCTGAGTCTGTCTCAGTATCTCCCTTAAGACCACAGTCAAGGTCTGTGGCTGGGAATGAGACTGGGAATATGGTCTCATTTGAGGGCTCAACTGGTGGAAGATCTGCTTCCAGCTCATTCATGTGGTTGACTGGCAGGACTCAGTTTCTCAGCGGGACTGAGTGCCCCACTTCTTCATTGGATGTTACTCAGAAGCAGCCCACTGCTTCTTTACACATTGGTTTCTCTGTAGGGAAGCTCACAAAATAGTGGCTGAATAGATTATAGAAAGCAAAAGAAAAGAGAAAGGGAGAGTAACATGGCCTTTTGTGACCTAATGTCAATGGTATCATCTCATCACTTTTCCATATGCCCTTTTCTAGAAGCAAGTTGCTGCCTACAGCTCAAAGTCAAGAGGAGAAGGATGACTGAGGCATGTGAACCCTAGAAGGTGGGGATCATTTGCAGTCATTTCAAAAGATACCAATCATATTACTTTCCCAAAGAAAGTCCACTTATTGTTTTGTGCTTCAGTGTTTAGTAAAATACTGACAAAAGCTGGTCTTGAGTGAGGTTTAGAGACAGCCTAATTACTTACTTCCAGAGACTGTACACATAAATTTATAAACAGTAATAACAGACAGCCAAATAAACTAAACCACCTCTGTGTTTAGCCTGAAATATAAATTTATTTCTTGAGGTTGCAATTAAAATATGATTAGTTTTTACTAGTGTATTTTGTAAAAAATCACCACATAAATGAATCACCTTAGCTATTACCAGTCTATCTTTTTTTTACTTTACCACACTGCTCGAATTTTTCTTTAGTTACAAAAGAAACTTCAGAATTTTCAAGTCAACCTCCACTCTGGGAATCATCTAATGGCCATAGAAATGGAAAAACATGCCACCTGCAGACTTTTAGATAAACTGATCCCCATCTCCATTGGGTATAGAAATGTCTGCTTTTAAAGGAATCTTTTAAAATTGCATCATCCTTGCACTTCAGTTTCTTTCCTAAATCCTGAAAAATAGCAAAGTGCTCTCTTTGGTTGGGGGCAGGTCTCCACTGTTAAAGATGTTCATACGGCAACCCCGTGCTGTCTCTTACAAGTCCTGCCAATGCTTTTATCATTTCAAATCTAAAAAGGGCTTAAACTGGCTTCATCTTAACCCTCTCTATGAAAAGCCAAAATCCTTCAATAAGGCAGAATGAGATGTGCAGCTATATAAAGACACAGCAGTTACATGATTTTTTCAGGTAGAAAATGTGTTGGCTATGCTTTACCATATTACATTTGAAGAAGAAGATTTGTATATAAATTTGAGATACAACTGATATTAACACACAAGTTTTAGTTATACTAATTACAAATTTTGATGTAATTATCAAAAGGCAGAGACATCATTACCCAAGAAGTTTACTGTAAAGAGCAAGGGGGGGGCGGGCATCAGGTGCGGTGGCTCACGCCTATCATCGTAGCACTCTGGGAGGCCAAGGAGTGTGGATTGCCTGAGCTTGGGAGTTCAAGACCAGCCTGAGCCAAAGCAAGACCCTATCTTTAAAGATAGCTGTGCCTTGTGGCAAGTGCCTTTAGTCCCAGCCACTGGGGAGGCTGAGGCAAGAGAATCACTTGAGCCTGAGAGTTTGATGTTGCTGTTAGCTATGATACCATGGCAGCCTAGTGAGATTCTGCCTCAAAAATAGATAGATAGATAGATAGATAGATAGATAGATAGATAGCAAGGGGGCAAACCAACACCCTAAGCAAACTGTGCATTAGTCTTCCCTTATCTACTGTGAATATTTTCCAAGATCACAGGGAATGTCTGAAATCACAGATAGTATCAAAGCCTGTACATACTATGTATTTTTGATCTGATAATTAACACAGCCATGAAGTGAATAAAGGGCAGGGAGCTTATACCCTGTGGATACCTTGGACAAAGGGATAACTCACATTGGGGAGTGGGGATGGAGTAGGACAGTGTATCATTTCATCATGCTCTTTGGCATGGTAAACAACTTAAAACTTATGGATTGTTTATTTCCAGTTAACATTTTCAGATCATGCTTAAATATGGATAACTGAAATGGTTGGAAACAAAACCTGATACAAGGGGATGGGGACAGCTGTACTTCCAGTTTCAGTATGATGGCGTATATTCTATCACTTAAGAGGCACTCCTATGGATGAATTCATTGCCCCCTTCCTAATGTAAATACCTAGTGAAAGTAAAAGATGGAAGTAAGTAATTTTTAGGACCCAATATGTTTATGTAAATTAATCAAGTTCTTACCATAGGATTATTCTTGACAGATGGCAAAAAGTGAAAGGAAAGAAGCTGATTACCTTCTCCAGGCAATGGAGAATAAGGATCATGGGCAAGATCACTGGGGGAACAGACAGCACACTAGAGGGGGATGAGAAAACCCCATGAGTCAGGCATTTATTTATGTGTCAGATGTTATATGAACTATGACATATACATAGTATAACTCAATTCCCATATGTCCCTCACATGGCTACAGGTGTCAGAACTAGGGTTCAGGTTCAGCTCTTTCCAACTCCAAAGGCAGTGTTCCTTTCATCTCACTTTCCCAGAATAATTCTGAACGTGAAGGTGGGCAGTCCCAAAGATAGAATTGGCAATTTATTTTCTTAAGTATATGTAGGTTTAAAGTGAATGTGAGAGAGCCATCCCACCCTAGAAATGAGATGTCTGTGTTGCTGTCGAGAGAGAAGAGAAAAGCTACTTGCATTTGGATCCATTTCTCTTTCCCAAAGAAAATTGTTGTTATCTTAGAATTTCTGTCGTGCATGCTGTAGGCCATTTGGCATAGATGGCTAAGGGAACTGTGAGGGACCACATTGGCTTATATGCCTTCTTTCCTTCTTGCAAATGTCAAATCTAACCACAACCTTGGAGGCAGAAGCAATAATTGATGTTCATATTAATAACCCTGAGACACCAAGAAAAGGTCAAATTGTGTTCATTGGCCTAAAGATAAGAAGGCAAAAATATGCATACTATATTTCAGAAAGATTTGTAACATGTTTATTTTTCTAAGCATTGGTGCTTAAATCCATTCATGTCAAGTCATGTTTTGATACATTGATTAATTGTAAAACCCATCTAACAGGTGTTTGGCATGATTCATGCCCTCAAGGATTTCCATTTTTGTCCACTGAACAAATATTCATCAAGCAACTAGTAGATGCTGGGCAGAGGTCTGGAGATGAGAGTTAAAGCAGTGAACAAAATCACGTGGGACAAGGAGACAAGACAAAAAATAAAAAGGCCAGAGGTAGTATATAGATACCTAGTACAATAGGATTTCAAGGAAAAGGGAAGCCAGGAGAGCAATCATAGTTTTTGAAGAATTTTTCACTTGGCCTTAACTTAAAAAGTCTAATTAATTCTCTTAAAATTGCTAATTCACACATTCTTCTCCATAGTTATACCAGACTACTGCCATCCATCAATCTGTCCATCCATTCAACCATCCACATATTCATTAATTCATTCCACAAATACCTGAATGCCTACTATATGCAGGACAATAGGTTGGGTTCTGATAGTGTAATGATGAACAAAAGAGAAAAACCTGTCCCTCATGGGAAAACTTACATGTTGCAATGTGCTATAGAGGAGAGGAACAAGAGATTAATTGATAGAATACCTATGGAGAGGCTTTTTCAGGAGGTGGAATTCCTGCTTGAAACCTGACATGTGAGAAGGGGCAGTTAAGTGAAGATGTGAAAGAAAAGCATCACCAGTTCAGCCAGCCTTCCTAGGGAAGAAGGGGAGGATGAGATTGGCACGCGTAAGAATGGGAAAATGGCCAGTGTTGCAGATGCACTAGGAGTGATCATGGAAATTATTTGGGGTTGGAAAGGTGGGCAAAATCAGATGGCCAGAGCTTTGTAAGCCAAGAGGTGGGTACTAACCACAGTATGTGCTATGTACAGAGCAGGAGAAGAAATGCTTCCTAAATGATCAAGGAAACTATATCCTTATCACCATTGAACAACACACATGTAAAAACACCTGAGTGATGAGAATTATGACTGCCAAAGGAGGATGAAGTCAATGGATGAATTGAGAGGTCAGAGGAAGCAATTTCTACAGGCAAGAAAATAGTCTGGAATTGCCTTATGCTGGTCGGAGGCCAATTCCAAGGACTGTGGGTAGAACCAATCCTGCATGGCATCCACCATGGGAGGAGAAAGGAATGGATGCCAAAGACACAGTCCCCTAAACAGTGTATTAGTCTCTGGCTGCCATCACTAGGGCCCTAATGATTCCAATGGCCTTATCCAAACCTAACTACCTCTCATGACTCCATCTCCAAACACTGTCATGTTGGGGGTTAGGGCTTCAACATATGCATTTTGTGGGGGGGGGGGCAATTCAGTCCATAGCAGACTGTGTTATCTCCCCCTGGTATATATCATCAATCACCACATCCCTTTATATAATACTTTGTATAACATGTATAAAATATGCATGTATTATGTGACTGTATGTGTTATATAATATACATATATGTATATTTATATAATTTTTTAGTTTATGTCTGTCCCTTCTATGAAATGAGGCTCCATAAGATGTAGAGTCTTTTGCTCATTATTTTATCTCTAGCTGTTTAGAGGGTAGGTACTCAACACACATCTGCCTAATAAATATATTTAAATTTTAAACATAATACAAATTTACATTAGAAGAATAATATGGTTATAATAAAATTTGTGATTTATAGATTATGATTGTCCATTAATATTTCACTTGTTACATACATTGTAATACATGTCTTCCATTGCAAGGAAACTTTGAAAACAATGGCTTACAGAATTACCCAAGAGTGTCTCTCTATGAACTCCTTTATTATTTGCATTACAGGCAAACTGACAGAAATTTATAGTGTTACATAAAACCCTCTGTGGCTTATATTTGATATCTTGTGTTATAAAAATTGTTTTCAGTTCTTTGGGCCAGGAAATTCTAACCAGAAATGGAGGACCCCGTACAATCTGATTCCAACTCACCCTCAGGCTTTATCACCAGCTCTCCCTCAGTCTGGCTACACTAAAGACCGTCTGCCAGTTTATCTGTTTCAAAAATATCCCTTTCAACTTTATCCTTGCTGCCTTTCTAATTCTAGGCATTGAATTCTCCACTGAGCTTTTCCCAACTTTCGCATATGTAATTCTATTTAATTCTTACAATGATCCTATGAGGTGGACACAGACATACAAATTATAGCCGAAGAAATTGTGGGTCAGAGAAGTAAAGTAATTTGCCCAAGATGATGACATGGCTAGAAAGAGGCAAAAGCTCTAGTCTCTACCTCCAAACCTATATTCCTTAATACAATATTTTTGCTTTAAAAAATCTCTACCCAAGTCTACCTATAACTCTGAGGCCCAACTTGGGTCATACTTCCTCTATAAAGTCTTTGCTAAACACTGTAGTTCAGTGAATTACCCTTTTTTAAAAATGATAAAAGCTACCTAGTGTACCTACTGTGTACCAGGACTTACTGTTCAGTTCTTATACAAATCATCTTATTTAACATTCTTATTGAGTTTATGAGGTTAGTGTAACATTTTAACAGATAAGAAGCTAGTTTCAGGGTTATAGAGTAATTCTCATTGAGGTCCTAGACCTGCAATGGTTCAGAGAAGGGCTCACACCCAGATCTGTTTGACCCCCTATCTAGAGATTTTATCTACTTGTCATAATGTCCGATTTCAGGAATAATACCTTCCCATGGTAATGATGGGATATTGTTTAATATTTAACTAATTAACATTTGGAATAATTTAATGAAGTCATCCTGATCATAATGACAAGGAATGACCAACACAAACAACCCAGATGCATAGTAGAGTATAAATTGAGTGGCTGTATTAGTTTTTTATTGCTATTGTATTTACCATAAACTTAGAGCTTTAAGATAATAAAAAATTATTATCTTACAGTTCTGTGTGTTAGAAGTTCTAAAATCAAAGTGGTGGCATGGCTCCATTCCTCTGGAGACACTAGGGGAGAATGTGCTTTTTCTAGGTTCTAAAGACTGCCTGCATCCCTTGGCTTTGGTTTCGTCTTCCACCTTCAGAGTCAGCAGTGTACTATCTTCTACTCTCTGTCTGTCTTTGACCTTTATACCTTCCTATTAAAAGGACATTTGTTATTACTTTGGTCCTGATTGGATAGTCTAGGATAATCTCTCTATTTCTTGATCGTATTTGCAAAGTTCTTTTTACCAGATAATATAACACATTTTTGTTCTGGGGATAAGATGTGGACATCTTTGTGGGGCAGCAGTGATTATTTAGCCTACCATGGTGGTGGTAGTGTACAGGGGACATTCAGCTACCGAGGGCTGAGGAGTAGAAGTTGAGGACTGATTTTTTGGTCCATATTACAGGTATTTTTATTATATGAAAACTATAGAGAGTAATATGAATAATGGGAGTAAACCCAAAGGAAAACAGCTCTAATCATGAGATTTCAAGCACTGCTACCTTCAGCAGTTCCCAAAATTTAACAGGTAAAGAATGTTCCATTGTACTAACATAGAACACCAACCTAGAAAAAAATACCCTGAGAAAATTCTCAATTCCTTAACCGTGATAAAAGTGTGGTGATCAAACATCCTCTTTGTGAACCTCTTCAATCCCACTGGAGCACTGTGAATGGAGATAGGGGCCAACAGCTGGGCTGGGTCCGCTCTGCTTTTGGTCCCTCCAGCTGAAATGAACACACCCATTTTTTATATGATGGAGAGATAGCAATCAAGTGACTGACCTACTTGTTCAAGTTTTCACTGTAGATAGGTTGAAAGGCTGGAACTAAATCTGTGGTTGCTAAACTTTCAGTCCCATGTTCCTTTCCATTTGACTCACTGAAATAAAAAAATGTTTGAAAGACAATAGAGGCAAAAAAGGTATCAGCTAAGAGAGAACAGGATAGACTACAGAAAGGCTTGGGCCTTGTGTGGAATTCCAGATTCCTTTCTAAATAGAGCCCCATTTTCCATTATCTCCTCTTGGTCCCTTTTTTCATCTTCAAGGAAATGTCAGAGTCTATGGACGTGGCCCAGGGTATGAGTGCTTGTGACGGGAAAGGCCCGAGTCATTGGAGGCGAACACCAATTGCTTTTTCTCTCAAGCTCCTGTTTGAGTTGTTCCCATGAATTAAAAGTGAAATGGCTAGAGGAGGAAGCAAAGGAAAATGTTTCAGGTTGTTATACAGGATGTATCATGGTATTGAATTTCTTTTTTCTTTCTTTCTTTCTTTTTTTTTTTTTTTTGAGACGGAGCCTCAAGCTGTCCCCCTGGGTAGAGTGCCATGGCATTACAGCTCACAGCAACCTCTAACTCCTGGGCTCAAGCGAGTCTCCTGCCTCCGCCTCCCAAGTAGCTGGGACCACAGGTGCCCGCCACAACGCCTGGCTATTTTTTGGTTGCAGCCGTCGTTGTTGTTTGGCGGGTCCGGGCTGGGGATTCGAACCTGCCACCTTAGGTGTACGTGGCTGGCGCCTTAGCCGGTTGAGCTATAGGCGCCGAGCCGGTATTGAATTTCTATGTGATTAATACCTTTGAAAGTTGGACTCTAAATTGGAAGTTACTTTTTTCCTTCTAATTCTGCAGTACAAGCAAAATGTGGAATGCTGATTTTATTTTTTAGGCTACTATATAAAGCTTTCATAACAGAAAAAAGATGTAATTCTAGCATCTTGAAAATAGAGATGCAAATAGTAAGAGAAATAAATGGTGAATATTTGCAGAGTAACCTGAAGGAAATAAATGTCCTTACATAGAGAATTTTAAAATAGTTAATTTTAACTGTAGGAGGTATTCTTTGTGTTGGGTATCTGATAATTGCATTTAAAACTCTGGTATCCACATTTGGTGGACTGGGTAAGACAATACATCTGGAAATATGTTGGTTTAACAAGATGTGTTAAAGTCTCAAGATGCTATTATGTTAACACATTCCACTCTGGAAGAAAGTTACAGTTTTATCATAAAATCTGCCTCAGCCAACAGAACCTCTTCTTTTCATTTGTAATGTATCCACACCCACACAGTTCTCTTATTCATCCATACTGACATGTGAGGGCTGGCAAGCTCCCCATTCCAGGAGAATTTTTCTTACAAAGGATCTGAAGTGAATGATATTTTCTACTACAACTAAAGCAGAATTGCAGGTAACAGTGGAGAAGATATTTGGGAGAAAGAGGATTTTCTCCTGCAAATGACTACATTTTATATCCTGGCTTTCCTTTACCATCAACAGGAATTTAAATGCTTTCTCTTAGCAAAAGACTAAGTATTTTTTCTAATGTTTCAGTCTCTGGAATGCATACAAATCTATTAGCACTTGATTTGGGGGTACAGTTACAAAGATTGATCAGCCATCATTTCTCAGTGCTATGGCCAGTAGTGAACCAGCCGCTTAACAACTTACTAGCAGCCTAAACATCTGGAACAAAGCAGAAGTACAAAGGAAACAATTTCTCGTGGCCAGGTCTCAGACTAATTCAAATACAAACAAATTCAAACTATGATAAATTTGCTTTGGCTCTTGCTCTTGTGTTGGAAGCATCAAATTCCTGCCAGGACAACCAGTGTGGCTGAAAGGAGAAAGTTAAAGCACAATTAGATGGCACTAATATGGCTCTAACATAATCTCTCTCCTGGTTTCAAGTTTCTGACTGCCAGGGCTCTTGGCCTCCATCCCAGGGCTTAATTGCATTTTGCAAGTAGCCATGGTACCCTTGCCACTATATCTCCCCAACTAATTTCAAAAATAGTCCTCACGTCCAATTCAGTAAAAAGGAACTGAAATATCTCTGATGGAAAAATGAAAAAAGTTATCTAGTTTAAAAATTGGTGTAGTTAAAAAAAATAGCTGGTTCTGAGGGGGAAAGAATAAGCAGGTTAAAACAAAAAAACACAGCATTGAATTCTAAGATGTTTAGTAAAACATCATAGAGGAATCGTGTATAATAAGATCTGAGACATGCCCACGGTTCAAGTTTATGTGCATTTCTAGGTGGAATGGATTCTAAGTCTGATTTGACTATAGGGTAACCGAGTGGCAGGGGGCAGAGTGGAGAGCACATTTGTCTCGTTCTGGAGACTCCTGATTCATGCAATAGTTTCAGTCCCATATGTGCTACTTACTAACTATATGACTTTGAGAAGCTACTTGAAAACTCCATATCCCTGATTTCTCACATCTTGAGGCAAAAAAAAAAAAAAAAAAAAAAAATTAGAATTCCTCATCTAATTTGCAGATTGATTGCTAAAAAACTTGTTGAAGAAATAAGACTCAGATATCATGTTGTTGGACAAGAAAATCAGTATCAATAATTAAGTACACATTTTAAGAAGTTAAAGTCCTAAGGAGAAGAAAAAAGGAAAGAAGAGTTTTAAAAGCCTTCATGGAAGAGATAGGACTTGAGTAGGGCCTCAAAAGATAGAATTTTCAAACAGAAAATATGTAAAAGGTTAGATGTTTCAGGAGAGGTATACATAATGAGTACAAGTATAGAGAGGGGAATAAGGAAGATAAAAGAGATGAAATGGGACTTAGAACTTTTATAGCTCCTGTGTAAGCAGATATGGCAAAATTTCCTACCAAAAGGTATCTGGCATGTGTGACCTATACCGAACAGTAACTCATATGATTCATTAATATCTGACTCTTCCTGAAAGATGACAGGCACCCTAGGTGAACAGGGCTAACCTATAAATGGTGAGAATATTTTAAATGCAAAAGAACAGATGATGGTAAAAGGACTAAATCCAATAAAGGGTGAATTTGTTAATTGGCCTCATTTATTTATTCTACAATGTATACTTGTATTATAGCATCATGTTTCACACCGTAACTACATACAACTACTATTTGCATAATAATTGTATATTTGGACAAGAAAATATGTACTAACAATACTGATGAAATCAGCTGTGAAAGTTAGAGAATTGAGAATTCCAAGGTTGAGATGAGAACAAACAAGAGCAGAATCTTCAGAGACAGAGGGTCTTGAGTCTGCCTCCAAGCTAGCCAGTCGTTAGGACTCATACTTAAGAATCACCAGAAAACATTCCAGAGTCTGACTCAAAGACTTGAGGGTAAGAGTAGAGGGAGATCATTAGATCATTAGTAGGTCTCTGTAATGACGTTTCCTGTTGCAATGCTATCCTTCAAGTTCCTAGACTTAGAGTTTTTATGCTCCCTAAAGTCCAAAGAACCATATAGTCTAAAAGAAAACTTAAGTAGGACTTCTTATTTTATTTCAGATAAATTGTGAATACAAATAAATTTGCAGGAATCTTTGGAAAGATTAACTTTATAGAATAGGAGGAAAAATAATTAAAATACAGTATGTTTTGAAATATTGGCTCTTGTTGGTCCCATATCATTTGAGATCATAGGAAATAAGGAGGGAAAAGAGAAGTTTCAAAGCAAAGTCCCCAGGAAAAAGATGTCCTTTGGGTAGTCTTATATATATTTAGAAATTCTCTTTGCAACTTTCTCCAGAGACACCAGCATCCTGACACGGAGTCTATCAGTGCTTTTGCAACGGTAATGCTTACAATGTCTGCGGTAGTCTTGTAGCAACCTCAGCCTGAAGACCAGGTTTGGCAGAAGGCAATGAAGAAACACAGGACAAAAATTGTCTCAAAGCCCATTTACTTTATTAACAAGTTTAAGGAAGATAGGTCAGAGCCTATGAATTAAGACTATTGAATAAAATAATGATCTGGATTTCATTAATTTGTTTATCCTTTTATTCTTGAAACTTTTGATTTGATCTTAGATGAAAAAACAAAGAACAGAAATTATGAACCAATAACAAGATTGAATTAGCATGTGGAAAAATTCTAGATCCTTATTGCATGCCTTAAACCAGAATAAATTCCAGATGGACTGAAGTTCTAAATATAAATAACAGAAGCTTGAGCGCAATAGAAGAAATAAGTAAATAATTATGTTGTCCTTGGTAGAGGAGAATTGCCTAGGCATATCTCCAAAGACAAAACTTATAAGAGAAAATACCAATAGAGTCTGATAACATAAAAGTTTTATATGTGGTAAGGCAAATAAACTCACAGATGTAATCAAAAGTCATTGTCCAGAATAGCCTTTCTAATGTATATAAAAAATTGATTTCCTTGATGTTAATATATATTTCTAAGGGATACGTGAAGAATTATTTCCTTAATGTTTAATCTTGTAGGTTAATGAGAGATGACAACCCTAGTTAAAAATGAAATAATATCATAAATTTATTGTCATTAGTGGTTAAATAAATGCTATAATATCTTCTCCTAGAGAGATTCAATAACTTGACCAGTACCTTCAACCAGAGAAACTTGAGCTAAGATTTACACCCAGAGTCTACCTAAGAGGCCATGGTCTTAGCCATCACACTAAGGCTATCTCTATTTAAGGGGAATATAAATTGATAATGCCTTTCTGAGAGACCATTGAGTGAAAAACAAATTTAATTTTAAAAATTAAAATGCTTATATGCATTTAAAAATATTTAAATATCAAAGAAATAAGAAGTGGTAAGATAAACTGAAAGAACTAGATAGGAATACTATGTCAACATTAAAAATGACAATGTCGAAATATTTATGGTCAGGGAAATATATGTTATTTGAATTCAAATGGCACGGTACAAACAGATTCTGTAGTCAGTTTGTTGTTGAGTCCAATTACAAGCCCCTTTTATAGTAATTATATTCCTCTTGTCATTACTAATATTTATAAAGCCCTCAATGTACTGAGCATTTATGTATAAAACAAATAGCTCCATTGTTGGAGATGTACATTCTAGTGGGAAGGACAGACTATAAACATGAATAAAAAGGAAAATATATATTAGAGGGTAATAAGGACTAAGGGGAAAAAATAAAGATTGATAGAGGCAATTAAAATTTATGGAGAATGGCCAGAAAAGAGCTCACAGAAAAGACAACTTTTTAGCAAACAACACAGATCCCACGAGGAAACTGAAATATGGAGTCATGAAATAATTCTCCCAGGGTCTGACACCTCACTAGGATAAAAGTAGAACACAGGCACTCTGATTCTACTGTGCTATAAATAAAAACTACAGGAGACTATTACCTAATAATTAATGGTAATTATTTATGGATAGTGAGACCCTTTAAAATTTTTCAAAAACATGTTTGCTGATGCTTTTTAGCAATGATATTGTGTGACTATCATCCTGGTGAAGAAATAAAAGAGGGGGACTGTTAGAAATCTTAGAAAATTTTGGAATGGATTTGAAAACACCCAAAATCTGACTCACTTATTTGGCTTTTGCTACAGCTACTGTGCTTCAGCCTGATGCCCTGGTTCTTGTCCTGGAAACCTTTATCTCCAGAGCGGCTTCTCCTCTGGGCTGCCTGTACAATACCACCACTATTCTTCAAGCTACTGATGTCTCTTTTTTATACCTCCTCCTCGTGGCCCACGTTCAATTAATGGCCAAATCTAATAGCTTTTCACTTTAACAATTTCCTCCTGAATGTCCTCTTCTTTCCACTGTCACGTCCACGGGATCAGTTTTGACTTTAATAGCTCTTGCTCTCTCAAGATAGACACCACACTAACCTCTGTATGTTTCCACCATTTATCCAGGAAATCACCTTCAGAACTTCTGATTACCAGCTGAATGCTAACCAAACCTGATCAGGTCATTCTCCTGATCTTATTCATACAGTATCACCCCAATTCCTGTTCATCATCCTGACATTTGTGCCTGGAAGCGACTGCCATTTATTTTTTATTTCCCATTGTATATATTTTATACCCCAGCCATGAAAGTGGTGGTAACGTGTGCCAAATAACCTACTTCCCCGCCCCGACCCAGCTCCTCCTTGCAACTGAGAAGGACATATGGCTAGTTCTGATTAATCGGTTGTGTTACTTCGATGCCAGAGCATAGAGCAGGTGTGAGTTCTCGGTGCTTCCTTACTCTTTTCCTAAAGCAATGAGGAAAGACTCACATTTCAGATCATGAAGGTACAAAAGCAGTAGAATCTGAGATCCCACAGATCCATGATGGATTTGCAGCGTGAGCAAGAAATAAACCTTGATATGCTTGTGTGCTGAACCACTGAGATTTTGAAGATAATTTGTCACTGCACATAACCTAGCCTGTCTTAACTAGTATGTCAGCCAAGGAGGGTGAATGTGCCAATCCTTACATGACGTTGTGCTTTCTCATATTCTCACCGTTGTCCTTGTGTGTCTCTTCATTCAGAACATCCTTCTGTGAATGACCAATCCCCTCATCCCCCATCACATAACTTTACTGACTGGCATTTCACTCAGGCTTCCAGAACCATCTCTAATGTTAACGCAGTCCAGGGGCTTCTCCTTCTTTCCCCAATGAGATGTGATTTCTCTTTCTTCTAAACCTAAAGAAGCTTGGTCCTTACCCTTTTTATGGTTCTTCCCAAATTATGTCTCTCTCATAGTTACTGGTATATTTATTTTTCTTTTCTACTAGAAAACAGGCCCTTCAGAGGGTCTGAATTATATTTATATGTTTAACCTGCACGAGCTTTTGTATTTAATAGGTTTCTGGAAAATATCTGTGAAATTATATTGAGGACACAGAGTATGCAATATAATTTTCAAAATCTCTACCATAATAGCTAAAAGAAGGTATGTTGTGGAAATTTGGGGACCTAACATTTACATGATGATCCTTTATGCAGCTTCTGTTAGTGTACTGTCTCTTTTCTATTGCCATCACAGAATGGTACTTTTTATTTCACTATTGTTTTCTCAGAACCTAGCACATTTCTTGGCACAAAACTAAGTGCCAGATAACATGTCAGTGAATAGAAAAGATTCAGAATATAAAACACCAGCTTACTAAAAATTGAATTTGCTAAGATTTAATTGCATATAAGACCTCTAGAGCTGGAAAGAACCCTCAACATAAAACATTAGCGCTTTAGAGGCAATAGTGGCTTCAGAATAAGAGAGATGAAAATTCAATTTTGAAGCTGTAGTAAATTTTGTAAAGGATTCTTATATATGTTCTCTCAGTTGATTGTTATAATCATTCTCCTCAGTCGATAGGTATTATTCCCACTTTAGAAAGGAAGAAACGAAATCCTGGAAAGGTGAAGTGATTTGTGCAGGGCCAAACATCTGGTTAAAAAGTTACGTTCTCAGGTCTCCTAATTTCTGGTCCACTGCTTTTCCTTATCGAAGCTCAGGACAAGCAACACCATTAATATCATTGTTATGTCTGTGTAGTGTGTAATCTTGGCAGCAGCAGCTAGGTAAGTACCGTGGCTGCTGAAGAAGCTACACCACACACACACACACACACACACACACACACACTCTGACACAAACATTATCATATAAACCTCCTCCAGTCTGGGCCAAAATAGAATTAATTTTGTGTTCATTGCTGGTGAATGCTGAATCCTTCCATATTGGTGTTAGTGTTTAAGAATAAGTCAGTATACGCACACGGTAATTGAATGTCAAGAAATATGAAAATATATTGTTTTATTGCTACCGTTCATTGATTTATCAAAGTGATTTATTGTCAATGGACGCTCAGCACAACAAATCACTTTGCTGACACCATCAGCTGCCTTAACTAGGTTGTCAGTTCATGACATTAAAGGTAATGGATGGTGATTATTTCACAGTAATGGGTTTAATCAGCACTTTGAGTGACTTAGCAGTCATGTCAGAGTACAGCCGACTCATCATTCATCAAGGCATTTTGTTTACCAACATCATCTATAATTCATTGGATTGTTGACAGTCATCAGCAAATACCTCTCTGGTGAAGTTTTATCAGAAATGGAAATCTGCACAGCTGCAGTGTGCTAAGTCACCCCTGGAGCTGTCTGAGCAGACCCAGGTGGCGAGGGATGCTCTTGCTCTGGTCCCCAGAGAGGTGTTTCCACCAGCTGGGCCTCCAGTGTTCTCATCATCTCATCAGAGATCTCATCTCCTCAGTCCCCTGATTCCAGGGGGTCTTTGGTACCCCAGAAAAGCTTCAGGTACAAAGTCTATAAAGGTATGAAAGCACATGATCTTGGCAAGCTTCTTACAGGAGAGTTCAACGTAATATTAGGAACATCTGACATTTCTCCCCAGAAAGAAAACTTTACAAAACTTTACATATGGGCAATATTTCACAAACAGTGAGTTTGCAAACTGAAGTCTAGCCATAGGCAGCAAGGCAAAGTTATTAGGATCTTGGATTCTAGAGGCAGCATGCTTGGCTGGAATATCCGCTCTGCCCATTACCAGTTGGGAGCCCTTCGGCAAGTGAGTAAGCACCTTTCACTTTCATCCATAAGTGAAGACAATAATATTATCTTTTTTGGTGGGGTATTTATGACTATTAAATGAATTACTGTAGGTAACTTAGCACCAGGCCAATGCAGAGTAAATGCTCAAAAGTGTTGGTTCTCATTATTGCGGTCATTTTTTACTTGGGAACTCAGTTTCAGAGCACCTGTCTTTACGGAGGAGAGACTCAGAAAGCCTAAAGCTTTAGTTGTATGCATTCATTATTGTGTTTTCGTCCTGTTTTTCTACTCATTTTCACATGCAACACCAGCAAGCGACTCATAGAAGAAAACAGGAGCCATAAATAAGAAATGGAGATAAAGCTGTTTTGCTAGAATGTGGCAGGCTGCGGTACAAGATGCAATCCCTTGGTTTTCTGTGTAACAGAAGGAAGTACTACGTAGCATATACCTTTTGCACCTTAAATGTCCCAGGCAATTGGAGTGGGCACAGTGTCCAGTGGGAGGCAGTGGTGCCCAGTGGGAAGCGACAACAGCAACAAGAGGGTAGCAGGGCCCAACACAAACAGCACACTGAGCAGAAGCAGCAGCAGGAGCCAGAACCGACAAGGAGAACTGGGGGTTCCGTGGATCCTCCAGGACCTAGAAGATGAGCCAGTAATTCAAAGAGCTGACAGAGAAAGGGAGAAGAAGAATAGAGAAGCCATGCAGTGACTCACAGGACAGTTTCATTTTGAGGGTGGGATCTTCTAGGAGTCCCAGAAATTATTTAATTTGGGGGCAAGCAGATGTCACAAGAGGCAAGAGACCCTAAACTAGCAGGTGGAGATGAAATCCAGATGAATCCACAACCATTAGCAACATGTCCTTGGCAGCCATTTCTCCGCAGTTGGCCTCTCTCCTCATTAGTCAGGATGTGTAGCCACTAGTGGGCAAGGGGGAAGTAGAGCTATATCAGAATTATCCTAAAATAAACATAGTTGTGCCCTCTACAAATCTTTCCAGAGTCTCTGGTTGGGATGTGCTAGATGTTGGATGTGTTGGAGGTAGGGAGGTGAGGTAGCATGTGTGTGTGTATTAGGCATGTACATCTAAATTCTGTGTTGTTCTCATTGAGATTTCCATTTTTGATAACCATAGATTAAACCATCTCTGATTTACTTTCAGTCCTATGGTTCTATAAGATTTTGCTACATAAATTCTTATAGTCATATTTAGTTTCCTTTTATAAATCTATTTTGATTTCTTTGTCTCACCCAACCATCCCTTGTCATGAAGGGAGTAAGGCCCTCTCAGGTACTGCAGGAGAGACAGTGGATAAGGAGGCCACTCTCCAGGAGTTTAAGCAATGAATGCAAATACTATACAAAGGACATTTGCGTGCTTGCAATGTGATGAACACTGTCCAGAGTGCTTTTCATACATGAACTCGTTTAACCTTCACAACATACTTATGAGGTTTTTTTTCTTTCTTTTAATCATTCCTGCTTTGTAGGTTAAAAAAACCAACTAAAATATAAAGAAGTAAACCAATGTGCTTAAGATCGGCCAGCTAAAGCATGGTAAAGCTGAGCTTGGAACCCAGGCATCCAGTTCTAAGGGCTGAGCTGTTAACCCTGCTGTATGCTGCGGGGACCTGATTAAGTGGAGTGAACAGCTAGGGGGAAGCGACTCTGGGACTGCGTGTCCTCCTCTCCATCACAGTCAGCAGGTGAGGGGGTGGAGAAGCCCTCTCTGAGCTGCCATCATACGGGTGACAGAAAGACTCCCAATTGCTCCAGATTGGAAATGACTATCAGATGTGCAGGCAGCTTTTTTCCTCAGCATGTTGTGCAGGATATGCACAAATCATACCCCATTTGGTGCTGAAGGAGGAAGGAAAGCGTGGATCTTGGCTGGCATGGAAATCACAAAGGGGAAATCCTAGGAGTTGGAGCCTGCAACTTTGCCTACTCCACAACTTTATCAGGGCAGGCCCAACTCTTGAATCTGGCAAACTCCTTTGAGCCTGAAAAAGAGTCTTTCCTCTATAAAAATCCAAGGGTAAAAGGATCATGTCAGTGAAAGAAGAATGGTTTGGAATCACTGCCATGATGCTGAGATCACCATCATGTTCCTGTGGCAAGATTAGGAGACAAACACTGAGCCCTGAAGGAGTGGCAGAGATTTTTAAAAAAGAAGAAAAAGAAAAGGCTCCTTCCTATTTTGGATGCTGGTGGAAGAAAAGTGGTGATGCAGCTGTGTAATAGCACGCACTTTATTAGATAAAGATGTCTCTCTACCTTCTGCAAAACGCTAGGAAATATTCAGATTTAAACTAGTGTAGAAGAGAGAAGACCATAAAGGAAACTTTTATTGCTTTTGAAACAACCCCATTTCCTTATATCTCCATAATGCAACAAGAGCCGTCTGCCTCCACTCTGGCTCCAGGAAATATTAATGCAAAAGTCCTCTCTCTGCCAAAACCTCTGCTCTCATCTCCGGATGATAGAACATGCAGGAAGGAGGTAGAGGGGAAGGGAAGGGAGAGGGGGTTCTTCGAAATGAGTTTGTTCAATTTATGAAAAGTAAAAGCTACCACCACAGAGATGTTTCTTAATTTATTAAAATGCTTTCGTGCCACACGTTCGTCACAGTCCTGGAAATGAGAACACACTCACTCACACACCAGCATGTTTCACTGGACGGAGCTTCCCTTCACCACAGAAGTGTGGTCTCAGCTTGGGAGGAATGTTGAGTGTTCACAATCAGGCGATCTGGCCCCCTTTCTCTCCTGCTGCAAGGGAAAGGATGCTCTTTATCTCTAAAAATTCAAATACTCAACTGATGAAAATTTGAAGAACTGAATAATCAAAATTTTCTGCTCAAGTGCTATACAGAAAGCTCAGAGTTACAGAGAGATTTCAAATATTCAAGTAACCCCTGTGTTCATCTAGGGCCTGCACACACCTAAAATAAGCCATTAGATGACAATGCAAAACACAGCACCAGGAGGTGATCCAACTGTGCAGAGAGGAGATGTCAGTGAGGGCTGAACTAGGTAAATAGGGCTCTCACGGAAATGATCGACCAGAAAAGGGGTAAGGACAATCCAGAAGACAGAAACTGCTTTAGCAAAGCATTAGAGATTAAAGTGTTACTGAAGAACGAGGTGACCCTCATGAATAGAACTTGATTTGGCTACTTCTGTGTGTGGAAATTACTGGCTGAAAGTATGCTAATATTACTGTAATTTTTGATGAATAACACATGACTCAAATCTAATTTTCAACCTTTCAGTATCAAATGGATAGGTAAAATTTTGCAAAATTGTGAAAAAAAAATAGCAACATCTGAGTTGTAAATTTCTTTTCAAAAGAATGGAGTAGTCAATGTCCACAAGTGTTTGTTACTTTTGCTACAAAACCCACATTGCTTAGACATTTTAATAATTGAACCAATTCTGTATTCTGGGAGGGAGATGTTCAAAATTTATTTTGAACTAATTTTAAATTATAATAGAAATAATCCATCCTACATACATTTATTGTAGAATTTTTTTTTAAGTGCAGATAAAAAAATAAAGGTAAAAAAACCCAAAACTTGTAAACTCGCTGTCACATTTCTCAAAGATAATATTTTGGTGTATCTCTTTTAGACCATGTGTATGACACTGTGTGTTAGGATTTGTTAGATTATATATGCTATGGCTCCGGAGAGTCATTCTTCCATGTATGCCTGTCCCTGTGCCCTGGTATAGTCCCTTCCCACACTGATGCCATGTGACTTGCTTTAGCCAATAGGATATAAGCGGACTTGATAAGCTCCTGGTCTAGCTTACTGGAGCATAAAAGACCAGATTTACAAAGGAGTCTAATTATCCCAGTTGTCCTAGATAAGCCAGGCCCTCAGGAACCCTGTAGTGGCACAGCTTAGAACTGATATATGAGTGATCCCAAGAGAATCTCACAGAGGGTCTCATTAGCCAACCCAAGATTTATGAGATACATTGTATTGTTATCGCAGGACATGAAATGTTGGGGTATAACAGATGCAGTGTTTCAAAGCTGACTATTTCATTTAGTGTACCGTGAATAACTTTTTATGTCCTTAAACGGAATTCAGGAAGCTAATTTTTTAAGACTTTCATCATATTTATCTGCAACATGTACCATAACCCATTTAACTAATGTCTTGTTAGCCGTGCATAGAGTTAATTTTTAATGTTCAGCTGATGACTCCCTAACGCCACTTCCGCTATGTGTGTTTCAGGGAATGTAAACTTATTTTAAAATAAGTTTATATATCATTACAGTCTAAGCTCTTTGAGAACAGTAGCTATGAATAAATAGGCATTTTTTCCCCTTAAGCTCTTGCAATGTGCATGGCAAATAGTCGGCACTCAAAATACTTAACTGAATGAAAAATGAATAAATATGCCTTAGAAATGAGTTAGAAAAATAGCATTTAATAATAGCCTCCACATTTTAATACAGTGTCATATCCAGGCAAAAGTTATGGGGAAAGCTGGGTATTGGGAAATTTTCTTCCTCTATTTTGTAGTTTCATTTTATCCAGAAACTCTAAGAAATGAGTATTTTCTTTCACTGAAATCATAATGAAATCCATGATGCCCATGTCCCATCTGTCAATGTCCTGGTTAAAGTAGAGGTGAAGACTAGGTAATGTGCTGAACAAATTTGTACTAAATTAATGGTCTACTCTGCTTGCTATCCTGAAAGATGTGTATATTCACGGGGAAATAGTTTGTGTTTCCTCAAATCTTATTATGTTTACCCCTATTCTGATATTCATGATGAGAAAATACTTTGAGGCAATCTACCAGGTTTTAGGGGTTTTGTTTCTTTTGCTCACTCTGTAAATAAGTCTAATTCAGAAATGTCCATGTTGTGTTTTTCAGTAAATTGCCATCCACCATTGAAGTTAATCCAACATTCAACTTAGCTTTGAATTGAAATATCTTAAAAAGGTAAAACAGTCAAGATAATTTCTTTTCCCATTAACCTATAGGACAGCTTTTTTTGTATTATTTTTTAATAAGAGGAAATACACTGTCATCTTTACTTTAAATTAGTTTTTAAAGCATATTTAATCCTGAGGTGAAAGCATATTATTCATGTTTAATGGAGAAATGAACAACCTTAAGGGAGTCAGCTTTAGACTGAAGCCACAGTTCTAAGCTATTTGGATAACACTGTCAGGGAGGTACTTCAAAAGATGTTCCTGAAATTTCAAACTTTGACCCAGAGAACTCTTTTCATTCACTGCTTACTATGATTAGTTATTTTGAATATCCACTAATTTTACTTTCCCCACCATATCATGCTCTTCCCTTTGTGGGGGGCAAGCCCAGGAGAGGGAGAAAGGGACAAGAGGAAAGAGGACCAGAAGTAAGTAAGTGTAGCCAGTAGACCTCTGGAATAGACAGTAGTGTCACATTTTACCACTAACAAAACTGAGACGCAGGCGACTGGCTGTAGAACTGACACTCAGACCTCTCTAGATCCAAAGCATGGTAATTTTTAAACTAAACAATTAGAAGGCCTGGATTCTAGTCATGGTTCTGGCAATCTCTGTGGAGTCCTAAGCAAATACATGGAATTTAGTTTCTTTATAGGGATAAAGCCCTTTTCTTTCCCATTCATAAGGATAACATCACCTTTCCAGCCTATTTCATGGGATTGACAGGATAATAGTTGGGAATGGTGTTCTAAAAACAGACACATCTTATAGAAATACTGCCTTAAGTCTGGGTTCTGAATAAATAGAAATAATGGAATGGTTAGGCCCTCATATGGTCTACAAGTGTCTTGGCCATTCCCAGGAGTGAGAAAAGAGGCCCTTTCCCTCTGAACTATGCCCCCTGTTTCTCCTTTTCATGGTGATTCTTGGATTCTCTTTTCTTCCTGCTTCAAAGCAATCTTGAAGATTTTTTTTTAAACTTTTATAATAGGGCTGAAATCTACTTACCAAGAACAGTTTTTGAAAGGAGCAAAAATGACAGCCATATAGAACTGGTGCCTTAGAAACACATATTTTGAATCTAACGGTAGAAGAACAGAGATGAATGGGATGATTTCTAAACTTACAGTGAGAAATTTCTTTCACTCGATGACTGCATTACTGATGTCTATGTGCAGGTTTGGTGAGTTAACACCCCTCTGCTATCCTCCAGTCTGCACGCTCAGGTTTCAAAAGATGCTCTTGACATTTCAAACATTTACATCCCTTTTCTTTCACAACATTTACGTCTCTGCACCAATTTCCCTCCTATGCTCTCATTGTCTAAGAGTGCATTCTAAAGCACCAACTTGTGTGCCAGGAATTGAACATTAAAGGGTGAGGAACTTTTGGCCATTAATTTGCATTATGGTTGGCCCATTTATTTTCAGTGATCTTTTAAACTACCTACCTACAAAATGAGGATATGGCATTTGCTCAGGTATCCTCATCTTAAATATCAAAAAGGCATTTAAAAAACTTTGGGTTCCTCTCAATGGCACTGGTTGCCTATAGTGACTTTTTGTGATGACAGATACTAGTTCAGTGTTCCAGCACGTGGAACATCATTTTTTCTCCAGAGGCAATATTCACCTAGTCACGTAATGGAATGTTTCTGTTAGGTTGAACCATTTGCCATTGATGTGTCTGTGGTCAAATCCCAGCAATTTCTACAGTTCAACCTAGGACCTCAAATGATGAGTCTTCTCCATACATTTACCTTTTCACATATGAACTACGCTATATTTATTCTACTTCCTTAATGGGAAATAATATCATCATGGTTTTCTGTGAAGAGATATTATGGAGTAATAAAGTTTTCCTTTCCTTCTGTAGTTCAGAGTGATTATTCATTAGATGACAAAGGCAAGGAGCATGATATTGATCAGAGGGTCTTAAGTAAACACTGAATCCCCAGTTTGCAGTGGCAAATGTCTCTGGCATTTCAGTGTTCAGGAAAGGGGAAATTATATCAACCACTCTTAGAAATAAAGAGAGAAAGATGGTGAAAGGAGGAGACTGTGAAGGGGGCCACATAGGAGTGAGAGAAGGGGTCCTGGGACGATCCCAAAGCCCTTTCTCTAGGAATTCACTTTGTTTTAGAAATGAAGTTCTGACTACTGAGAAGATATCCTCTCAGTGTGGGGAAAGCCCAAACTGGAAATTACAGGGTTTCTGACCCTAACTCCCACTTTAGAACTTACTGCAAATATTATATATATTCTTACGATAAAAGCAGATGCTCATGGTTTAACTGTGATCTCCAGATTTAAACTATCATATGCTTTTCTTATGAATTGTATTTCTTTCTATAATTTGTTTCTCAACATTCATGTTAGTGTATAGTATTAGAATGCCCAGTGGGGTAGACAGTCTAGCTATGGCGGTGAAACATGCCAAGAAGAGGCGCATGCCTCTGAAGTCATGGCAGGGGTCCTGAGTGGCAGCTGTAACTTCTGTGAAGGTGGTAGTGCTTTGCCACAGTCATTGCAGGAGAGGTGAACTCACCATATATTACGGAGTAATAAAGCAGGGAGGAAATAATATGGAAGGGATGGAAGATCCATTTTTTCTTTCTTCTTTTTCCTTCTCAGTTGATTTTCCTTTGAATATAGTGGGACTATTTTTCACTCCTAACACTGCCTATATAGCACTAATGATTATAAAAATGATATCAAACATTTATATAGCACTTCTTATGTATCACCATCTCTACTTATAGATTAACATACATATTTGATCTTACAAAATTCTTGCCTGAGAGAAATTTTGCAGATGAGGGAAAAAAATCCAAATTTCAAGAGGTTGGTTAATGAACTCTAGACCACTCACTTCGGAAGGGCAGAACCAATACTCATATCATGATCTGTCTGAAAGCACAAGCATATCTTCAAAGTGACCCTCTATCACCTTGATGAGTTTATAAAAGGACAGAAGGATGAATTCAGGTGGACACTTCAGAGAGGACAAGTGCTAAATGCAGAGAGCACCAGCAGGACTGGTAAAAGAGACAGGCACAATCCTGACATCTATATACATATTCCTGCATAGGAATAAAGCTCTGTATCACTAGAGGCATGGTATCGGGTAGCCTGCTTCATTTATTCCAAAGTATCTGCCTACTAATCTCCAGCTGACCCTCTGGTCTTCCATCTGGAAATCTGAACTATTTCTAAATAAAATAAAATATAGATCAACGCAAACCTTCACACTCTTTCTCTTAAAGTTTGAACCATTGGCATTAAATCTTAAATATTCCACTGGCCTAATATTTCTTCTGTTAACATTGATTTGGTGCACCTTTGAGATGGATTTCAAAGTAGATTAAATAATTTTAGAATCTATGTTACTATGGTGACCCAGGATGGAGTGTATGAGATTTCTTCCCTTCAGATCTTGATATTGAGAAGTCTGGCTATTTGTCCCTGTGTTTTACAGAATAGAAAGGATGTAACAGAAGGGATAAGGTGCAGGAAGAATTGTTATTACAGACACATTGGGAGAAGTGCAGTTTTGGAACTAGCCTCTATCTGCCTCTGAAAAGTCTAGGTACAGGTCATTCCGTAGCTCATGCTGAAAGACTAATGGAGTCTTGGATGGTTTGAAGCCTGACAGCTGTGCTGAGATATTCACTGTGGATGTCCAAAGCATTTCTACAGGTCTTGTCTCCTTTCCATTCATACTCATTCCTAGGTGATCTCAATCATTCTCAATTTTTAAACACAGCTATATAATGATGACTTCTAAATTTATATCCCCATCTAGAAATTCCCCTAAACTTCAGACATTTAATCCAAATGCTTCCTTGACTAGGGCCAGGTGCAAGATGCCCAGTTAAATCTGAGCCTTGGATAAACAAAGAATACTCTTTTAGCATAAGTAAATATAATAGTTGGGACATAATTAAATAAAAAAAATAATTCATTGTTTATCCTTTATTTTCTTTGCTAGATCTGTTAACCCTACTCCTTGACTCTACACCTCTATTTAGATAACTTACAAATGCTCTGGCTTGTCACGTCCAAAATGTAATTTCCAAATTTCCTCACCAACAAGCTTCTCTTCCAGACATTCTCAAATCTGTGAATGACAACTTCATTCTTGTGTTTACACAGGCCAAATCCCTTGAATTTTCTCTCTTTTGCATAATATATTAAATCCAGATGTACGTGGTTTTGATTCTACCTTTATTATCTGTGTCAAATCTGGTCTATTTTACCACATTTGTTGCTATCATCTCGAACCAAGTCACCTCCGTCATCTGCTGGTCTATTGAAGCAGCCAACTTGCTTTCGTCCCTTTGTCTTTTGTCCCTGCTGAAGTCAGGTTGATTTTTTAAAAAAATATGCTATAGCATGTCAGGAAGTTATAATTTCAAGGAAAAGCAAGTTCTCTATATTGTTTTTGTTGAGGCTCAGAAAACAATACCCCCAAATGAAGGCTTCAGATGCAGTCTCAGAAGCAAAACTCCTCTATCTTTTCCTGCCTTCCTGTCTCCCAGTTTCATATTTGCCAAGGCTAGCCGTAGAAACCTAATCCCTCTGCCCAAGGCGGGTCTGAGAAAGCAGAATTCATTCTCCCCAAACTCTGCCATAAAACCTAAAAATATTCTGTGTTAAAACTATAGTTAAAGAAATCTATAATGCCTGATTCAATTTACTTAACTGTAGATCATTCCAGAGAGGGCCTGTCCCACATCCAGAAGGAAAAAAATGCATACTCAGAGGCCTCAAAGAATCTAGACAGATAGGTCTTGTTGGGTTTCCTTACTCAGTTACTAACATTATCGTGCCCTTTTCTCCTCAATCATATTTGTTGTTGAGCCTAAGCATAAAAATGGACAATTTACTCTGTATCTTTGGGACTTCATTCTGAAGGCTCCTGTGTATATATGTTAAATAAATTTGTATGTCTTTTCTTTAATTAATCTGCCTTTCAGCAAGTTGATTTTTCAGCCAAACTGCAGAGGGCCCAGGGGATCCCCAGGCACTCCCCTATTCATTTCCTCTGTGCTTGGCTGGACTGTTCACTATTCCCCAAACACACTCAGCATACTTGGCCTCACAGTCTTTGCACTGCTCTCTTCTCTGTCTGGAAGAGATTTTTTCTCCATAGGTGCATGGTTTGCACCTTCACTATGTCCTTTAGGTTTTCAAATCTTGTCTTGTTGAAGAAGCCTTCCCCTCTCCCACACCCCAACCCTTGCTATTCCAGTTACACTGTTTTCTTTTATTTTCCATAGCACTATCGACCACATGACCACATATTTGCTTATTTGTTTATAGCTTGTTGACGCCATAGAATGTAAGCTTCATAAGGGCGGGAACCTATTGCGCATTTCTGCTGCAGCCCCAGAAATAAAGAGAGTAAATAGCTCAAAGTTGGTGCTCTGGGAAAATTTGTTAAATAACTGAATGAAATCAACATTGTGTTGTCAATTCAGATGCAGAAAACCCCCCACAGGAATATTAAATGGCTTTATGTATATGTAAATTAGAATATGCATATTTGTACATAGGAAGATGCTCATGGGTGCAAAGAGTAAGCATCTCTTTGTGCATGTGAGGGTCTCACATAATTACGGGGAGTGCTTACTGACAAGAGGACAGTAAAACGTACCTTTCCTTCTCTGTTCCTGAATCTGATGTTACTTCCAGTAATCTACTTATGTTTCTAGTGCTTTGTTTGTGTGTCTATAATCCGAATTTATTTTCACTCGCTTACTTTTTTATAGGACAGACTAGGGAGTGTTTTTCCTTAACATTTTGGGTAATATCTCCTTGAGTCTTGTGTTAGCAATAACCGTTTATCTGGCTGCCCCTTGTCCTGGTATCTGCATGATTTCTCTTAATCATACTCCCACTACCTTACGTAAAATTGTTATATATTAAATATAATTTCTGTTGGTAGCCACAGGGTGGCATTCATGTTCTTTGCTATCATTTTAATGACTGATAGATTACAAGGTCACTTTGAATAGATAAATAGCCTATAGATTCTTTCCAGTGAGGTTCACATTCTGATTTTTCATATTAACACTTGTAAATTGAAGAACTTATTATGCTATCCCACCTGCACTTCATTTTGCTTCCAGCACCTTCAGTTCCTCCCTGCAGGAATCCAAGATGACTCTATCAGGTGGCCTTGTTTTAATATTCAACTCAAAGAGAATGTAATGAGAGCCAGGAGCGGACACTATCTTGGTATTCATTTCAACTCAGCCATCATGGGAAGATTTGCCAGCAGCCTTTAGCTCAGGGTGCATTTCTGAATGCTTGCTGGTAAACACCAAACTGAATAGCAAGTAGGATCACTCACCCCAACAGGTTTGTGTCACTCAAGGTGAATTCTCCAGACTAGTCCTGGAGGCAGTAAAACCATCTATTCAATATTTAAATACCACTTAGATTATTAAAAGTAAACACATACACACACAACGAAATGTTTACATGGGAAAATTCAGTTCCAATGACGCATCTAAATGGTGTTTAGAGATGTAGAGCTTAATCCATTCTACAGAGAATGGAATGAGAATGGAATTCCAGAGCTGGGAATTCCATTCCTTCCTTCCTTCCTTCCTTCATTCTTTTAGGTAACCTAATTATAATAACATTCATTTCATTTATAATGAACTCATACGTCATTGTATAATTTATCACATTAATTTCTCAAGTATTACTTTTCCTATCTTATAAATGAAGAAAGTGAGCTAAAAATTAGTTAAGATGCACAATTATTTGAATGCCCCTCTGAGAGTAAACTATAGAGGTCAAATAAACCTGGAAGGTTTGGGACTGATTTTCTTTTCTCTTCTTCCATCCCCACATGTTCTGGGAGGGATCCGACCACTTCTCACCTCCAGGGACCTCGGAGCCTGAAAGGCCCTCTCCCTTCTCTCACTGTCTCATGTGGGGTTATTATAATGGGGGTTTCACTGATTTTCTCACATGCCGTCTTCTCCATCTAGTCCATCCTACCTCACCCTTCTGGAATCATCTTACTGAAACTTTTGTCATTTTTCCTTTCTCTCAGAAAAGCAGGTATTGTAAAATCCTCAACTGTATTTTTACCTCTCATTGCCTTTTGAAAATTAATACACTGAGCATTCTTTCTCCTCCTCTGAATACATATCTTAGTGATTCCCATGATTTTATTGGTTACTTATAGGTAATAGAAAGATTTGTGCTTTCCTTAAGTCACAAAATTCACAAAAATAAACTCAATCTAGAAACCAGGATGTCCATCCCACTATAGTGAGACTTTAATCTTAATTTAATAAAAATATTTTCCCCTTTACCTGCATCAGATTCATCATTTTTGCTTGCTCACCTGTTCTACTTGCTGGATGCTGTTACTGACCTTCTCAGGGTTCTGGGGCATGGAAAGAAGAGGGGTAGGGAATAGAAAGTTCTTAATTCACTGCTATTAGAAGACAACTTTCTTTTTCCTGGCTGTCTAGCGGTGAGATAAGAGGAGGAAAGGAAAGGAGGGGAAGGAGGAGGGGAGGAGGGAGAGGGAGGAAAGGGAGGAGAGGAGGGAGGAGAGCAGGGAGAGGGACGAGGGGAGGGAGGAGGAGAGGCAAGAAGGGGAGCGAGAGGAGGACAGGGAGGAGCCATGAGGGGAGGAGGGGAAGCAGAAGGGGGAGAATGAGGGAGTAGAGGAAAAGGAGGAGAGGAAGAGAAGATGACAGCTTTGTTTTCCCCAGGCCTGAAAGATGTAAAAAGTCAACTTTTTAATGACATTTGTTGATTCCTCAGAGGCTTCCTGGCTAGGAGATTACAGACAATTTCATTTGGAAAGTGTCTCTTCTCTAACTTACTGCTCCAGATGCCCCCCGTTTTTGCTTTTTGGCAATCCACACCACATAGACTTTCTGTTGGAATTGCTTCTCTGAAGCAAATCTTTTAACTCAGGATCATTTTAAACATGATTGCAGGCTCACACTCTTATGACTGGTTCCACGTCTGGTCCCCATGATTCATGTATCTTTGACTGTCACTGGAGGGAGAACGGTCAACCGGAGCCAGGGCATTGTACTCTGCTGCCCTGAGGTCCTTGGCTGGCCTTCCATCCTCAGATTCTTTATTATGTGTTCTCTAACTGCAGATGTTCCTTAAATTCCCAGACTGGTCTCATAAATCACTCCTCTAGTCTTGAGACTAAAGATCTCTCCTCACAAATTCATTGCTTTGTTGCATTTCCTCAACACATTTCTGTCCTTCTTGTGGGTCAGTTGTCAAACTGGCTTTCTAAAACCTACTTTGTCATCACATTTTTGATACCTATTGTTTGACCCTCAAATATCAATTTTATTACATTATTTAGGTTCCAACTGTTGGAACTGGTAGGCTAGGTAATCCATACTAGCCATTCCACTGAAGGGCCTTGGAGTAACAAGTTGATGAGCAATTGTCACAATACTACCTTGGAGAACAAGCTTTTGGGCATGGAAAGAGACACATAGGAAGATGATAAGGCCTTTTTATAGCTGAAAAGAACTAATGGAATAAAGCTGAAGTCTAGAAATTTCTCCGTAAAACTTCCATGCCCCAAGAGAAAGGGTAAAATTGAGGTAAATCAGTTGCTGCCTGAACTGCAGGTCTTCTCAGTGCCTTTGGAACTTTTAGGTTTTAAATTTGTATTAAGGTGAACCCCAGGAGTAGATCCCATAGGCACCTGGATAAAGCTAATAAAGTCCTTTACCAAGGAAGTTAACATTATTCTATGAATATTTCCATAAGTATGTTTTGAAGTACAATGCCTGGTACAGAATCAAAGAATTAAGTAGAAAAATTATATGTAAATTAGAAATGGTGAAAACACAGAAAATAGAACACAGGTCCACAAGGAGTCCAGATATTGGAATTTAAAACAATTTTGTTTATCATCCACAAAGAAATAAAATACAAGATTCAAAATGTTGGCAGAAAAACTTGAAACTCTGAAAAGTGACATAACATATTTGGAAAGGAGCCATATAAATTCTCAAACTGAAAATGCAATAAGCAAAATTTAAAATTTGGTGTTTTTTTTTTTTTTATAGGATATTTGACATAGGTAAAGAGAAAATTAGCAAGTGGGACACAGGTTTAAAGAAAGTGTCCACAAAGGGAGCACAATGAGATAAAAGAATAAAAAATTTAGGAAAGTGGGAATAGAAAAATGACTCAGTGTGGTCCAGTACATGCTTAAGATGGAAGGAACATATATCAGATGTATTAATGGCTAAAAATAGTTTAATCCTAATGAAAGATCTCAATAGATTCAAACAGCCTACAATCTAATAAGCAAAAACAAATCAATATCTAGACAAATCTCAGTGAAATTGGAGAAAACAAAAGACGCCATCATCTTAAAAATAATCAGAAGGAGAGAAAAGATTCCTTGTAAGGAAGTAATAGTTTGACTGAAAGCCAATCTCTCAAAAGCATAATAGAAGCATAATAATTGAAAATTAGAAGAAAGTAATGAAGTAACATGTTTAGAATGTTGAAAGAAAATATCTGGCAACCATAAATTTCTCCCAGCAACATGTCCTTCAATAATAATGGTGAACATGACAATTAGTCCAGCATTTAATCCTGGACTAATTCTGGTTGGGAAAAAAATAATGCTGTAGATATTTTTGATACTATTGTAAAAATGTGAATACACACATTACATACTTGTCACTCATAGTGTTATCTGTGGATTAGTTCATCAACCTTGCCTGTGAGTTTATTAAAGTATGAGCATAATCACAGGCACCATCCCAGACCTAGTAGATCAGATTTACATTCTAATAAGATCCCCAAATGATTCTAAATGCATTAAAGTTTGGGCAGCACTGTTTAGTTATATTCTATTTATGTTCAATTTCCTAAATTTGACAAGTAAGAACATGTGATATGTTGGAAAATGTCTTCCCTCTCTTGAGATGCATGCTGACGAGATACTTAGAGTTCAAGGGTCACAATGTTTGCAATCTAATCTGAAATGGTTCATCAAAATGAATAATGACAATAAGTAAACATATGTAGTAACAATTATGAGGAATCACATATTACTATAAAGAAAGAGTGCAAATGTGGTGAAGTGTTTATAATTTGTAAATCTAGGTAAAGAGGTGAGTGTTCATTGTACCCTTCTAGCAATTTGAAAAAATCACTTTGGAAAATAGTTTGGAAAACATTTTCATTCAAGCTGAAAAGTCTCCCCTAAAGTAAGGTGACCAGATTTTAACATTGGTAAAGTGGGACACCATTGGGGGGGGGCTGAGGGGCGAGGCCTGACAACAATGCAAACTTTGATAAGCAGTTCTCAATAATCACTTCTTAACAATTATTTGTTATTATTAAAGTTTAACATTATAAAATTAACAAAAATAATATAAAACGCATATCCTGGCGAAATAGCCACATGGCAGGTGAAAACCGTATATTCCCTTCCTGTTCTCCCCTGTTCCCTAGCTTGTCCTGCATTCTTTCCAAAAATTGGGGCTTTTTTAAAACGCCCGCAGGACGCAGGACAAATTGTTAAAAATTGGGACTGTCCTGCCAAAAGCAGACATCCGATCACCTTACTCTGGGGGGGGGGGCTACTTGTTTGTTCCAGGCAGTTTGGCTCCTTCTGAGCTAATTGTCCTTGCCTAGAAGCAAGGGAGGGAGCCCAGGAGGGGAGTAGGGAGTTTAGCCTTTTCATTTCCAAATGAAGTTACATTAACCTCTTCATTCCCAAATGGAGTTATATTAATCTTTTCAGCTGCTGAAAACGGTATATTCCCTTCCCATTCTCCCGCCGTTCCCTAGCTTGTCCTGCATTCTTTCCAAAAATTGGGGCTTCTTTAAAATGCCTACAGGACAAATTGTTAAAAAGTGGGACTGTCCTGCCAAAAGCAGGACATCTGGTCACCTTACCCTAAAGTCACTATGCATAGGGAAAATGGGAAATTGTAGCTAAATGTACCTTTATTTACAAAATATTCATCACTAAATTTTATATACAAGAATGTTTAAAGCAATATGATTTGCAATGATTCCAAACTGGAAACATTCAAATTGTAATCAACAATGCAATGGATAAATTGTGACACAAATACACAATGGAATACTATAGAATATTATAAAGCAACGGAAATAAATTGCCTACAACTACAAGCAACAAATTTCATGATTCTTACAAATTCAGTATTGAATGAAAGAATCCAGAGTTAAAAGAATGCACACTGTATAATTTTATTTCATTGTATATTTTTATTTCCGTTGACAGATACATAATTAAGTGCTAAAAGTCTAAATAAAAGCTAGTAATTTATTGCCTCATGTGTCAAGACAATAGTTAGCTATCTGTAGGAGAGAGGGAGACAGTTAGGCATTGGGGAGAAACATGTGTTAAGATTTATGTGTTGATAAGAGTCTAAAGTCTAGAGGTTGTTCCAGGGATTTTTGCTTTATATTAATTCATTGAGCTGAACAGTTATGTTTTATGTACTTTTCATGCGTTTTATTTCAGGACAAAGGAAAGGTTTAAAAGATAAGAAAAATAATGACTCTGCTGATTTCAGTATGGAAAATAGGCTTGAAGGCAAAAGAATAGAAACAGGAAGATAGGAGAGACTTGCCATAGTCTTTGTGATAGGCAATGGGGATATGGATCCAAGAGTAGCAGGGGAAACAGAGAGAAATGAGCAGGCTCCAGACATTGTTTGGAAGTAGAATCCATGAAACTTGGTAATGGAATGTGTGTGCAGACTCAGCACCACCCTCTCCACAAAACAGTATGAAGACTATCATCTTAGATATTGGATCAACTGTGCAGATGATAGAGGCATTGACTGAGATGGAAAACAAGGGAAAACCAAGCTTATAGGGAGGGAGGAATCATCTATTTGTTTATTTTTGGAGTGTATAGAGAGAAGATGAGGTTGGGACTAAATCCCAGAACATTTGGGTAATAGTGGTATCAGGGAAGCAATGAGAAAAGAGTGTTTCAAGAAGGAGGGGTTAGTTGAGCAAGAGGAAGATGGAATTTTCACTTTGGCAAGATGAAGATTACCAGTAATTACAGCAGAATGTCCAGAGTGGACTGCATCCCCTCCCTACATGGACCACCTCCTTAGGTTGACCTGGTTTTGATCAACTGGAGATGTACCACGTGCACATATCTGTACAGTAGACCTAGTTCCTTATGTGGACCATCTCTGTATCTTGACCTGTCTGTTACAATCCCGTGGGTGGTCAACTTGCAGAGGTTCAACTGTATTATGTAACAAGAGTAGTTCTAGTAGGTAGGTATATAATCCTGATTGAACTAGGTCAAAGAGGCAGTGGAGCTGGGGAAGTAGAGGAATCAAGAATTGGAAACTTTTAAGACATTTTGCTGTGACACTGAAAAGATAAATAGTTTGTAGCTAGAGACGAATTAGAGGTCAAACACACTGTTTTTTAATAAGGAAGAAACAAAGACCCATTTCTCTTTGATGAGAATAATCCGGTAAAAGGAAAATGATGAGGCAGAGGAGAGCTGAAACACTTTCAGGGATGAGGTCCTTGAGTAAATGGTGAGCATTTGTTCAAAGAACTAGATGCGTACAGCACAAAAATTTATTTTCTGCCCTTAAAGACAGCACAGAAGAGTGGGGAGAAAGATTAGTAAACTAATGATTGGACATAGTGTGCTGTTACATACAGGAATGTGTGGAATTACCTTAGGAGTATAGACCATGGCCTTGGAGACAGGGGAAGAGGGAAAATTTTCTCAAAGAATTCAAAGGATGCCTCATTTATCATAACCTGGTATAAAAAGGATAGTAAAAGTTCTTTCCAAGTTCACGTCCCAGCTTTACCATTTGTCAGCGTCCTTGCTCCCAAACAGGCACTCCTGAACCTTAATCACATCAAAATGCCTGGCCTTTGCCTAACATGTGATGCTATTTTATTATGCACATGCTATCGCTTTTCTATAAAATTCTCTTTCCTTTTTTTTTTTATTGAATGGTAACTATGTACATTAATGCACTTCTGGGGTACAGTGTGGGGTTTTCACACACAACTCTTTCCTTTCTAGTGAATGTCTACTTATCTCTCAAAATTCAGCTTAAAAGATACTTATTGTCTAATTTTCTTTCTGAGTCTATAAAGCATAAAAAATTGCTTGTGCCTCTGGGCCCCTGTGGCACTTTCTGAGTGCTTTGATGGCAGGAGGTGATTTGTGACTTTTTAGGGCGGGAGTTATCATAGTTAAAGCTTGTGGACTCTGGTGCCAGGTTCCCTGGGTTCAAATCATAGTTCTGCTATTTACCAGCTGTGTCACTTTGGGAAAGTTCCCCAATTTCTCTCTGTCCCAGTTTCTTCCCTTCTAAATTGTGGGCAAACGAACCCCCTGAAGTGTAAGTGAGAACGATGTGAAAAGAGGGGGAAGGCACAGAGGACTTAGAAACAAGGAACAGCCAAGGTGAACATTGCAGACCGTGTGGGTCGGCTTGCAGATCTGTCCGGCTTCCCCTTCAACAGCCTGGCCTATCTTTCTGAAAGAGGAGACGACTGTCTATGCTGGAGGAAGCATGGGTCCTGCTCTGTACCTTTGAAGACATAACCGCATTGCCTATGAATTATGTGTAATTCTAGAAGCGAAACTGATTTTATTTTTGACAAGGTCTTTTTTGTCTTCTGCATTCTCTGTTTTTTTTATATGCACTGTCCATTTTGCCAATTTGTTCCCATAGAAACCACTGAAAATTTACAGCTTGTTTAAGTGGATCTGAGAAGCGGCACAAGTTGCTGTGGGTATTAAATGAGTTTACGTTGCACGGTGCTTAGAGTGGCGTCCAGCATGTGAAAATACGCTCGCTAAATCTTGGCCTATTATTATTATACTTATATGTTTTTTCCGCAAGGACGATAAAAATATCCTTTATTTATTTTTATTTATTCTTTGTATCCTGCCACTCTTCCACCACCCACACAACTTGCTTTTACATGACATGAAGGAGCTCAGTAAAGACATATGGAACAAATGAGTGACTTTCCCTCCCCCTTGCCAACTAGTTTTATGGCAAGACTGTTTTCTTGGGGTCTCCTTCCGGCTTAGCATAGGTTTAAACATAAAGCGCAGAGAGCCGTTTGCATGATTTTTACAAGTGCTGGTCCCTGATGATTTCTAAAATTGCAGGAATAACAGAAGGGGCAGTTCCTTAAATCTTTAACATTTTAATGTGACTACTCACGAATCAAATGTTGTTGGAATAAAACTTAAGGCTCCGAAAGTTGAGTTTCCTTTCTTTTTGTGGGAGAATCTATTCTCAACATCCATGAGTGATGGTCAGTCATTTAAGGTCTGCATAAATGTAGGTTATGAGGAATCTTTTACAGGAGGGAAAAAGGAATTCCCAGGACAAAATGCTCAGATCTTGTGGCTTTGCCCACAGGCCCTGGCTGCTTCCTCTTGGCCAGCCCTGCCCAGCCTCCCTAGAGAAGGAGAAATGTACGTACTGGAGTGAAAATTACTCCTGATTTCCACCTTTTGAAATCATTAGTGTAATGACAGTGACATCTGTGTGATTTTTAGAAAGGAATCTGGTTTTATTATTTTATAAGGTCCTTTTTGTCCCTTGCAGTCTTTCTCTCTCCCTCTCTTTTTACTTGTTTTTAAGTGCACTGTCACTATCCATTTTGCCAATTTGTTTCCTTGAACACCATTGACAATTTGCGGGCTGCTCAAGTGGCTCTGAGAACAGGCAGTGGTAATAAATAAATCTGTGACATGGGCTATAAATACCAAGAGGGCTCAGGACTGCCCATTTTCCCCAGTTTACTTACTACCTAACCACTTAGCATATTAAGTTTTATAATAATACCAAAGAATACTAGATTTTTTTTTTAACCTGGATGCCAGTGGTTCAAGATAGATGAAGACATGCCAATCCTTATCACATCAGATATTATAATGGAAGTTGTGTGCAATCTAAGGAGAAGGGGGCATTCTCAAGGAAACCTAAGGACTATTAATTGGCATCAGGCCTACACACAGCTGTTAGCACTTGTTCTGTTTTGGAGTAGCCAGAGAAACTGTGGCTCTTAAAGTGATTGCAAACAGCAGAAAAGAAAGACTGGGGATTTTGTCATTTTCACTGACAGTGAAGTGGGTGGATGGAACAGAAAAGAGGTGGTTGCTGAGAGCTGCAGCAGACGGATGCCAAGAGTAGGAGGCTAGAACCCACAAGGGCAATCTCTGGAACAACAGGGGGACTATCCTCAGAGCATGCATAATAGAGGAGGCATGGCAGAAAGAACAGGGGACCTGGGCCACCAGTCTTGAAGGCTGGCTCAAAGAAAGGGTTTTCTCCATTTAGATAAGTGAATCTTTACTCTGTTTCCACCTCCGGCTCCCGAGTAGCCATGATGTCTAGATTCCATTCCTTGTTGCTTGGATTTAAATTAAGAGGGGGACTGTAAAGGATAGCCAAGGCTCATAAGAAATTTAAAAAGAGAAAAGGGTGGGAGAAAAGATAGAAATGGAGATGATAGACATAAACATGGGTTTCAAAACATAGAAACTCAAAACTACATCTGAGAAAAAAAAAAAAAGAACCAAATCAGTAAGTTCCAAAGGTAATCTTGGAAGACTGGCTACTGAAAAATTAGTGATCACTTACCTGCCATTTTCCCAGCATTCTGCTAAGCACAGCTGAGGGGGGAAAATTTACTTTCCCCCTAAATTTACAAAGGATGAAGGAAAGTTTGAATGTCAGTGTATTCATCCAATACCATAGCTTTTCTGTTGGGGAAAAAAGAGTTGCAGCTGAATCAGAAGCGACATAAAGTCAGAATCTGAGTGACGCCACACAGCTCTTGAGAATGCAGCCACTCTTCTTGTAGATTAGTGCTGAATCAGTATCAATCCAGGATGTAAAGATGTCTGTCCCCTGGTCAAATACTTTGGAGAATAGGGAAGCTGAAGAAAAAGTTTCACATTTCTGAAATGGGAATGCATAAACCAGTTTAACTTTAGCAATTGTCCTTGTTCTCCAGTCTTGAGCCAAATACTTGCTCTAAAGCTTAGTTTGGATTTTACCTATCAACACCCAAGAGGTGGCAAAACCAGGGAGTTAAGAAGATTGTATCACACAGGACAACTTAGAGGTCTGCTCCCAAACTGGATGTTCCAGCTGGCTCAGTGTCAAAGAGGGCAGAATCTGGGGACATCTTCTCAGCCTCCTTCCTGTACCCTCATAACAAAAAGATTAGAGTCTCCAAGAGTGGAGATGGCACTATGCATTTCAGCTTCAAGTGCTGAAATGCATAGAATTGGATGGAGAGTTTTAAGGGTAGCACAATATTCGTTCTATTTATCAATTCAAGGAGCCTGTAATTGCGCTGTAATTATTTGTAGCAAGGGGCTGTAAGTAAGTAACAGAGTAATTGAAAATATGATGTGGGCCCTTGGTTACATCAGTAACCTAAATAATTAGATGGAACTAAAGGTCTAATGGAAGCCTAAACCTCAATAGCAAGCAAGAGAAACTCCTCAGGAGGGGCCTGTAAATATGGACTGCTGCTTTAATAAACTCAAGTACTGAGCCTTCCTTTGTGGGACCCAAGGGGACCAAGTGGATAAAATATCCAGGGAATGATACATTCCTGTACAAGAGGCTGAGAAACTTGGCTATTGACAATCCCGCCAGTGAGACAGAAGACACAGAAAACAGATGAATAGCCAGATAAATATTGCATATAGTAATTATGTACCAGCTATAAATATGGTGAGTTGATGTTTTCTGCCTCCAGGGAAATGCAGTTAAAATTAGGATAGTGATTTTGATGAGAAGGGAATCAGAACTCAGGGAACTTGAGTTCAGAATTTTAAATAGCCTTGGAGATCGGGCCATCATAATAGAGCATGATACACCACCAAGGAGAATCTTACTTTCCCTTGTCATTCCCATGAGGTTGGAATGTGAAGAGGTTAAGATTCTTTCCTCCCTCTTTTTTTTTTTTTTTTCCTGGTAGTGGGATTCCTTGGGCTATAATATTCATTTGCATTAAAATATTTAGCCACAGGTGATGGGGTCTGGTTGCTTTTTCTTTGCTTAGATGCCCCATTGATATAATAATAAGATTAACTCCCAAACCCCCCAAATCTTGACCCCTGTCTTTGCTGCAATTTGTTCTCTAATGTTAAGAAAGTATAAATACTGAAGCTAAATCCTGTGTTATAGGGAGAAAAAACCCTAAGCATTCCTCAAAAGGTGATATCTCTGCTAGTGATTTATGTTTTCTGCTTTGTAAGCTGTGATAGAAATATGGTCTTAGATATGAGGATAAAGTGTAATATCCTACTGTTCAAAATACATATCCCCTGTGCAAACTTTCCCCATGCTGAGTTGCTATAATTTTGGTTAACTATTTTCTTTCCTTTATTCTTGAAAAATCTGTTTCCCTTTATATGATATCAATAGGTCGATGGTGACCCCACTGGCTATTCCTGCCCCATCTTGGTAAGGGAAACCAGTAGAAGACGGGATTCTCATGGGCTTGCTTTTAGCTCTGGGGGATGGGTCCAGAGCTTGTGGGGGAGGGGAACTTGGCCCCTGGGGCTCATGCTTGCTTTGCACATTCTTGTGCATCTCTCTGTTAGAGTAATTCCTTAAGGCGACAGTGCTCAGGACACACCTCTATTTGAATATACTAACTTGGTTCCTTATTCCTTTCTGGTTCGGATCTAGATTTCGCATCATGATATCCAAAGCCCTTTATAATATATCCCCAACCATGCTAGGTCCCGCTATTTCTCTCTGTTCACTGATCACTCCACCCTAGAACTGCATCTAGCTCACCACACCTTCATTTCTTCTTGCCTCGACCTGCCTAATCTGTTTAAAATGCCATTATTTGGCTCTCAGCAATGTAGCATATCCTCACCAACTTCTCTTCCTGACCTACTTGTCCTCAAATATCCATCTTGGAAGTCACCTCTGTGGACCAGGGATAGTGGCTCACACTTGTAATCCTAATACTCTGAGAGGCCAAGGTGTGCAAATTTCTTGAGCTTACCAATCGAGCAGAAGCTAGACCCTGTCTCTACTAAAAATAAAAAAAAAAAACTACCCAATAGTAGTGGCACACACTTGTAGTCCTAGCTACTTGGGAGGCTGAGGCAAGAGAATCCCTTAAGCCCAGAGTTTCAGGTTGTTGTGAGCTATGATGCCACAGCACTGTACCCAGCATGACAGAGTGAGACTGTGTCTCAAAAAAAAAAAAAAAAAAAAAAAAAAAAAGTCACTTCTGTGAAGTGCTCTTGAGCAACTCTTCTTATCCTAATGTAATAAAATGATCACTTTACTTATTTCCTCTCTAATAGACTGACTCATTCATGGTCAAAGATGGTGTCTCACTAATACCTGTATTCCCAAGTATCCAGCTGAGTACTTAGCATGTGCTAAGTACCCAATCAGGGGGAAAAAAAAAAGGAGTGGGTGGCACCTGTGGCTCAATGGAGTAAGGCACCGGTTCAAACCCAGCTCCGGCCAAAAACTGCAACAACAACAACAAAAAAACACACAAAAAAGGAGAAAATAATGGATGTAAGTGAAATACAAACATCAGTGAAAAAACTACATTAGCAATCACATGACTCTCTTTTAAATATGCAATTCATATTTTAACTTACACAATGTCATTAGTCCTATTTGTTTTGTTACTTGAAAATAAACCATTGATATTCAAAAGTTCATCACCAAGTCCCCCCCCCTTTTTTTTTTTTGGCAGTTTTTGGCCAGGGCTGCCAAAAATCTGCCACCTCTGGCATATGGGGCCAGCACTCTACTCCTTTGAGGCACAGGCACTGACCTCAAATCCAATCTTTTTTGTTAGTCCTTAGAACTCTAGATTTACAAGATGTGGATAGTTGTTTTGATTTTCTATTTCTTCATAACAAGCCACCCCAGAGCCTAGAAGCTTAAAATAAAATTTATCATTTTATTCAAAATGTTGTGGGTCAGGAATAATTTGACTAGATAGTTGGTCTTTATAATCAAGATGGTAGAATCTCCTTGAAGATGGTTGGTTTACACATGGGTACTTTGGCACTTCATGGCTTCTGTCTACCTCCCTATGTGACATTTCATCCCGCAGGGCCTCCTAGCATAGATTGGACTTCTCATGTGATGGTTCCTGAGCACTTTACCTGGTCACTACCCTTGTAGAGCAGAAAGCAAGTGGTGTAGGCCAGTCAAGAGCTGTCCTTTGAACTGGCACTGGTATCTTTCACCACACATTATTTCAAAGTAATGACAAAGCTTTGGTGGGTGAAGTAGATACTACCTCTTAATGGGACATGGTAAAAGCCACTGAAAAAAAGTGTATGTGATGAAACAAATTGTTACAGACATTTTTGAGAAACATAATTATGACACAATCAATATGTTTGATAAATCAGTGCCTTAAGGACCTTAAAAAGGTCTTTGTCATAAAAGTCAGTGAACCCTCGAGAAAAGTTCAATATCTCTCAGTCCAAACATGTATAATGAAGTATAAGTTTATTTTTGTAGTCTCCCTGCCATAGAGAGAAAATTTCTACAGAAGAGGAAAGACCCCAAGTCTACTGTTCTTTACCTAGATATTTTGACCACATTTATCATATCTAAAATACTACAGCATCACAAGAGTTGATTTTGCTTCACATTGGAGCACTTACCCTTGCAGAACTTATTTACTCATAAGGTGGCTTTAGGTAAATTCATGGGTAATAGATCCCCACTAGGTTAAAGATAAATAGGTGTGTTAGAGGAAGATCCTCAGCCTCTGAGGCTGACAGCAAATACAGCAAGGTTTTTCAAGCTGTGGGTCGAGATTCTATTAGTGAATCATTAAATCAGTTTAGTAGGTTGAGGCCAGTAGTTACAAAAAAAAAATAGAATATAGAATAGAATACAGAGTGTTAGTTTTAGATACGTAAGTAGGTATAGGTGTGTTTTTGTGCATGTGTGTGAGTGTTAAAATTGAATTATAATGCAAACTATTTCTAACTGTGAGCCACAGTCAAAAATGTTTTAAAGCCACTAAAATAGAGCATCTGTGTCCTCTCATGAACCCTCTCTTGGTACCACTTTCAAAGGCAAAACATGGGACTAGAGGGACCATCGGTTTGATCTAGCATGGCATTTCTGATGTTCTTATAAAAAATGTTTTGTTTGGGGCCCAGAATGACAAATAGCTCAGCATCCAATAGAAACATCATTTTCTAAGAGAAGAGATTGCCTTACAGACAGTGTACAGCAAAATAAAATATCTCACCTCTACAGCTTGTGCCCTCCATGGCCTATAAAGAGTTTCTATATAAGATTTTTTTTCTCTCCCTCTTTTCAAACTTTCATTTGGTTGAATAGATTTCCCAAGGGCTAAATTCCTCACCTGCCCAATGTTTCTCATCCTTGAGAGGCTACAAGACATGGCTTGGGGTAGACCCTGAAGTGTTGAGAAATGCCTAGTTGTGCAGTGATGGCTGTGTCTAATTCTAATCAGACACTCTTTCTGCACCATCCTCAGCTCAGGGTTGGGGATTTTTAATAGATGTGTCTTTCAGTCTCTGTTCTTTCACATGTCATGCTGTTTCCTTTCTTTCTACAAAATACATGTATTTCATCACTCCTATCTTATTCACATCTATAAAGGCAGAAGGATTTGTGTGCCTTTTTTACTCTTTTGGATTATAATTTGTTATGAACAGTAAATATAGTTTACAAAGTGTTTTTTCTAAATACATGATTTCCTTTAATATGCAGAACAAACTTGTGTCTTATCATATTTTCATTTTAAATTTGGAGAAGTTGATGCTCAAGGTCATCAAGTCACTTGTCCAAAGTCATCCTTATACTTTAAGTGACAGACTCAAGACTCAACTTCTAACTCTAAATCCAACATCTGCTTCCTTTGGCCAGAGAAAAATGGGAAATGGGCCTGAGCTAACTCTCTGGACTTGTGAAATTTTATTGACTTTAAGTTTCTTTCCTAAGGATGTCTTCAGGGCCTTTACCCTTCTATTAATCCAACTCTCAAAATCAGGAGACAGTTAAAATTTTGCCCTACTTCTAGAAGTCAATGTCACTGCAAAAAAAAAAAAAAGAAGAAGAATATAAGGAAAAGAATCTAATGATGGCCAAGGAGACATATTTAATATAGATGGGCACCTTTCCTGTTTTGGGCCTGCTAAATTTCTACACCTCTGTTTGGCCCTTAATTTGGGTATGTGGCAATTGAGCCCCCAAAGCACTGGTATTCATCTTAGAGTGTCTGTGCTGCTAAAATAAAATACCTGACAGTGGGTAATTTATAAAGAACAGAAATTTGTTTCCTGACAGTTCTGAGGACTAGAAGACCAAGATCAAGGTACCAGCAGGTTTAGAGTCTAGTGAGAGCCTGTTTGTCACATGCACAGTCCAGGCGTCCTCACATGGCAGAGGGATAGAATGGCAAAAATGATGACTGCCCTGTCCTCAATGGTGGAAGAGAAGAGGGGAGCAAACCCACTCTTCTTCGAGCCTTTTAATAAAAGCCCTAATTCCATCCATGAGGGTTTTACCCCATTGACTTAATTATCTCCTAAACTCTTCCCTTCTTAATACATTGGTGATTAAGTTTCAATACATGAATTTTGGGAGACACATTCAGACAATAGCAATTTGTCCCTGGCACCCCCAAATTCATGTCCTTGTTACTTACAAAATACATTCATTCTATACCCATAGCTCCAAAAGTTTTAACTCATTCCAAAGCTAACCTAAACTCTAAAGTTCAGAGTTTCATCCAAATCAGATATGGGTGAGACCCAAGGTAAGATTTATCCTAAGCCAAATGCTCTCCAGCTGTGAACCTGTGAGATCAAACAAGATATCTACTTCTAAAACACAGCATTAGATAGGCATTCCTATGTCAAAAGGAGTAATAGGAAAGAAGAAAGGAGGAGCAGGCCCCATGTAAGCCCAAAACCCAGCAAGGCAAACAACACTAATCTTTAAGCCTTAAGAATCTCTCTTATGACTTCATGCCCTGCCTTCTAGATGCACTGGGGCAGAGGTTGGGCCTCTATGGCCCTGGTCCTTTAAGGCTTTGTGGAGTTCAGCCCATACAGTAACTCTCCAGGTTGGAGATAGCCTTGCATGTTGCTAGCCCTACACCCACAGCCCTTCTTGTGGGGATTTTCTGCCATGGTCCCAAAGTCACAATTGCATAGGGCATTGCCCCATTGGAGACTTTCTATGGTAGCCTTGCGCCTGTGGCAGTTCTCTGCCTGTGCCTCTCTAAGGAATCCTTTGAAATCTAGGCAGAAGTAGCCATGCTTCCATGGTTCTCCTACTCTGCATACCTGTTGTGGCACCCTCCTATGCCCCCACCCCCACTACTCACATACCTACAGAGTTAGCATCACCGGAAAGGTACGGAGGTTCACCACTTGGGGCCTTTGGTGTGGTGGCCTCAGCCTCATCTGGGTCTGATTCAGCAAAGGAGTGCTGTCCTGGAATGCAGGGAGCAGAGACTTGAGGGAGGCCTGTGCAGCAAGTCCCAAGGACCCAGGGGCACTATGGGCCCCTCCCTTGAAACTGTCCTGTCATAAAGGCCCTGGTACTCTGGGTCCAGGATGGTAGTCAAGCCTTGAAGATCTCTGAAATGCCTTTGGGGTCATTCTTCCATTGTCTATGTGAATAGCATCTGCCTTTCTTCTGTATATACTAATCTCCTTACCAAATGTGCACTTGGCTATACCTCTGGCATTCTCTTTCCAACCTGCTTTTATAATTATCGTTTTTCACCTGGTTGAGAATTTTCCAAATCTTTAAGTTCTGTGATTTTTTTGATTATAAATTCTTTGTGTCATTCTTCTCAGAGTTTACCATAGTCCACCAAGAGAAGCCAGGAAGCATCCTAAACACTTGGCTTTGAGATTTCTTCTGCCAAATATCCTAGTTCATTGCTTTTAAATTCTTCCTTCTACAAAGTACTAGGACACAGACATGATTCAGTCAAATTCTTTGCCACTTTATGACAAGAACGGCCTTGCCTCAAGTTTCCAACAAGATACTCCATATTTCTAAGACTTCACCAGAATGGCCTTTACTGCTGCAATTTCTACCAACATATAGCCACTCAAATAATCTTGAGGATGTTCTAGACTTGCCCTGAACTCTCCTTTCCCTTCTTTTGAGCCCTCACTGTTATCCCTTTAAGGCTCTGTTTGGGAAAATCTAGGGTTTTTTCTAGCATGTACTTCAACACTGTTTCAGCTTCTTAGCCATTATCCAGTCCCAAATTTGCTTCCATGTTTTTTTCAGCATTTCTTGTAGCAATACTCCATTTCTCAGTACTAATCTCTGTCTTAGTCTTTTTCTGCTGTTGTAACAGAATACTTGAGAAATGTGTTATATCAGAATACCCAAGAAAATCCTCATCTCTGTATGACCTAAGGAAATGTCTCTGTCCTCGCCTTTTATATGTGAACTTGCTACTATGCACTTACGTTGGCAGCACTGTACAAACATCTCGGTAAGTTTTCAGAGTCTCAGTCCATCAGGGTCTCCCAGCTGTGTTGGTGTTGAGTCGTGGCCGTGTCTTGCTGAGTGGCATTCATTATCGTTGGTGCATGCTTTTGTGCTGTTGTGAGAATGTTGAAGCTTGAATTAGAGCAATGAACAAACATTTAATTTCTTGTTAAACATGGCAAGAGAAATCAGGGACATGTTAGTCAAAGTTTATGGGGAAAATGCCATGAAGGAAACAGCAGAGTACAAATGGATTACATGTTTTTCTAAGGGTAGAGAAAGTGTCACTGATGAAGAGAGGTCAGGATAGCCAATTGGGCAAAACTGATGAAACATTGCAAAAATGTGTCTAATTGTGCTCAAAATCATTGGCTGACTATGAAAAGTATAGAAAATCAAGTAAACACTGATAGAGAAACAGAAAAATCTTATCTGAAATTTTTCACCATGGCTCTTCTGTCACAACAATGCACCAATTCATCCAGCACTGAGGGAGTTTTTAGCCAGTAAACAAGTAACTGCAGTGGAACACCCTCGCTACATACCTGATCTGGTCCCTAATGATTTTTTTCTTTACGTGAAGACAAAGGAAATATTGAAAGGATGACATTTGGATGACATTCAGATCATTAAAAGCAATATGACAATAGCTCTGGTGGACATTCCGGAAAAAGAATTCCATAATTGCTTTGAAGGGTTAACTAGGCACCAGCATTGGCACAAGGGGAGTATTTTGAAGGTGACTCTAGTGATAATTCAGAATGAGGACTCTGCGGTGAGTTTGAGAACTTAATTGTCAGACATTTTCATACTTTTTTGTATCCTATGTAAGTGCACATCATATTCTTACCTGGGCAAAAATATGAATCTATTTATTGTAGAGTTGATACCTTAATTACAGATATGATTACCGCGTCCTAGGTCTGAATAGTGTGAGTATACAAAATAATGTCACGATTACACTGATATCCAGATTATCATGGAGAGCTTCTATTCCATTTAAATGTGGGTAGTCTTTTTTTTTTTTTTTAAATGAGTTTTCTCTTCCCTAGATTCTGCTGATACCTGTGGAACAATTACATCTTCCACAGATTAGCCCTGGTGTTCTCGTCCTTCTCAGCCAGCCTCTGGCTCCTGGCTGCTATTTGAAGAGCTTCTTCCTGTCAACTGTTGTCTTCTGCCTGTCACCTCTTGTTCTCCTGAATCTGACTTCAGGTTCACCAGATTTCCTATACCACATCTCCAGGCCAGTGTCCCTTTGCAGAGCCCCATTCTGCCGGCAGACATTGCCAATTATCTCCACTCTAGCCTCTGGAGAGGATGCTGTTTTCTCCTGAGTTACTTCTAAAGTGTGGCCCAGATCATCCAACTACTGTAAAAAGGGGTAATTTCTAAACACCATACACCCAAGTCAGACTGCAGAATCTCTTGGCATATGAGCTCCTTCCCTAGCTCCCTGCTGTTCATCACACGTCAGGCATCAGCTTACACGATCCCCATTTTCCACAGATTGCTAAAAGTTTCCCAAGCTCTCTATGCTTTAGAATTCAGACTCAGCAAAAATCCCCTGATCCCAAGAGGGAGAGCTGTTGCTGCCCTTAAGAAAAATGATCACTGCTTGCTTTACATCTGTGGCATCAAATGGGCTTTGCAAATCATTCCTTCTTAGAACAAAATCACTCCCTGCCCTAATGGCAAACCCCAGAAGCAAAAGTGTTTTCTGTTTTCTAAAATGAAAGGATTTTTTTCTCTTAGAAAATGGTTGCCTCAGAGAAACCATTTTCTGGATACCCCATTGTGCAAAGAATTCTCTATCTTGTCATGCAATTACCCAGAAGTTCACAACCTTCACAGATATGGGGCAGTTGTCTTTCTACTTGTAAGCTGAGGGTTTAGAAGTTGAGAGTATCAATTTTCCTAAAAGTTGGGAAATACTGAATACAAATGAGTTCTTGTAAGCTCATAGGTATGATCTTCAACGATTTACATTTCTGACATCTTCTAATAAGTTTCTGACTCTTTTTTATTCCTTTCCTATCCCATGTACACAGTCTCTCCAGCCTTCATACTCTCAATAAGGTGCAGAGAATGTTGGTCTTACAGCCTACGCCACGTTGTCCTATTTTTTACTGTCTCTTTCCCCACTTCTGAAGCCTGAAGATGAGTTGGGGATGTGGCTCTTCAGTTCCCTGCCTGGCCTCAGCTCTGTCTGCCTCCGTCCTGCTCTATCAGAGGCCGCACTGCGGCTCCCTGCATATCCTGATGAGGTTACCCAAAGAACAGCTGATTGCCAGTTCATTTCTGTCAACCTTATTCCTTGCTCAGGGTATGTCACCTGGAAAGGGCCAAATCGTCTTTCCTAACATTTACTGTGAAGGACAGCTGTCTCGGTGACTTCCAAGATCCCTCTCGCCAGCTGAGCGGAGATCTTGGGCCAAATCCCACATGCGCTTACACCAGCTAGTGTCAGTGTGCTGACAGCTGACATTTCTCACTGCCAATCATTCATTGTCACATAGCCTATTGGGGTAAGAAGCAGTAGGTCTTGGGAAAAGAGGAAGAACAGGACTGGGTGAGTAAGCAAACAAGTGTGATTCTAGAATTATGATAAAATCAGTAACTAGAATGACTAAACACATGAGAGCCAGGCTCTTTGGATTATGTTTTCAGCATTTCTGCTTCATTCATGTATTTCTCTCTTTCCTCTCCTTTTCCTGCCCTCCCTTCCTTTTTTCCTCCCTGCCTTCCTCACATAGGTAAACATAAATTATAAAAAGTCTTGTCATCACATAAGGCCACTAAACCCACACTTCCAGTTCAAACAGCAAATTCAATATTATCACAATATTCTTCCTTGCTTACCTGGCAACCATCATGATTCTCATTAGGACCATAGTCTTTTGTGAGACTTACTAATAAATATGAATGAGAATTATATTGGCAGGTGAGAATTTGTGTTTCCCTCCTGCCTGCCTGCCTTCTTATCTTGCTTCCTCTACCCTTTCCTTCTTTTAAAACACAGTCATTACATGCCTACTATACATATTGTACCATCTATGTTTTGTAGATAGATAAAGAAGGCTTTGCCCTCAATGATGGTATATCCCAGAAAGTGAAACAAATACACAGGAAATGTGAAATGTCAAATAATACTGATCCTAATGCAATGTAGGTCACACTTTATAGAGTAGGGACTATTCAATGCCAAACGGGCATTCCAGACTAGTTGCTCTGTGCTCAGAGCAGAGAAAGAATGTGAGCTCAGGAAATGTTTCCCAGAAGTGATAAGACTGTAATAGAGCTTTTATGAAAATGTGGAGTTGGGATACATGGACATAAGGTAAACAGACACATCATCGTTAGACAGCAGAGTGTATGCAGAGATTCTTTCTGTAGGGGCAGATCTGCTTGTGACCTCTTCAGTGAAGGGAATATTCCTTTTGCCTTTGAATGCCCAACAAAAGTCTTAGGAGCTCTGAACATGTTGTATATGCCGAATGAAGGCTGATTTCAAGGGTACAATTCCAAACAAAGCTATAAGGGCATCTACACTTAGCATATATGTAATATATATGTGTGTGTGTGTGTGTGTGTGTGTGTGCGCGCACATGCCATATGGCTGTATATTTTATGTGGATGATTTAGGGAGAAAAGAATTTTGTTTGTTTTTCTTCCCTTTGCTTTAGTTTTTAAGTCCATAAGAGCTACTGAAGTGACAGCTGTAAGCCACTGTCTGGGAAGAGAGGTATTTTAGGGAAAGATGGGTAATGAAGATAAGAAGGTTGATGACTCATAACTTCCATGATTATAGATCTTAAACAGCAGACCACCTCTGGTGCTATGCTCTCCAGTTCTCCTTTTATTAAAGTGGATCTCCATTGTCTGAATCTCCATAAGTGTTTTGGTGAATAGTATCCTAGCTTCTCAAAAGCTTATGATTAATATTTCTTTTATTACAATCAAGGGACAATAAATTAGAATAAGGTAACTTTTGGTTTGTCTAATTCTATCAACAACTCAACAAACACCACAGCCGATGTCAGTCTATGAGGCCCCAAACCCACATCTGTAAAAGTTCTCAACTTTTATTTTATTTTACTTTTTTTGAGACAGAGTCTCACTTAGTCACCCTAGAGAGAGTACCATGGCATCACAGCTCACAGCAACCTCAAACTTTCGGGCTTGAGGGATCTTCTTGCTGCAGCCTCCCAAGTAGCTAGATCCACAGGCATGTGCCATGATACCCAACCAAGTTCTGAACTTTTAAATAAAAAAAAAATGAAGAAACAACCTTCCAAAATGTTTTATTTCACCTAAGATTACGGTAGTTACACAGCAAATAAAACAATAATATTCTTTACTCCTAAATCTTTTTTCCCCCTGTGGTGAACTTGGTTCAATCTGGAGGGAAGAATTGTCTTTCATCCTTTTCAAACTTCCTGCTTGTAAATAGTAATATGTAATCTGATTTGTTCAGCTCTCAATAGTTTTACATTTCTTCCCTGAGACCATAGTTGTACATGTGACCTAAAGTTTGAGATCTTATTGTTAATTTTCCAGATTTATTGAGTTATTTTTTTTATTACATACTTCAGGGGCAAAAGGAGAAAAAAATCCAATTTCTGATGCAGCTTTAATCTAGTGAAAAAGGTTGGGACCTAATCGAAATGCAGCCATAAATTTAAAATGCACAAAGAGTGCTAGGTGGGGACGGATATGGGAAGGAGATTTCGTCAAGTCACTCAGTCTTAGAAAGCTGCCATGCACACCTCCCAGTGATGAGGAATACGGGATACCAGGCAGCTACACACATGCACAAATGTTACGGGATTTTAGGACTGGTTTATACATTTTCTGGGGTCTATAATAATTGTTAGGTGAGTTTCTGGTGTTATGTTCATTAATTATAAAGTGTCATGGCCCAGATTGATGGCTTCACAGCAAGCTTGCTTTTTGTATCCACAGTGCCCAGAACTATGCCTAGGACAAAGAAGGTCTGCAGAGTGTGTTCCTTGAATGGAATAAGTCTTTTAAAGCCTAGTTGGGGCTGCTGCTCTGGCTTCACCTTTGTGAGTTTATCAAAGATGCAATGCTGAGTGAACCCCAGAAAAACTAATAGTGCAATGATGATTAATTTTTATGTGTTGACTTCACTGGGCTAAAGGATACTCAGTGGTAAAACATGATTATCTGGAAGTGTTTGCGATGGTATTTCTGGAGGGGATTAGTATTTGAGTCAGTCAGCACACGAGTAAAGAAGATCCACCCCACCAATGTGGGAAGGCATCTTCCAATCTATTGAGGGCCTGAATAGAGCAAAAAGGTGAAGAAAGGGTGAATTCTCTCCCTTTTTTCTTGACCTGGGACGTCCATCTTCTGTCTTCACACATTCAGAGCTTTTAACTCTGGGGCTTACCCCAGTGGCTCCTTTACTTCTAGGTCTGGGAGTTACAGAATTGGCTCCACTGTTTTTTATTCCTTCTGATTAAGACTGAATTATACCACCAGATTTTCTGGGTCTCCATCTCGCAGATGGCATATTGTGGGACTTCCTGCCCCCATAATTGTGTGAGTCAATTCCTGTAATAAATCTCATACATGTACATATATCTCCTTTTGGTTCTCTTTCTCTGGAAAACTCTGATTTATATAAGCACTATGTAACTTCCCATCATCCCTAACTGGGTTGGAAGAAGTAGAAGGACAAGAATATTCTCTTTTGTTTTCTCTACCAAAGTGCTATCTGAGTCCGGATGAATTGCAGGATCCTCAAAAACTCCATTGCTTTTCTACAGCATTTTTTAAATGGCCTTTTCCAGCCTTAAACCTTAATCTACTCACTGAAATCATGCCCCTGGACACCTTAAAAGATACCAAGGAAGCTGGGTTTATGTTCATGTCCAAAATACTCAAAGTAAATAATAGTGAGAAAATATGTCATACAGAGGTAGTTCCCAGAATGTTCTCTCACCCCTGTGCCTAGGCACAAGTTCTGACCAGAACCCCAGATGCCACTGGTCCCTGCCTCCTAGAGCCACAGTATTCAGCCTGGGATCACATCTTCTGGGGACATTTTAGTGCCTTACCTCATAGGTGCCACTCCCTTGAAGTCTGTAAATTCCTATGTATAAACCCACCCTATTACTAATACTTGCTTCTCTGACTTGGGCTGCTGATGCCAGTTTCTGTTACACACACACTGAATTATGATCTCCTTAAAGGCAGGCTCTATATTTTATTAATCTCTGTTGTTTCTTTAATGAGCACATCTGGCAGATATTGGGGACACAATACATGTTTTTTGAATAAAAGAGTGAGGCTGGTTCAAAAAAATTATCCAGTGTGAGTTACCAAATAAAGATGTGGCAGAAGGAGATGAACCATGGAAAGGGTGTTTCAGGTATTATTTAGCAGGTTGATCTACTGTGTGCAAATCAGTTGAAGTTCTGGGTCATGTATGGTAGGACTGGGCCTTCTAGTCATTGGGATGATGCCTTTCCTGTTCCACAAACTGTTTCCCTGAGATGAACGGGACAGTTCTTCTCACTTTCCTTAGTGTAGAGACAAACATGTCCTCACTGCATACTTCAGAAGCAAGACACTCAAGGCCAGACTCACAGCACAGGAGAAGATAGTGTCCTTCACTGATGAACCCCTGACTATCTTGAACACATGGCTGCGCTGGGTCTGTCCCTGTGGGCTGACTGCTACATATGGGAGAAGAAGGGACAGTGAACCACAAAGGACAAAAAACCTTACTTCCCGAGGGAAAAATAATCCTTTTTTTCAACAAGTATGTTAATGCTTTTTGAGCTCCTCTTGTCCAGCTCTGTGCTAGGTCCTAATCTATTAGTTGTGTGAGGTTGTGTGGATGAGTAGTGCTGACAGGATATATGCCCAGTTCCACCTGTCCTGGGGCCCAGAGCTTACAATATGGCCAATAACAGAAACAGTAAAAAGCCATATATGTTGATGTACTGATTGAAAGGTGAATATAAGCAAGTGCCATAAATGTATGTTCAGTAAATTACTTTGAGTGGACCAGATGAGGAAACTCCATAGTGACTGAAGTTAGTGATTATTGAAAGGTGAGATTATTATTCTCTCTAGTTCCCAAGGACATTCCAGCCATCCAGGCTCTATTTGGATATTTTTCTTTTCTTTTTTGTTAAGACAGAGTCTTATTATGGTGCCCAGACTGGACTCAAACACCTAGACTCAAGCAAACCTCCCACATCAGCCTTCTAAGTAGCTGGTTTCTGTTTGCTTCTTACAATTAGGTTTCCTCCTATATTCCTCCCAACTCATCAAATAATCTGGAAACTGGCTCATAGCTGCTCTCTTTAATACCCTCTCCCATCTGCCATGTTTTTAGATGATGTTAAGATCTGTGTGGGTAACTATTCCAAAATCTTTTATTCTTAGTTTCTTAATAGGCTCAATCTTAGTGACATTCATGTCTTCAGAAACCCCTACTCAGATCTATCAAGGTCCTGGTATCACTGGAACTGTTCTTAACTCTAAAACCCTAAATTCAAGTTCTATGATCTCCCACAGAGAGAAGGGGGTATTGATGGAGAATAGGAGAAGCCACAGGTGGAACTCTGGGTGCCACATCATTCAGACATTAAGCAGAGGAAAAGGAGATGTCAAAGGATGGTAAGATAGGGTGACAACTAAGAGGGCATGGTGTCACAGCAGGAAAAAACAAGTATTTTGGGAATTCAGCAGGGTCAACTGTGTCAATACTATTGAAATTGATTAAGATATTGAAGCAAAAAATGGTCATTGGATTTGGCAGTATTAATATCTTTGGTGTCAAAAGACAAAATTTAAACAAATTGAAAAATTTAGTTCATTTTTATTTGTGGGTCTATAAAGTAGAATGAGTGTTCTGATGAGCTGAGCAGAGGCAGCAGGCTTCATAGACAGAAAAAGGCTGAGAAAAGCAAAAACAGGGAAAAAAAAGCTGATTGGTCATTTCAAAGTTACTTTTTTTGAAAAAGGTAGAAACAGAGACATCCTGACCATGCTGGCTAAAACTGGCCTGTTGAGGGATTTGGCTATTATCTCTCTCTTTCCTGATTCTCAGAAGGTCAGATAAACTTAGCTTTGGCTTGGCGGCCTGGAGCTTCAGTGTAAATAATTCCATTTTTGGTTTGGTTCATTGGGGCCCAGTGCAGGCTTAGTCCAAACCAATGGCTTCCTATATATTTTATTTAAAAGTGATAACCTTGTAAAGTATAAGCTAAAGCCTGAGAATGATATCCCGAACAGGAAACTGTGATTTTTGACAAATTATAATGATTGATCAACTAGGGAGCAGATTCTAGGAGATTATATTGAAGTCTTTAGCTGATATCCTAAAAATACTGGGGGAAATGAAATAGCTTTAAGAGGGCAGAAGAACCAAAACAAGTGCCAATTGGGTAAAGACAGGCAGATAGCAAAACAAGAGTTCAAATGGGAACCAGACCTGGAACTAAATATTTTCTAAAGGTGTGCTAGCCATTGTTCACTAAACAATCAGAAGCCGAAAGCTGGGTTAGAAAAGAATATGAGGGAAACAAAGAAATATATAGAAAAAAAGAAGAAAGATTTGAGGTTGCTGAGGAAATAAATGGGTTAAAGTTAGGCTATGGGTTTTGTCACAAGGCAGAACAAGTGACAGAATGTACACAGTCTCCTCCACAGACCACACCCTTGTTTCATACTATCACTTTTGTATAGAGAGATGGGAGAGATTAGTTAAAGCACTCTGCTTAGAGAGACCAGGAGAGTCACACTCTCTGCTGAATTACAATTAGATCCTCAGGTGCAATGTGGCTTTTGCCCAACTAATGAATTTTCAGAGTCTCGGTATATTTATATATAAATGGAGGAGTAATTTACCCAGTAAGTCATAGCAAGACATTTTAGTTTCCTGTCCAAAAGAGGATAATTATCAAACTGACCAAACCTAGAACAAACGTTATTCCAAGAAGGCATATATACATTTCTATGGCACTGTGGGCCCAGCAGAAGGAAGCTTGAAATAGCAATATCCAGAAAAGAGGTGCTGCTGAGGCTCCATCTTTAGCCTCACGCATTATGCCTTTGTTTTAAAAGAGGCAAAAATTTAAGGAAAGAACTGGAACAATTTGCTCTGGGATGGTGACAAATCCTGTGGGCTGGCTCATGGCAAGAGGAATTGCTCCCTCCTAGTCAGTTCCCTCCGCTCTCTTTTCTGATGTGTCAAGACAATTCAGAGACTTACTTTGTAAATGTATGTGGTCCCTAACTCAAACAGGAATTGGGAACCTACTGTGTGCTGGCTAGAGAGAATAGATATGGATGATGTGGTCTAACCCTTGAGGAATTTACAGTCCAGTGAAGAGGATAAGTGTATATCAGAGAGTTAAAACAATTGCAGGTGCTGTAGCACACGTCCAGTGTACATGGGTGTCTCTCCAGTCTCCATTCCACCTGCCCTGTACTGAACAGTATGGATAATTGTTCCAAGAGTCTCTGGAGAGATCTTTGTTAATCCTGCCCACATCTATGTCTTTATTGGACTCTCTTGTATTTAACGTTGTGGGTTTGCCATTTGTAATTCTGGAAGAACCCTGAGACTGATATAAGTAGCAAACATTTTAAAGTATTTACCTTAAGCCATAGGTAACCACAAGCAGGTATTACCCAAAAGACCACCAGAATGGGTAAACAGTAGAAAGGAGAGCTTTACCGGCAGTATCATCTTGCAGATACGGAAGAGATAGTCTCTAACAAGTGCTGAAAGTGCTCTGTCCTTGAAAAGGGAAAGGTCGGGTTGGGTTTTATGCCACATAGGGAGTGTATCACACAATAGTCATACATATTCAGTAGATTTGGGGGGGGGGGCAAGCAAAACATATTTATAAGGGGAGCTGAGTACATGTGCAACATGAAATGGGTAAACATATGTGAACATACATCACATGTTCACTTTGGGGTGGGTGTTAGTATTGAAATGAGGTAGAATTTGGCTCTTTATGTCAAAAACTAAACTATAGGACACAAAGCCAATTTGTGTTCTGTCTCTATAAACTGGTTGAAACTGGTCTAAGGTCTGCAATTACTTGTCTGAAAATAGGATGGTCCTTTGCCCGAATTGTAGTGGTCTGGGTTGCAAATCAGAGCTAGAAGGAGCTGATAGCTCCTGTTGTTAGGGATTTTAGAGCCTGCGGAATTTAGAAGTTTGTCATGCCAGCTGGGCCCCTGCATCCTCAACCCGTAAGTTTCTTGAAACTTAGATCTGTCTCAGCTTATAAAAGTGTTTCTAATTTGGTCACTTAGACTACACAGATTGTTAGTGACACTTCACAAATAGATAAACTGAGGCTCTGAGAGTTCATTTATTTATACTGAGAGGTTCAATAAATTGTTTGATTTGGTGTGTTTCAGAATCATATGAAAGGTTTGTTAAGTGTGAAGTGCTGGCCTCTACTCCTAGAATTTCTGATTCAGTAGGTCTGGGGTGAGGTGGTAGAATTTGCATTTCTAACTCATTTCCAGATGATACTAAATCTGCTACTCTGGAGACCCCACTTTGAGAACCACTACTGTATTATTTGTTAGTACCTGGAAGAACTGGGCTGTGAGAGCAAGCCTGTCTGCCAATAATAACTGCCTTTTTCATTACACCATACTTTCTTTTTTCCTATAAGTATTGTTCATAATGTTTCTTTTACAAAAGTGTTAAGTTTAGCCTAAAGCTATCTGTTTACATATTTTTAGTTCAGTTCATATTTCAATGGTTTCCTGTACATAGTGAATTGTAACCTAACTGTGTATGTAAACAGACTATAACCTGCTCTTGTACCAATCACTGAATTTCAGCCAGTCAAAGGAGGACAACAGTTCAAACTGTATCTAAATAAGGCAAATGCTAGAACATCACCAATCCAGCTGTTTGTGCAGCTCACTTCTGTTTTCTGTATATCACTTTCCCTTCTCTGTTATGAGTCCTCTCTGCCCAGGTAGCAGCACCAAAATCTCTCTGAATCCATTCCTGTTTGGGGTAGCAATAGGGAGTGAGGTGGTGCCTAATTCACAAATTGTTCTTTGCCCAATTCAACTCTGTTGAGTATAATTTATCTAAAGGTTTTAGTCTAACAGAAAGTGAGCTTAACAACAAAACGGATGTAGTACTTCCTTTCCAAATGGGGTAACCACACATCCCAGGATGCCTGGACTAGTTCTGTTTTGTGTCTATTAATCTGAGATATACATATTTTTCCTCCATTTTCCTCCAATAAGGATAATACATTATGTGGCACCTTTTGTGTTATGTGTACATTGCAATTGTCTGTTTATGACACCTGACTTCTAGTAAGTGCCAGACAGGGATGATGTAGTGTTCATTCTGTTCTAAGTACCACCAGGTCTTAACATAGTACCTGGCATAGAATGTGTGTTCACTGCATATCTATTGGACCCAACTGAGCTTTCTATGGTGGGGTGGTCTCATCTGTCACTGAATTTCTAAAATATGGGTGATATTTCAACAGGGATGAAAAGCCCTCACCACCAAAAGGGTAAATATATTGATTCTTGGAAAATTAAAATAATATAGATATTAAAATGGTTGTGCCTTTCAAAGGGCCACAGTATATAAATAGGTATACATTTTATCTATAGTATTACAATTTTATGTGAGAGTGTAATTAAGAAAATATATTTGAAAATTTTCCGTATGTGGTGCTAATTGAAAAGGCTGAGAACAGCAAACCTACAGACAATATCATATTAAATGGAGCTGAAATTGAAATCATTTCCACTCAGAGCAGGAACCAGGCAAGGTTGCCCATTGTCTCCACTGCTTTTTAACATTGTAATGGAAGTCTTAGCCATCACAATTAGGTATGAAAAGGCAATCAAGGGTATCCATATAGGGTCAGAGGAGATCAAACTTTCACTCTTCACAGGTGATATGATCGTATATCTGAAAAAAACCAGAGATTCTACTATAAAACTCTTAGAAGTGATCAAGGAATACAGCAGCATCTCAGGTTACAAAACCAACACTCATAAATCAGTAGCCTTTATTTGTACCAACAATAGTCAAGATGAAAAAAACAGTCAAGGACTCTATTCCTTTCACAGTAGTGCCAAAGAAGATGAAATAT
>NW_003852419.1:7530854-7552326 GCF_000181295.1 Otolemur garnettii
CCATTGACCCATGAATGGATCAATAAATTTTGGTATATGTACACCAGGGAATATTATGCAGCCCTAAAAAAGATGGCGACTTTATTTTTTTCATTTTTACATGGATGAAGCTGGAACATACTCTTCTTAGCAAAGTATCTCTAGAATGGAAGAAAAAGTATCCAATGTACTCAGCTCCACTATGAAACCAATTTATAGCTTTCCTATGGAAGATATAACCCAATTTTAGCCAAAGAGGAAGGAGAAAGGGGAGAGGGAAAGGAGGGGAGGGGAAAAGGAAAGCAGGAAAGGGAAGAGAATGGGTGGAGGGAGGGTTATTGATAGGACCATACCTACGGTGCATTTTATAAGGGTACATGTTAAATTTACTAAGTGTAGAATACAAATGTCTTAACATAATAACTAAGAAAATTCAGTGAAGGCTATGTTAACCAGTTTGATGAAACTATTTCAAATTATATATAAACCCAGCACATTGTACCCCATGATTGCATTAATGTACACAGCTATGATTTAATAAATAAAAAAAAAGGAAAAAAAGAAAAGGTTGAGAAACACTCTTCTAGAATAGTGTTTCTAGAAAAATAGTCAAATGATTACTATCCCAGAATCAGCTCAAATGGTCAGATTACAGGCATCACGCCAGATTTCCTGCTTTACTCACTTGGAAGCAGACAGACTATACATAGCAAGTGCTTCATAAATATGTGCTGAATAATTATTTGGTCCCTTAACTTCTCAGTTTCAGAAAGTTACAAGATATCTTTCCTGTATAGATTTACTCTTGTCAAGTATCATTTGCATTCTCACGAACAGCCACATATTTGTTGCCTCCGTTACTACAGGAAAACAAAGTGACCCTGGTTGAATATTTTTTTTGAAAAATGAAATGATATCCGCAGTATTAAATAAATCTTGGTCTGGGTCAAAATGTTTAGGTGGGATAGATGCCACACTCTCAGGCTCCACTGTTAACATCAGATAGTATGGTTCTCAAGTCTAGAAGGAAGTCGAGAATTCCTTTCTTTCTATCCTCAGCCAGAGATGACAACATCTAGAAGTTTCTCTTTGCCCCGTAACCACCAACTTAACTGCTCCGAAGGGTTTCTGGCTAAGGCAGGGAAATAAAAGCTTTCTGAAGGCATCACAAACTTATTTCAATCATAGGCTGCCACTAACTGGGGCCTCTTCAGAGGGTTTCAGCAAATTATTAGCTGTTTCTTTTCAATTCTATATCCAGTTATTAATATTCCTGCCCAGGATAGCAATGTTTTCTTGTTTTTCTCCCTTAGGTAAGCTCTTTCATTTCTTTCTTCTTTCCATTCTATTTTTTCCTTCTGCTACATCCTTTGATCTATTTATTTTCTTTATTCCCATTCAGTGTCTGTTTTCCTTTGGGCAATTGTCCTGAACTATTTAAACATCATTCCATGTTTTTTTCCTGTTCATTCTATCCTCTTGCTCTCTTCTCTGTTGGTTTGCCTAAATTTCCCTCTACCCTTGTATAAAACTCATCTGGCAATCCTCCTCTTTCTAAACCATAAATCTTGGTAGAGAAGATTGCTTTGAACACCAGACAGAGGTGATGTGCCCCATGTGGGTGAGTATGGGAGGAGGATGCATTCATGACTTATTTTAAGAGGTAACAGATTTTATCATTTTTCAAGGAACACAGCAGGAAGCCTGTAATTGGTAATGAAGATTCATCTTTCCATCAATTTGCTAGTCTGTACAGAACCTGAGTTCACTGTGTTTGCAGTTTTCAAACTTTTCCACTGAGCTTTTCTTCTGGCAGCTCTGGGGCAAGGTAAAAGGAAAATAATTTTATTATTAAGAAGACTTTTATCCTAGCTTTTTGAAGTTTCCATGTTTGTCAACAGCTAAAAATGTAATTTACAAAAAAAAAGAAAATCCTTTTTACAAACAGTTCCACACAAATACACCCACACATACATTTAGGAAACTTAGGACATTAGATAAATTAGGCCTTTGGTGAACTTTTCCTAAACTATTTTTTTTTTCCTTCTAGAAGCCTCTCAATGGAAGACACCCACTGTCTCTTATAGCCCTCTCAAGCCTGGAATAAAAAGAGAAGCATAGAATAAAATTTCTATGTACAGAATAAAAGCCTCTAACTAAACTGTCATTAAGAGGCACAGGACAAAGGTTAAACCAAAGAAAAGAACCTATCAGCAAGCATTTTAGTTTTATGACAATCCAATGGGGGTGGTAGTGGTGGTGGTAATGATAAACCTAAATTTCCTAAATTTTTGCTTCATTTTCTTCTACTAAAGTAGAAAAAAAACTAAGGGGGAAACAGGCACATGCCTTCTGATGTCTTCTGGCAATTGCTCCGAAGACTGATCTTTGGTCTGGGGATGCTACTCAGTTGTATACCTAAAAATGAGTGTTTCCAAAAGCATGGCTTGTAGGGGAGCATCCAGAGTTTACATTCTATCTGTGGACATTTATGTCCTCTTCACCCAAGTACAAATTCAATTTGTTCAACCAATATTTTCTAAGTCCTTATATGAAAAACAGTGGGTAAGTCTAACTGAGTGACAAAGATAAAATCTAGTCCTGTGTCCTTACATCTATGGCCAGTCTCTGTCTTCTTATGGGGAAATAATATATTCCAGTATTTGCTAAATTATAGTTCCTTTAGAAGGCTAGAGCCATGTTGTGTTAATGAGTATTTCAGGAAAAAATGGGTTCCCAGGTAAAATAAATGGATGCTGGCATGTATGTGGAGAGAAAGAGATGCTTATATAATATTGGTGGGACTGAAAATTAGTACAAAATATATGGACAAAAACCATGGAGATTCCTCAAAGAAATAAATGACTCAGCAGTCTAACTATAGTGTATCTACCCCAAAGAAAAGAAGTCATTATATTGAAAAGATACCTGCACTTGAATGTTTATTGTACCACAATTCACAATCACAATGATGTGGGATCAACCTAAGCACCTATCAGTTCATGAGTAGATTAAGAAAATGTAGTATATACTTTTATAGTATATACAAAGGGTGCCAAAAATATGTATACACATTTTAAGAAGGGAAAAACTATATTAATTTTGTAACATTCAAGTCACGTTTCACTTCTGCAATTACAAGAGGTGCTCAATGTGATTTGCATTCATCTTTTGTTATTATTATATTTCATATGTTACATTTTTAATAGTTTTTTCCTTTCTTGAATGTGTATACATTTTTTGCCCCCTTCTGTGTCTACCATGGAGTACAACTCAGCCATCAAAAAGCATGAAATATTGTCTCTCGCAGCAACTTGGATAGAATTGTAATCCATTATCACAAGTAAAGTATCTTAGAAATGGAAACACAAAAACTATATGCACTAATAACTGGGAGCTAATCAATGGGCACAAAAAGATGTAAAGGTCATGGGAAATTAAGAAAGAGAAGGGGGGAGGAGGGGAGGTTATAAACTTACCCATCAGATACAATGAATACTATTCCAGTGATAGGCCCACTAAAAGCTCCAACTGAAGCCTTATAATAAATTGAATTTGAAATTAAAAATGGTATTTCTTCACTGCAGAGTCCTATAGTGAAGTCTTCAATGGGCTAATGATATTAGAGGTGGCAGTATGGGTGATAGAAATCTTTCAGATATTACCTTAGGAAAGGCTGCCTACTCTATTTTGGATATCAGTTAAGTGTGTCTACAAGCAAGATAGTACAAACAAAGTGGTATGAGGAGAGCGAGCATTATTTACAAGCAGGGAAAATGGCTTCATGTTGACCGCAACAGGGATCCCAGTTCCCCCAAACTCAGTTGACCTGATTTGATTAGTTGGCTAAACTAGAAAGTTCAACTGAGGCACAGTGGTATTTGAAAGAAAAAGGAATGAAATCTGGAAATAGAACTGGAATGGCACAGGCAGTGTGGATAGAAAGCAAAAGAAATCTGCACAAGTGTCAGGGTAATAAAGAAATTTTATTTACAAAGAACAAAGAGAAAGTTTAGAGCACTTCTAAAGAGAGTTGGAAGTGAGTCCCTCTCATTGAAAAGAAAGGGTGAGAGAGACAGAGAAGGAGTTGCAAATGCCAGTGCAGGGGTGTAAATACTTTCTCCCTTTGGAATCAGTTGCAAGTCTTTCATTGGCTTCTCTGCCTCTCCAGGAAATATTGCCCTTTTCTGTTACTCCACATTTTTATGGGTTCTCCAGACTTCCTGGTTCATCAGGCCAGGTTTTCCTTCCATTCCCCCTGAAACCCCTTTTTTTTGTATCCCCTCTCACTGCAGAGATGAGAGTACATTGAAATTGAAGCTAAAAGAGGAACCAAACTCTCACTCTTTGTGGATGACATGATCTTTTACAGAAAACCCTAGGGACTCAACTACAGAATTCTTAGAAGTGATCAAAGAATACAGCAACATCTCAGGATACAAAATCAACACTTACAAATCAGTAGCTTTTATGTGTACCAATAGTCAAGCTGAAAATATAGTTAAGGACTCTATTCCTTTTACACTAGTTTCAAAGAAGATGAACTATTTGGGAATTTGCCTAACAAACTATGTGAAAGATCTCTATAAAGAGAACTATGAAACTCTGAGAAAAGAAATAGCTGAAGATGTTAACAAATGGAAAAATATACCATGCTCATGGCTGGGAAGAATCAACATTGTTAAAATGTCCATAATACTCAAAGCAATCTATAGTTTCAATGCAATCTCTATTAAAGCATCAATGTCATACATTAAAGATCTTGAAAAAATAGTACTTCATTTTATATAGAATCAGAAAAAACCTCAAATAGCTAATGCATTACTTAGAAAGAAAAACTAATCAGGAGGAATCACATTACCAGACTTCAGGCTATACTATAAGTCTATCATGATCAAAACAGTATGGTACTGGCATAAAAATAGAGAGGCAGATATATGGAACAGAAGGGAGAACCAAGAGATGAACCCAGACACTTATTGTCATTTAATCTTTGATAAGCCTATCAAAAATATTCATTAGAGGAAAGACTCCCTATTTAACAAATGGTGCTGGAACAACTGGCCAGTGACCTGTAAAAGAATGAAACTGGACCCTCACCTTTCACCACTAAAAAAATCAATTCTCATTGAAGAAAGATTTCAACCTAAGACATGAAACTATAAAAATACTAGAAGAGAATGCAGAGAAAATGCTTGAAGATGTTGGCTTGGAAAATTATTTTATGAGGAGAACCCCCTTGGCAATTGAAGCAGCACCAAGAATATATTATGGGATTTGTTCAAGTTAAAAAGCTTCTGTATGGCCAAGAGCACAGTAAGTAAAGCAAGCAGAGAGCCTTCAGAATGGAAGATTTTTGCAGGTTATGTTTCTGACAAAGATCTGATAACTAGAATCCACAGAGAACTCAAACTAATTAATAAAAGAGTAAACGACCTCATTGCCTTGTGGGCAAAAGACTTGAACTGAAACTTCTCTGAAGATGACAGGCAAATGGCCAATAAATACATGAAAAAATGCTCAATATTTTTAATCATCAGAGAAAAGCAAATCAAAACCACTTTGAAATATCACCTAATTCCAGTAAGATTAGCCCACATCGCAAAATCCAAAACTACAGATATTGACATTGATGCGGAGGGAAGGGGACACTTATGCACTGCTGGTGGGATTGCAAACTAATATGGCCTTTTTGGAGAGAAGTTTGGAGAATTCCCAAGAACAAAAAGTTGACATACCATTCAATCCTTCAATTCCTATATTAGGTATCTATCTAAATGATCGAAAATCATTTTACAACAAAGATGTTTGCACCAGAATGCTTATTCCAGCCCAGTTCATAATTGCCAAGGCAAGGAAGCAGCCCAAATGCCCATCGACCCAGGAATGGATTAACAAATTGTGGCATATGTAGACCATGGAAAACTATGAAGCCATAAAATGGATGGAGACTTTACAACTTTTATGTTTACCTGGATGGAACTGCAACATTTTTTAAAGTAAAGTATCTCACAAATGGAAATAAAAGTATCCAATGTACTCAATACTATTATGAAACCAATATATCATCACCTATACATTCATATAAATGATAAAACACAACTATAGTGTGGAAAGAAGGAGAAAAGAGGAGGAAGATGGGAGAGGTGGGAGGGTATTTGGTGGGACCTCACTTATTGTGCACAATGCAATGGTACATTGCAAAACTAGTAAGAGTGTAGTATAAATGTCTTACCACAACAAATAAGTGAGATGATGGCTATGTTAAGCAGTTTGATTTAAGCATTCCACATGGTATATCAAATCAGCATGTTGTATCCCATAAATGTACACAGTTATGATTTAATTTAAAAAAGCATTTGGAATTAGGATTTGTGAGGGCAGGGTGTTAAAAGAGTGGCACCTAAAGATAAAATTGAAAAGGTAAACAATTCTCTCTCTATGTATAAGCTAAGAAATATTAATTGTCTGAGTAACTACTCTCTGTAAAGTGAGAAAAGTATAAGCAAAAACAACAGACATTCTCAAAAAAATGTAGAACATGGTTCAATTCTCCTTGCTTTGACCAATTTCTGTTAATTCTTTCATATTTAAATTTCCTATGGCCTATATTTACATCTATACTTATAAATATTACATATGAAAATCTGGTCATTTCAGGTCTCATTTTCTGTGTCTTTGGAAATGATAAATTCCATAAAGCCAATTGATTAGCATAGAATGTTTTCTTTTAATTTTTTTATATTAAATCATAGCTGTGTACATTAATGCAGTCATGGGGCACAATGTGCTGGTTTTATATACAATTTGAAATATTTTCATCAAACTGGTTAACATAGCCTTCGTGGCATTTTCTTAGTTATTGTGTTAAGACATTTATATTCTAAGTTTAGAAAGTTTCACATGTACCCTTATAAGATATATCATAGACGTGGTCCCACCAATCACCCTCCCTCCACCCATCCTCTCCCTCCCCTCCTTTTTCCCCGTATTCTTGGGCTATAATTGGGTTATGAAAGCTATAAATTAGTTTCATAGTAGGGCTGAGTACATTGGATACTTTTTCTTCCATTCTTGAGATACTTTGCTAAGAAGATGTTCCAGCTCTATCCATGTAAACATGAAGGAGGTCATTCTTTTAATTTTTGTTGAATTCTTTTATCTGTAGACAACCATAGTTTATCTTAACAAGTGTAGTTCTAACATAAATAGCGCTAAAGTTTTCCTTTACATTAAAGACAAACATGAAAGTAAAACAATAAAAATAAATATCAGAAATCTGTTTCTCAATGATATAACAAACATTTTTGTCAAATCAGATAAGGCTTTAGAATACTGGAAAAGGATTAGTAATGTGATAACTACAACTATGGAGTGACATACATAAGTTAAGCATGCATTATTACTATTTAGTTTATCACTTTTTAAAGCCTACATTATCAACAATATACCAAACCCTCAAACACTTCTTATAAGGTTTGCTGATTTCTGTGGTCTAGTTAAATGAGTTGATTAGGAAGTGATAATCTTGAAAATTATTTTAAAATATAATTTCTTTAGGTTGTAAATTTGCAGAATCTGCCTTTAAATAATGACTGCATTTACAACTGACTTGCATAATTCCCAAACATTTAATTGTCAGATATTGAAGATAGTCAAATAATGGACAGTGGAATGTTCTTGCTAAATCTTGGATTTATAAGCAAGTACACATGTGGACCTAGGACAGTGATTATCAACAAGTGTGCCTTAGCACACCGGTGTGCCGTGAGAGGATCTTACTTGTGCCTCAAACATTTTTAAAGATCATTAAATTATTTGTGAAAGACATTCAAAGCATAGTAAATATATTCGTTTATTTTTACTCTTCACTGAGGCTGGCGGGTTTGAACCCTGCCCTGGTCAGCTAAAACAACAATAACAACTGCAACAACAACAACAAAAAATAACCGGATGTTGTGGCAAGTACTTGTAGTCCCAGCTACTTGGGAGGTTGAGGCAAGAGAATTGCTTAAATCCAAGAGTTTGAGGTTGCTGTGAGATGTGATGCCATGGCACTGTCCACTGGGTGACAGCTTGAGACTCTGTTTCAAAAAAAAAAAAAAAAAAAAAACCATAATTTACATGCACTGCAGAAGTTTAACTGTAGGTTCAAGTGTACCATGAGATTAAAAAAAGGCTGAAAAACACTGGCCTACAAGAAGGTTCAGGAGCTTAAGGTTTGGTCACCCAACCAATGAATTAGCTGAAGGTGGCATTTATGTTTTCAGAAGATATCGGTACTAGAGAAACATTGCCTTTGGTGAGATGCTGGGGCAGCCCTCTCTCCTGCTCTTCCCCAGCAATCTCTTGCATTGCAAAAGAATTTTCTGCTTCAAGTTTCCAGCATAGACCTGCCTCCACTAGTGCCGTTTTAATTTGGTTCCAGAATGCACCTCAGTCTTGCCTGCTTTAATCTCATCACAGCATGTTCCAATAAACTTTCTTGGCTCATGTTTGTTTCTGCTACTTGGCATCAGCCACTCTCAAATGAATGCTATATTTCACAGAGAAGCTCATGATTAAGCCCCATGTAAAACACCACCATGCTGGTCACTATTGCAGGGGGTACTCTAATAGGCTTTACGTTTCTAAATCAAACTTCATGCATGGAGATTGAGTCAATTCACTTGCATTACAATTTTGCTTAATGATTAACTTGTTCCAATTTATACCATTGAAATGTATCCTCTCCAAAAAATGTCAATGATAACCTGCTATGATTTATTCGTAGGACTTTCTCTAAAATTGTATATGTAAATGAGAAACATCTGAGTTTGAGGGCATCATTTCTCCAATTTGTAAGCAGTGTCATTGTTTTTGTAACTCATGAATAACTGGGGTCAGAATAGAGAAATTTTTTAAAGGCCTTCTAAAGGCACAGAAAATAAAAATGTCTGTGTACCGACCACATCCTGCTGAGATTAGAGTCAATTCTAATTACCAAAACTGGAGTTATGAACAGCAATAGCATCGGTGAGGCAGTCTACAGCACATTTAAATTATGTAAAGATTAGCCCCCAAGTTCAAATAGCTCTGTTTTCTCCTACACTGCTGTTCAAAATGATGGAGTTGGATATTAGGCCCAGCATTGCTAAGTTGGCTGTCCTGGAAGAAAAAGTATAAAGACATAGTTACCTATCCAGGCGCTTCCACTGGAATTCACTGAACTGATCTCTCTTTTTATTCTTTAGAACACATTTGTAGATTTCAGTTTAAATTGCTTTTTATCTTTTCAGTCTATTATTACAAAAGCTTTTCTGCAATGTCGTTCCAGACTAAGATAGTAATTATGTCATTGACACCTTGTTGATGCCCCTCATATCTTTGGGGGGTCTTCTCTTTTTCCTTTTCCCATCTCATGCAAAGAGAAATGTTATCCCTCATCTTAAAAGTTAATGTGGATGGTGAAATCTCACAATCTTGAAGGCAGTGGGCAGTGATTTTCAGGAGCCCTGATACCTGCATTGTTTTCAGAGTACAGCAGGAATTAAGTCTACTCAACACTGCTTGCAAACTGAGAAAATTAGGACAAGTGCATGCATGCTTAATCATTTCCCAGAGAAACAGAAACGCTATCTTTTTCAAATGTTCCTCTGAGACAGACTTGCTGAATGTTAAAAATATATGTACCCAATTACTAAAGGAAAATGGAGCTACATAATCACTGTGTCTTTCCCTTAAAAGAACCACAATCTTTCCATGTTTTCACGCCTTCCCTTCTTCCCTTCCTTCCATCCATCTATTCTTCTATCCTTCTGGACAAGTGAGTGTATTCCCTATTGGCAGTTCAGTAAACTTTTGATAGAATGGAACCATTTGCTTTAAAAGAATATGCCTAAGGTTCCCTCTGAGACTCAAAGCTAAAGGTGGTGAGTGGGAGTGGTAAGTGTAATATGAGGCAAAATTTAAATGTTGAAGTCAAGTATTCACTCATCTCCTTGAATGATTTTTCTCCATTTGTGACCTTTTGCAGAGATAACGCATTGACCACTATAAAAGTGCAAAATATCGAATACTTACCCTAAATTTGTTTCTTTTAATCTCCACAACCAAACCTTGGTTGTCTTACTCATATTGCCGTAATAACTTCCTAATTGTTCTTGCTTCTGCTGTTACCTGTTCTACAACCCATTCCTTAGCTTCTAGATTGAGCATTAATGAACATAAATCAGATTATATCCCAACATGTACATTGAGAACAAAATTCATACCCTTTATCTGGACTTACAAAACTACAGCAGCGGTTCTCAACCTGTGGGTCGTGACCCCTTTGTTCCATTTGTAACAATGCAGCAATTAGGAAGGTTGAGAACCACTGCTCTACAGGATCTGCTCCCCATCTACCTCTTCTCCCATCTCATTTCTTCACTTTATACCTCAGCTACTATGCTGTAGTCACACTGACTTTCTTTTTGTATTTCAAACAACCAGAGTGGGCTCCCACAGTCAGACCTTCCCTGTGCCTGGGCACTTTTTATTCATCCTGTACATTTACATGACTGGGTCATTCCTGTCATTTCAGATCTCAGCATAAATATCATTTCCTGTCATTTCAGATCTCAGCATAAATATCACCTAGTCACAGAGGTTTTTCTAGACCATCCTAAATCTATCAGCTGCCCAATTCATCTTCCTCACATTACTCTATTTTAATTCTTGGCAATGCTCTGAGCATTATCCGATTGGTTCTTGTTTATTTGTTTATTTGTCTGTGGTTTATCGAAAGCTTGGTTTTTCCCTGGCCATAATGTACCTGGATGATGTGAAAGAATTTTTGCTTTGCTCAATATTATATTCTCAGTGCTTACAATGGTGCATGGCACAGATTGAGGTACTCATTAAACATTTGGCAAATGAATAAATAAATACATGCAAGAAATGCAAATATTTCATACGCAAAGAGAAATCTGTCATGGATATGTCACATGCCCTTGACTCCCTCCTTACTGAGCTTGGATTTCATCACCATAATGACCTGCACCTGCGTACCTCTTAGCTCTCTTGCCTCTCTCTCCTTTCAGCCATTTTATCCTGATAAAACTCTAGTAGTAGATACTACATTTAACCTACCTCAATTTTTTGACTGAACTGAACAACTGAATATAAAGAGAGAGAAGTATCTTAAACCCTTGACCATAAACTTCAAATAAGATCTTTTTCATCTCTGCAAGTATGCATTAACCAATGCCAAGATTCATAATTTTTCCCGTTTTAGTATTTTAAAAATCAATATGTAAGTTAGAGTCAGTAGCAACCTCTGTCCTCAAGATGGTAGAAAAGCAACCTCAACCCTTCAGAATGGGTGTCTGTGTTGATACTCTCCAGTCTTCTCCTCTTGCTATCTAATCGTTTCCATGGAGATTTTAACAGAGTTTTGCATAAGTAATATATTTACAGAGTTCAGAAATCATAATAATAAAGAACTTTGCAATGAGAAATTTTTCTTCCACCTCTTACTGGCTCTTTCTCCCTCCTCCAATAGGAAACCTATCTTATTAAATTTTTGATGTATCTGTCCAATGATTCTTTATGCAAATAAAGCCAAAGTAAACATATATTTACATTTTATCTTCCTTGCCCAGAAGACAAACATTTTTTATTCATTGTTCTTACATAACAACAGATACTAGAGAGGTATTAGTGCAGAGTTCCCTCCATCGTGTCTTCAGCTATACATATTCCACTGCGAAGAGAGGTTATGGTTTGATCAGCCTTTATTTATAGCCTCCTGAGTTATTTTTAATCAGTTGTGTTTACAAAAATGCTGTGATAATTTTGTATACACATAATTTCATGTAGATATAATTGTGCAGATAAATCTCCCTAAGTAGGATTGCTGGGTCAAAATGAAAACATATGTTTTGGGTTGAATCATGTCCCAAGAAAGATATATTCAAGTCCTAACCTTTGGAAACTGTGAATGTGACCTTAGTTAGAAATAGGGTCTTAGAAGATACCGTGTTTCCCTGAAAATAAGACCTACCCCCAAAATAAGCCCTAGCAGGATTTCCATGCATTTGTTAATTTGCCCTACCCTGATAATAAGACCTAGTATCTGCATAGCCACACCATGCGTTTGTTAAGATAGCCCCTGAAAATAAGCCCTAGTGTGTCTTCTTGAGAAAAAATAAATATAAGTGTCTTATTTTCGGGGAAACAGGGTATTATTGAGATGAGATCATACTGAATTGGATGGGGCTTGATCTAATTACTGGTGTCCTTATTTATAAAAGGAGGGAAATTTGAACAGAGACGCACAGAGAGGACCACCACTTAAAGCTGGAGGCAGACATTAGAGTGACACATCTGCAAACCAAATAATTCTAAGGATACCACCAGAAACTAGCAAGAGGCAATGGAAACTGGTCTCCTGAGGCTTCCCCATGGCCTTGTTGACACCTTGACTTTGGACTTTTGGACTTCCAAACTGTCAAAAAATAAGTTTCTGCTGTCATAAGTTATCAGTTTTGTGAAACTTGGTTATGTAGCCAAGTTATGTAGGAAATGAATACAATGCCTTCATAGTCTAATACAATTTCTGTATTGTGCTCCATGTACATCACACCATGCTGTCCTCTCACCACCAAAGCATGGCGATGCTTGCTGTTCTTTAGTGTCACTAACCGAGGGTGCCATTATACTTGTGGATTGCTGCCCCTCTAATTGCTAGTACATGCTACTTAAATATAGTTAATTTATAATTTTGTCACATATTTAGGGGCTATTAATATCTTTCTCTGTCAATTCAGTTTAAATCTTTTGTCATTTTTTTCCTGATTAGTTATTGTTTCAATTCATAATTACATTAGAGGATTTGTTCTTGGTTATAAGTATTGCAGTTTATTATTTGTCTTTAGAAAGATTTGTTAAATTTTTGCTTAGACTCATTTATTAATATTTATATTGTTTCTAGGATTTGAGTGATAGGAAAAAATTCCCAATTTATAAAGTAATTCACTCATGTTTTCTTTCAGAATTTTTTTTTTCTTTCATCAAAGCAGTTCATTGGAAATCTTGAAAAGATAAAGTTGGATGCAACTTCATCTTTTTCCAGATGGCACATAGCTTATTTCAACACCATTTACACTTGAAATGTTACCTTATCATATACGGAATTCTCATATATATTTGAATCTATTTCTGGAATTTCTATTTTGTTATATTGGCCTAACTTTCTATTCATGTGCCAATAGAAACCTGTCTTACATTTTGAAGGTCGTACCATGCTTTAATCTGTAGGCAGGGTGGTCTTGTTCACCTCCCACTCTCTCTAATGAACCCACTCCAGTTAAGTCTTCATCTCCACCACTTTACCCAAACTACTCTTATCAGGCTTTCCAATGAACTCCATGCTTCTCACACAAATGGTCCACCTGGGTTTAGTGTGGCTCCTTGTGGCGTCATCTGTTCTTCCTACAACTGGTGTGAAGGCATGACTCTCATGGGCTTGAGGGTAAGGCCTTCTCCAACTTTCCCCAGTCTTTTGCCTTTGGTCTTTTGTGGTGCTACTAATATCACTCTGTATTTTACTCATTTAGGACAGATTCTTTTTTCTCTCTAAGGACCTGGATAATTTCACTAGGAACTGGGGTAGAAGATAATTTGATAGGAGATATTGTATCACTGCTCCATACTTCTGTGGTAGAAATGAAACCACTTGACTTTGGAGATACGTAAGAATTGGCACATTCCCTTTCAATCAGATTAAATCTGACTCAGAGCTTCAGCCCACATAGATGACAAATAATTAATGTGCATTGTTTATTGGGGATCCCTTCTTAAAGTAAAATAAGCAAAGTTTTGTATTTTAAGGTTTTATGTGATCAAGAGTAGTAGGCCACACTTCTGAAATCACAAGGCTGCCACTGGTCAGCTCTGGTCAGGGAGCAGCATTTCCACAGACTGTGATATGAATGGAAACCCTTGGGATGAAAAATTATTTAAAAAACTATATATGTATAATTATTTAATAAAACTATGTATATGAAAAATAAGTAAATAAAGTAGCAAATAAATGAATTTGATGCTCTTTCCTATACCATGATCTATGATCTGCACTCTCCTCACATTTCTGCATAGTGGTAAATGACCCCGTAACACAGGACTAGAAAGCTCTCTGTGTTTTACCTGTCAAAATTCAGTCCTCACACTACCCTAGTAGGTAGGGGCTATTATTTTCTCCATTACAGAGATACAGAAATGTTAAATTACTAGTGCAAAGTTATACATCAAGGAAATGGCAAAGCCAGGAGTTGAGCCCAGTGCTGTGGCTCCAGGGTCTACTCTAAACATGTGCCCCTCCTTTATGATCTCACAGAAGCTGAAGAAGCTGGCGGTATTCTGACCCCTATTTAACCCTGGCAGAACCCAGGCACGATGTGTGTTCTGCTGCTTGCTCATAGTTATTCAATTATGGGAGGGAGAGTGGAGTTCAGACCCAAGCCCGGACATTTCCAGTCCCATAATGCACATTTTTTCTGTCTAAGCCCTGTTGCTATAGAATGAGTGTTTGTGTCCCCTCCAAGTTAGTATGTTAAATCCTAATCCCCAAAGTGGTGATATTTGGAGGCAGGGTCTTTGGGAGGTGATTGAGTTATAAGGTAAAGCCTCATAATTGGGATTAGTGCCCTTATAAAAGAGACCCTAGAAAGCTCCATTGGTCACTCTGCCATGTAGTGAAAAGCTGGCTATTTATGTACCAGAAAGCAGGGCCTTGCCAGGCACTGAATCTGCAGGTGCCTTGATCTTGGACTTTCCAGCCTCCAGAACTGTGAGAAATCAATTTCTCTTGGTTATAAGTCACTCAGTCTATAGGTTTTGTTATAACAGCCCAAATGCATAAGATACCTACAGTCCTCTGGGCGCTTATTTAAAAAAAAAAAAAAAAAAAAAGATTCCCCTGTGAGGGAATGAGGCACCACCCATTGTATTTCCCAGCTCACTTCTACATACAGAGATGAGCAAGGCTGGGAGGCATAGAGTGTCCAAGGAAGTGTGTGCAGTGGAGGGACTCAAGGGGATTCCCGTGACGAAGGTCACCTCTGCCCTATGCATGCTCTGCTGTGACCCTATTTCTTAGCTTTTATAATCACATACAGGCCAACAGGATACAGACAAATACATAAAGAGACAGAGAGACAGCTGTTGTAGAGTACACTCAGAGAATACTGTCTCCAGCCAGGCTAAAAATAAACTCTGTTTACAGTACACACACCCTTCTGCATGCTGCAGTATCACAGGAACAGAGGCAGAATTTAATCATTTTATCCTCTGATGTGAAGGCCTCTACGGTTTAATATGCACACATCGCAGATTTCAAATTTTGCTATTAAATTCAGTCTTCAACAAAACCTAACTGTCTCTTTGACTTGAAATGTGTTCTAAAATATATAATAAAGGTCTATTGAAACCAATAAAGCATCTCTAGAAAATGCTGGTTTAACCCACACAGGCAATTCTTTTTTTCATAAATTCGATTTGTATTATTTGGTTGAAGAGACTGCTCTCTGAGCCTTGACATAAGCCAGCACTGAGGCTGACACTCAGTCCAGAGTTTGCATGGAAAAATCTCTGGGGAAAAAAAAGTCACATAATTGATCTCATTTGTTAGGATTGTCAGTCCCTGCCTGGCCCCAAGTCTCTGTATGTTTTTTTCTTTTTTCTACACAGCTGAAAGCAGCTTGACTGTCAGGATGGGTTCTTCCTAATCCCCCAAATCCAAGGAACTCTAGTCTTCCTCTGGATGGAATGGAGTAAGGAGTATGTGTGTGGTGGTGGAGGGGGCTTGGGCCTGGAATAAGGCTTCATTTCTAGAGTGCATTCAAGTTCTTATAAGAGGCCCGCCTGTTTCTGAGACCAAGTCCTCCCATTGTACTTTGGCCCTAGTGCTGAACTCGCAGCTCCTTATGCTCAAGTTCTTGCTTGGCTCCCATTTAGTCCCCTAATTCTTTAGAGAGTGGAGGAACTCAGCTGTTTATATTAATCCTGCTAATCTCCAAGTCCAGGGTTTTTCAGCATTGGCTCTATTAATAGTTTAGGCCTGATGAATCTTTGCTGTCCTGTATATTAAGGGATATTTAGCAATATCCCTTCCCTTACCCACTAGATGCCAGTGGCACCCCCATTCTGGTCAAATGTTCCCTAAAGGGACAGGGCCAATCGCCATGGGCTGAGAACTAGTGTGAACTAGATCTTATAGTTGAACTAGTGTGAACTACTTTAGAACCCAATCAACTCCCCAATGCAGGGGTCAATGCATTGTCCTTGCATGCCAGTGTGGTTGCCAGCAATCAGCAGGAGCCTTCTCTGACTTCCGTGCTGCTACATAGAAACATAACATAAGCCTTAAATGTGAATCACCAGTATCACTGTAAATTTTCTGGCAGATAAATTCGCAGGGTAAAAAGGAACAGGTAAAATTAATCTTAATAACACATTTTATTTTATCCAATATATCCACATTATTATTATTCCTTCTATCATAAGAATTTAACATCCGGTGCGTATTTTACTCTTATAGAACGTCTCACTTTGGACCTGTCATGGTCAAGTGCCTAATAGCTACACGTGGCCAGTAGCTACTGTATGGACAACACTGAACTGGATTTCTAAAATATCCGCTCCCCTCAACTCATCTTGAGAATCAGAATCTCCTGGTCATATCAGCAAGGGCTTTGGTATCAGATGTACCTGCTTTAAATATTTCTATATCTTCTTCTGATACTATGAGCTTAAAATAATTATTTAAATTCTTTGAACCTTAGTCTCAATATTTGCATTAGGGAAATAATAGTAGCTGCTCTTTGGAGAGATGTTAGGAGAGTGACTCGAAGTAGTGTATACAGTGCCTGGTGTAAAGTAGGCACTTGATAAATGAGTTAACCTTACTATCATCATAGAACTTTAGTATTTAGTTCCCCCCTGTGCTGGCCTCTTGCTGGAAGCAGCACTCACACTCCAGCCTTAGGATGCCGTGCTTGGTGCCTGACTGGACACTCAGTGTCCTTGCAAAGACGGTATCATCCCAAAGAACCCAAGTTCATTTCTGCTTGCTCTTGTCTAGCTGCTGTTAATTAAGTCATGTTCAACTGTGTTTAAAAAAACTAGCAATTAAAAAAATTTCACTGATCCCACTCAGTGTCTTTTTATTTCAGTTGACATTTATCCTATCTTTCCTGCAGGTCCAATAATAAAAAATCAGGAGAAACAAAATTTTTTGAATGAATATTCCCATCAAGCAGGTTCACCTGCACAGCATAACTCATTAGACCAAGTACCATATTGCTGTCAGGTTTCCTCTGCAGAGACACAAAATCAACATTTTGGCCGAACAAATGTCTGGGCCAATCTGGTTCTATAAATAGTTCTTGTCTTCCAGTGGGTATGGTGTGTAAAAGATATACACTCATTATCATGTCAAAGACAGCCCATACTCAGAGTATATCTATTATAGTCTCATAAATATTTGTATTCTTGATAACTTATATCCAGGGATGCTGGAGTCAGTGTTTATGATGGGAAGATGATAGTCTGTCTAGCATTTATTTCTTCAGTTTTCCTACATTGCAAGAGAATTCCTCCTCTCCATCACTCCCGAATTCCTCCTCTCCATCACTTCCCTTCCACCTGTGTGTAAACATGCACTGTCCAACACAATGTGCTAATTCAAACTTAATCCATTTGTTTGAGCGTCTTTGGCAAAGCCTGAAGGCCCGTTATGTCTTTGCTGGATCGCCATGAGGTTATTGTGAGAAATCTATCAGGATTAGCTAAGAGGCATATTCTAAGTATCTCCCATGTGTCAGGCACTGGCTTAGCCAGATGATTAAAGGACAGTTTCTCCTCTCAAGGACTTCACAGCTCAGGAGGAAATAGCATGTAAATAAATGATCAAAAGAGGATATGCGACTCCTAAAATACAGGACTGTGGGAGCACCGAAAAGGAGCAACTTTTTATTCATTCACGGATTCATTGAGCACCAAGTATGGGCTAGACAGACACAGTATGGGGAGGAAAAGTGACATTAAAAATAAACTAAAAGATCAAAGGTAAGAAAGGGCATATATTCTGGCTTCTTTTTCCTTATAAAATTGTTCCTTAAAAGAAATCTTTTGATCTCTGTGCTGTATCACATAAGTATTTTTTAGATTGTATCTTTTCTAACTGTTATTTACCTTTGATACTGAATTAATGTGTATAGTCATTTAAATCAGACAATCGAAAGAAAGACCCTAAAATTTATCTGAGCCCTTGAAGCAACTATAAACATTCGTTTCCTGGTCAAATTAATGAAGAGGCAGCTCTAGCAAATAGAGTAGCTGTATATATTCATAATATGACTGGATGATTTACTTTAAGATTATAATGAAATGAACTTAATTCTCAATCTGTTTTAAAATTAGTTTATTCTCTTGTTGCTAAGTGAGAACATTCTTTAGTATCTTGCAGGGTCTTCGAGATTGCACTGTATATATCAATAATAATTTCACAATAGAAATGTGGATTTATGGGGAGTTGTGTATTTTTAGAAAAGAATTATGTCCTAGGTGAAGTCTTTTCATTGCAAGATTTTCCTCTTCAAATTTGTTTTTAATCCAGTCTCACAGTAGTCCTGCAAGGTTAGAACATTATTACACTATTATTTTTCTCATTTTACAGATAGGTCAACTGAATACAAAAAGATTTAAGTGACTAGCCTGGGGTTATATAGAATAACTTTACTGGCAAAGCCAGGACTCTGAGTCTCAGTCTTTGAGCCTAATCTGAGAATTTCTGCCTGATTTACCTAAAATGTATATAATTTTTATTAGATTCTTTCAGTAATTCTCTGGCCTTTAAATACCCTAACATCATTCCTATGTGCCTGTTAGCTGAGAAACTTCCTATGTGAGATGTCACTCACTGGCTATCTATTAGGTATAAGATAGCCAACTATAAAACATACGGCAAAATTTCTTTTCGCAAAAAACTTAGAACATAAATATTGATATATAAGGTCAATAGAATAGTTGCCATATGTATCATGAAAACTTATTAGTTCTCCTAACCAAAGAGTGACAGGTCACAATTCACTATAAAGCGATTGACCTTTGGTCCGAGAGTCAGTGTGATATTGGCAAGGGGATAGACAAATCAACAGAGCAGAATAGAGTCCAAAAATATACTCTTATATCTACAGTTATCTGACATACAGCAAAGGCATCATCACAATTCAATAAATGGTGCTTCGTTTCAGGGGTGTTCATACGTGAAATAAATATAACTTGACCTCTACCTCATATCAAACACAATATAATTTTGGATGAACCGTAGACACAGAAGAGTAAAAGGAAAAACAATAAAGCATTCTAACAACCTGGGAGAATAACTTCATGCCTTTTTAGGGGTCCTGATATAATCACATAAGTCCTAAAAGTGACAAAGAAATGAAGAAGTGTGATTAGAGAGCAGGACTCAGTCCCCCACTGCTGGGTCTGAAGATCCAGCCAAGCAATTTAGGTAGGCAGCTTATGAACAAGAAGAGGCCAGAAAACAGATTCTCTACCAAATATTCAGCAACTATCCTGATGCCACCACTAGTTCAGCCCAGTGAGACTCACGTCAGACTTCTGATCTAAAGAACTATAAAGTAATACATTTGTGTTATCTTCTGGGTCTTTCTTTTTCTTTTTTTGAGGAGTCTCACTCTGTTACCCAGGCTAGAGTGCCCTTGCATTAGCCTAGCTCACAGCAACCTCGTATTCCTAGTCTCAAGCAATCCTCCTGCTTCAGCCTCCCGAGTAGCTAAAACTACAGGTGCTCTCCACAGTGTCAGCTATTTTTTTATTATTATTATTTTTAGTAGCGATGGGGCCTTGCTCTTGCTAAAGCTGATCTCAAACTCCTGACCTCAAGTGATCCTCATGCCTCAGCCTCCCCAATGCTAGGGCTACATGTGTGAACCACGGTGCCCAATCCATTTCTGTTGTTTGAAGCCACATAGTTTATGATCATTTGTTATGGCAGCAATAGACAAAATAAAAAACAAAACAATTCTTACTCCTGTGTTCAAAGTATCTTGAAGGTGATACTCACCTACTTCCCCTAACCTGTTACTCTATCTCTGGAGCACTCCCAGAATTCCATTCTACTACCATTCATCTTATTGTATCTTATATCCTGCCAGATTGTGAGTTCCACCATACATATGCCAGGCACTGTACATATGTACATTTTATATACTAGGTACTCTATGCATGGTTGCAAAATTAAATTAAATTGAACCATTTATCTGCATGAGAAGCAACTACCAGGCCAGACACAATCTCACTAACGTGTTCTCTTACCCTACTTAGCAAGCTTTCCACTGCAAAGATACATTAACATGAGTGGTTCTGAATAATGAGGCTGAGGTTGTTTAAAACAGCGGGCTGGCATCAGATGAAACATTTCCATGTCATTCTACATTAAATAAAACATTTACCATTTCATGCTTTCTTTGCTGGTAATATTGCCTTGTCCTCCACATTAGTGATTTGTTCCACATGGCCACTCATTTAGGATAATAGCAGGCCAAGAGGTGTGACAGATGGAGACAGGGCCATACCTGATCACCAATATTCTATTGTGCTCCCTGGAGCTGTGGGTCTGGAAAAACTGTCAGTATCTTAAAACAAAGGCACTGCGCTTGAGTCTATATATTAGGAATTCAAGGACTGCAGTAACAGTGATCACATTATGTAGCAAGTGGACAGACAGGGCTATAAAGGGAGACCACAGTCAAAATGGACTGTTTTTCTGTGTCCAGTGAAACAACAAATATTTTTCAACACCTATTATGTGTGCAGCCCCATGATAAGTACTACTGAAGATGTGAGGTAGAGAAGAGAGAAGCTTTATACTTCAAAACATGTAATAAAGTTGAGGAAATAAAATATTTAAACAAAGTCACTCAGGAGTGAAACCAATACCTACTATAAAAATTCTGAAGAGGAAGGGAGCATTACACTAGGAAAGCTTTGGGAAGTTGGAAGAAATAAAGGCCGGAGTAACACGTAGGCATTAAAGACTGAAAGCTGAAGATGTGTGGCGTTCAGTCTGTGTGCAGAACCCTCAGGGAATAGCTCCCAGACTCGGTTTTCTAGAGCAGGGTTTCTCAATCTCAGCACTGTTGACATTCCAGACTGCATAATTCTCTGCTTGGTGGGAGATGGGTGGTGATGGATGTGCTGGGTCTTGTGGGATGTTTAGCGGAATCTCTAGTCACTGCCAACTAGATGACAGTGACTCTCCTCCCCCTGGGAGCTATGACAACCAAATGTTCCCTGAGAAACAAATTTGCCCCCAGTTGAGAACCTCTGTGCTGTAGTAAAAGTTCACTGCAGGGAGACCTGGAGTCACACATCATGTCAGCAAGCTGGAAATTTTATTCTACATACATGTAGAATGAAGACCCACTGGGCACCTTTGTGC
>NW_003852419.1:7552488-7591195 GCF_000181295.1 Otolemur garnettii
GTAATGGCCTAAAACTTCAAAGTGCTTGGATTTTTCTATCAGCACTCCATGTTTTACTTTGTATTTAAATACCAGATTCTCAGACACACTTCTCCTTTTATGAAAATGAAGCAGCAGAACTCCCTGCACCCACTTGTGGGCTTCCCTGGAGAGAGGAACAGGCGCAGGCAGCATCCAAGGCAATCTGTAGCTTGAGAACCTTGGCTAGGAATGATTCACAGCTTGATGGTTAGAAAAAGCAGCGGTGTAGCAGCGCAGGGCCGAGCATTTGGTACAGAGCCTCTGGGACCATCCTTCAGGCTCACAGAGGGAACACTAGCAGCAACTTCTAAGCCACCAGAAGCCTCTAAGTTAAGACTTTCTCACTCTCACCCCACTGTCCATAATTTTCAAATTTACATCTAATTACAGTACAAGTATTTTAGCAAGTATTTTCCCTCTCACCCCCACCACCGTGAAAAAGCAACGAGAAGAAAAGTGGGGGAAATGTATCCTGGCTCTTTATTCTGATGGCCATTTCGGAAGCTCCCTGAACCCGGCTAGAATACTGGCAAACCTGCTGGTGAGGCTGAGCTCCACGGAGGGCCACTTTCTTTGTGGCTAAAAAACAACAATGAGACTCAATAGACAGGTGTTCATATTTAGGACACACCGATGGACTTCAAGACATTTCCTCAACTGATGAAAAAGTACACAAGGGCGATGACCACATTGTTTATTCCATCATTCCCTACACCCTCACCTAGTAAAGTGATGGGAAAATAACAGCTTAGAGTCGGCATCTGCCCGAAATCCAATTCACCCTGATCCATCAGTAAAATGACTTGTCAAATGTACGAAATTCTTGAGTGTTATCGTATCACATCACAGGTGGAGGGCATGCTCTTCTCAATAGAAAAATGGTGCATTGCCTTGTGAATGAGATCAGGAATCAGAAAAACTAGGTACAAATTCTGCTTTCACCCCCTTCTAGGACTATTAATCTCAGTGCCCTAGCTCCTTCACTTATAAAATGGGGCTAAAATAGAACTCACCTTACAGGAAGACTGTGAAGAGTTAATAGTACTATATATATGTATGAATATATATACATATATAATCAAGAAGTACTTGATAGATGAAAACTATCACTAGAATACCAAAGACAACGAGTTAAATAGAAATATTTTAATACATATATTAAAGTCTTAGTATTTTAAATGTGCTATTTTAAAGAGACACACTAGGACATCCTTTAGTGTTAAGAAGGATCACCTAATTTGCTAGTTAGTGGCCATGGATCTTCATATACTGATTTGCTGAAAGTAGAGAGATCCAAGCAATCACTGGTCATCCAGTGGAGAGAAAGCTAAGTCTGGGCCAGACCACAGCTACGACATTGATTCTCCTCTCTGTGAACTTACTCTGATGAGCCCCATGGTCCTTGCCTATAATAAGGAGATGACAACTGCCTCCTCTGTTAAGTGAATTAATGTCTGTAAGTCACCTACACCAGGGTCCGGGTCATAGGGCGGTTTAGTGTCCCATTGGCCTGTCTTAAGAAAAGAGACAGTATCTATATGATCACATAGGTCCTTCCTAATGCTAGAAAATGTTAAAAAGTTGGAGAACTTCTAGAAAAGTTCTCATTTGCCATAATAATGCAAAAATATTTTCATTTCAATGACAACCCCAAATGCACGCCTCTCAATCATCTTTGCTTCTTCCATCAAGTAAACGGGCCTGATTCAAGTGGGCTGCAAAGCTTGCTGAGGAAAGGAACAGCTAAAACATTACATACTAAAGTCCTGCATTATGATTTTTGAGGACGAGATATATCTGCTTTGTAGCAATCACTTCTATGAAACTTTTTTATTGACTATGGAATGTAGACATACTGTCAAAGGATTTAAATCAATTTTATACAATCGCTTTCTTGAACAATCATTACTCCAACAAGACTCACACCTACAGCTGATTGGAAGAGGAATTGTGACTAGAATATCAGAGCTGTAGCTCTTACTGAAAAAGTCCTCCCTGTATGATTGTTACTTTTCTGACACTTAAAAGCCTAATGCTGGAAAGAAATGAAACCCCATTTTGCATCTGCTTCTTTAAATGTGGGCTTTTAACCATCATAATTCCTAAGCCCGGGTTCACACATATCACCTTACTCCAAACAGAACATTGGGATTAATGGCCTGGTATTAAAGGAAGAAAGAAAAAAGCAATTGCTTAGGGAGGCACTTAAGTACAGAGATACCTAGCAAAGAAAAGGTTTTGATACACATATGAAAAACTAGTTTTGCGTAAGCTATCAATTCAGTAATGTCAGAAAGTAATAAATCATTCTTCCGTTTGTTGGCATTTAGAAACTATGGATGTAATTTATGTGTTTAACCTTGATAGATTGGGTTCATTACTGCAGCACTGAAAATCAATAGAGAAGACCAGTCCAGTTCTCTCTGCATCTTCACCCCTACTAATTACTAAGCTTACTGACAACTGGGATTCCATTTTATTGGCCCTCATAAAAGCCACAGCACTCAACCCATACCAGGTTCTCAGCAGGCTCACCCAATATTGTCCAGGCATTGGGAACACACACAAAGAAGAAAAGCTTCCTGTCTTTATGCTCTTAAGGGTAAATACAGATGCCTTAAAGTACCAGTAATAGAAAATTAAAGTCTAATTCTAGACCAATAGGAAACCTAGCAGAAGCTACTGGCTCCATTTCGTAGAATCTTGGAACTGCCACAAAAGGGAGAAGGAAGTTAATGGGTTTCAGAACAAGTGTCCCAAACAAAAGAAAAACATTGTGAAACATTTTGGAATAAGATGGTTTGACTTGTGGATATTTGTTTCAGGGACAAGGATTTGGAGTGGGCTGAAGACCAAGAGGAGTATGAGGGAATAGAAAATAAACAACATGAGAGGGTTAGTAAGGACATGTTAAGGGTTGTCAGAAACAGTTTTCTAATCATGTCCCATCCTCTCTATTATATTGTTTTGAGTAAAACACCACATTCTCAGTAGCTACCCTGGGAGAGAGAAGTAACTGATCCTGTCCAGTGCCAACCATATGTAGTCTGAACATATCAGCAAAGAAATGGACATTTACAGACCATCCTTCACCTCACCTGCCAGTCCTTCCATTTACGTCTGGTGGAGCCAGTTAAACGTACAGGATAGGAAGGACCAAAAGAAGAGTATTGCCTAGGAATGAGGTAGTAGGGAGTTCCATGGAGTCAGGGGAAGCCTATGGAAAAGGTAAGAGTTGTAGAAAAGAAAGGTTACACTTGTGTTGGATGATTGAGTTGAGAAACTGTCTCAGGAGACATCAAAAAGGGATAAACCAAACTTCCACAATGAGAATAAGGGCTCTCAGAATTCTGGCAACACATATTGCAGAGAAATAACTGTAACCATGAGTATGATTACCTATCTATTAATTGATCAAACCATGTAACATCTCTGGAAATAGTCTGGAGCACATACAACAAATGAGAAAGCGTTCATTCAAGAAAATCTACTATATCTCAGTAAGAAACGTCAGAATATGACACTTGAGTTAGAACGTACTTCTTTTTTAACTCACCCCAACCTTAGTTCAGCGTGATGAAAGCTCTACTCCAGTCAAGTCTGGCCAAGGAGCTCCCAGTCAAAGGATATTGTATCCCACTGGGAAGAGCAGGGCGTTGATAGTTTTCAGCACCCCTACTTTCAAGTTTCACCCCTGATAAATATTAGCTGTTAGGGACTCCCTTCTTCCACTCAGCCCTGACTTGTAAAATAAAGGCTCTATCTCAGTTATGGAAGGTGGCGAATACTGGGACTGAATTACTCTTGGCCCAGGTTGTGCATAAGCTGTAGGTTCTGTGAACAGCCTTTGAGTGACAATCCCAGTGATTGTCAGGACAAGGATTCCAGGATGCACAATGTAACCCAGGAGAACATCTTTTTTTTTTTTTTTTAATTGTAAGATTAAAAGCAACAAATGCATTCTCAGAGAAAGCCAGCAGGCTCAAAAAGGGCAGTTGCAGGGAAAGGGAAGTGGGTTTGGTCTTTTGAAGTCTTACTAATTGAAGAAAGAAATGCTCAAGGCTAAGGGGTTGACTTTTACTAAGAATTTGGTTAGTAATTCCTGGAATTGTGTCCCCTCTCATTTTTATACTTTATGCTGTCACAGAACTGTCATAGTGATTTTAAGAGCAAAGAAATTTTAAACCTGCATTGTAAATGATATTAAAATTAGCCAAAGTTCACATAAGGTGAAAGAGATAGTTGACAAGCTGGTTGAAGCCAGTTCTCGCCTGTGGTCATCAGCCCCTTGCTTAGCTTTTGCCTGAGAATTGTTAAACAGCTGCACCCAATCTTTAAGCCATGTATGAGGTCTTGGCCCTGTTTCCTAATCTCCTATTTGAATAGTTCACCCTGGGATAGGTAAGCTAAGAAGAGCAGAGGTCAGGGGCCCCATCCAGACCTTGCTGGTAAAGCAGAGCTGCCGCTCAGAGAAGCCACCACGACTCCCAGCCCCAACTCCAGAGTCTGGCTCAGAGATTTATTTCAAGCAGAATAAATACAAAGTATCCCCACCAAAACATATGATAGTAAAAATGCTGAAAGTCAAGGACAAATTATGGAAGCAACAAGAGAAAAAAAGCTTCTTGCAAGCAAGGGAAATGTAATAAACTTAGCTGACTTCTCATTAGAAACAATGGAGGCTGAAATGCAGTGAATGACATATTTAAGCACCAAAAGAAAAAAACTCAACAAAGAATCTTATATCCAGTAAACACATCTTTTAAAAGTCAGGGAGACGATGGGCACTTGAGCCTCTTTCATGACATAGCAATTATGAATTAGGCTGCTATAAACATTCTGGTGCAAATATCTTTATTATAAAGTGATTTTTGGTCTTCTGGATATACACCTAGTAGAGGAATTGAAGAATCAAATGGCAGGTCTATTTTTAGATCCCTAAGTGATCTCCAAACATCTTTCCAAAAGAAATGTATTAGTGTGCATTCCCACCAGCAGTGCAGAAGTGTTCCCTTTTCTCCACATCCATGCCAGCATCTGTGGTTTTGGGATTTTGTGATATGAGCTATCTTACTCTCTCAGATGATATCTCAAAGTGGTTTTGATTTGCATTTCTCTGATAATTAATGATAATGAGCATTTTTTCATATGTCTGTAGGCCAGGCACCTGTCTTCTTCAGAGAAGTTTCTCTTCAAGTTCCTTGCCCACCCTGAGATGGGATCACTTGTTCTTTTCTTGCTAATATGTTTGCATTCTCTGTGGATTCTGGTTCTGATACCTTTGTCAGAGACATAACCTACAAATACCTTTTCCCTTTCTGAGGGCTGTCTGCTTGCTTTATGTACTGTGTTCTTGGCTGTGCAGAAGCTTTTGAATTTGATCAGATCCCAGTAATGTATTTTTGGTGTCGCTTCAATTGCCTGGGGGGGGGGGTCCTGAATATAAAATATACTTCCAGGCCTATTTCCTCAAGAGTTTTCCCTGCACTTTCTTCTAGTATTTTTATAGTTTCATATCTTAAGTTTAAATCTTTAATCCAGTGAGACTCTATCTTAGTTAATGGTGAAAGGTTTGGGTCCAGTTTCAGTCTTCTACAGGTCACCAGCCAGTTCACCGAGCACCGTTTGTTAAATAGGGAATCATTTCCCCACTGAGCGTTTTTAATTGGTTTATCAAAGATCAAATGATGGTAAGTAGCTGGGTTCATCTCTTGGTTCTCTATTCTGTTCCATACATCTACCTGTCTATTTTTGTGCCAGTACCACGTTGTTTTGATCATTATCAGGCAGTGCCTGTGGCTCAGAGGAGTAGGGCACTGGCCCCATATGCTGGAGGTGGTGGGTTCAAACCCAGCCCCAAACTGGAAAAAATAATAAAATTAAAAAAAAATCAAGGGGAAAAGGTATTTCCAGACACACACACAACATGAAGCTAATTTATTCCTTTCAGAACTGTCTTTCAAAAAATATTAAAGGAAGATCTTCAGACTGAAAGTTAATAAACTCAGATGAAAATTTACATAAAGATGAGAAAAACAAAGAGGTAACACTAAGGAAATTAAACAATGATAATCACATATATTCTATTTTCTTCTCTTAAATGATTAAAAAAAATAATAAAATAACATGTACCTAATTAGCTTGCAATATACTTAACAATACCAGCCAGTGGGAACAAGCTCTATTAGAGGAAGGAAACGGACACAAGATGGCAACTTGATTCCACAGGAACAAATGAAGAGAACCAGGGATGGTCAGTAAGATTAATGTACCAAAGTCTTTACATATATCTTTGCTCTCCTTTCTGTTTTCAGCTTACTTAATAGCCATTAAACTAAATGAAACAATTTAATAATTACAATGTATTTTGGTATTTGTAACATATATAAATGTGATAGCTTTATCAATACTGGCACCAATAAAAAAAAGGGGAAAATAATAAAGCAGTGTATAAGCCATGTTTCTTTATCTCACTGGAAAGAAAGAGGTTTTTGTCAGTTTAAGTCTGATTTTTTTCACCGTAGGGTAATTTGGTTTTGCTGCTGAATAAATAATATAAAACTCTCTGTTTTCAAAGATACTCGAATTTTGGGTTTGTGAAGAAGGAACTCTAGACTATATAATACAGTTTTAATAAATGCAGATGGTACTACAACATATTGAATAGAAGACATATAATTAGAAAGCTGAAAATACAAAGACAAAGGAAAAATACTAGGCAAATCAGAAATAATGATTCTGACAAAGTTAGCATGAAATGTTTTATGTTATATGAGGTCGGATAGTTAAGTTGGCAACTTATCCTAGAAAAAATGCTACTTTTCTACTTCAGTGCGGAACATCACTATGGTCACCTTCAAAGTGCTCCCCTTGGCCATCTGGTGACCGTAGTGACGGTCAGCACTGAGGTATGTAGCACTTTTCCTAGGTCTAGTTCACCAACTTAATTGTCCAATTTGATGTAGATATATAATAGCATATATCTACTAGTATATACTTATAAATGGAACAACGCACTAATAAATCAAAATCAAATTTATGTAGCACCCCAAATAGTTCCAAGTAATATAGAGACAACTGATATAATTACAGAGAGGTAGATGAATCAGTAATTACAATTATAGATTATAGCACATCCTCCTTGGTAACTGTTAGATCAAGCAGGGAAAAATAAGGCAGGATAAATAATATTTGAAGAATACGGTCAATGAACTCAATGTAATTAAATATATAAATAAATATATATGAATACATTCAAGCAACACATAAAGACTTTTGGCCAAAAACAGACAGCATGTACAATGGTGATCCCCTACCGTTATAGTGGAGCTGAAAAATTCCTCCTGTCTAGTGATGTCCTAGCCTTCGTAGTGTTATTCATGTCTATGGTGATACTGGTGTAAACAAACCTATCAGGCTATTAGCTGCATGAAAATATAGCACATACAATTATGTATAGGCTACATTACTTGATAATGGTAATAAATAACTATGTTACTGCTTTATATGTGTACCATACTGTATGTTTTGTGGCTATTTTAGAGCACGCTTCTTCTTATTTTATATATATTAACTGTAAAATAGTCTGGGGTAGGTCCTTCAGGAGGCATTCCATTGTTATCTTAAGAGATGACAGCTTCACACTCATTACTGCCTCTAAAGAATTTCCAGTGACACAAGATGTGGAGGTGAAGGACAGTGATGTTGCTGATCCTGACCCTGTGTAGGCTCAGGCTAATGTACGTATTTGTGTCTTAGTTTGTATGAAAAAGAGTTTAAAAAGTAAAGCAAAAATATGAAATAATTTTAAAATAGAAGCTTGTAGCATAAGGATATAAAAAGAGAAAATATTTTTATGCAGCTGTACATGTGTATGTGTTTAAGCTAAGTGCCATTATAAAGGAATCAAAACTTAAAGCATTACAAACTTATAAAGTAAAAATTTGTAGGAAATTAAGGTTAATTGTATTACGGCAGAAAGAATTATTGTTCACAAATATAGCATAGTAAAGGTGCATAAAGCCTGCAGCAGTGAAAAGTAATTTCCTAGCCCTTCACATTTACTCACCACTCATTCACCCAGGGCAACTTTCAGTCTTGCAAACTCATTCGTGATATGTGACCTATACAGGTGTACCATTTTTGTACCATATTTTTATTGTACCTTGTCAGGTTATAGATGTTTATATACACACATACTGACCACTGACTATAGTATTCAGTAGAATAACATGCTTCCCAGTCTTATGGCCTAGGGGCATAGGCTTCACTATACAGTCTAGCTGTAGAGTAGACGATACTATCTAGGTTTGTGTAAGTGTACTTTGTGATATTCACATGAAAAAGTTGCCAACCTCAAAACATAGCTCTGTCACTAAGTGATGCATGGTATGGAATTTAAACAGGCAATTCAATCTTTTAAGTTATGTATGTATATATAATTCACATAAATTTATGATATATTAAACCACACATTAGGGGATGGAAAAGGAAGACAAGAGATGTCATGTGTCACTAATTTTCTCATTCTTGCACTGAAGTGTTTCAAAGTGTTCATTATGTTACACATAGATAAATAAATAACAAACTAGCAAATAAAAGTGGGCCGTGCATGGAAAGACAGTTATAGTAAGTTATAATCTAAGGATTATAATCAATCAAAATCTCTGTACTGAAGGTACAAAAAAGTGAAAAAATTTCCAGATGTATGCCTTGGACACCAGAGGGGATGGTAGAGAAACAAGGGCCAGAAATCTGTATGCCCATGGAGACCTAGCCAACAACTGTGCGGGCAGAACCTGTTGAAGGTAACCATTTTAGAGCCCTGGGGTCTACCATAGGTACAACTGTAGCTTCCAGGACAAGGACTGACACTAAATTGTGATTAATTTTGATCAATTTTAGCTCTTTGAATCTGATACCTACTCCATCCTCTGTGTCAGACAGCCATGTTATGTTCCAGCCATGTTAAGCAGCTTGCACAGAGACTGTGGGAGCCAGGGTTGGCAATAAGGACCTTGTTCTCTGAATATTAGCAATCTACATTCTGATTGCTGTCAGTACTGAGCGTGGAGAGGCAGAGGTGGGCTGCCACTGCTACAACAGCCCCGGGCTGAAGTCCCTTCAGGGGATTGAAAGCTGCTGCTTGTGTTTTGTGTTGTTTTGTTTTTCTCTTCATTTCTCCCATTATCTTATGGAAACCAAACATTTAAGAACTAAGACATTCAAAACCAACGGCATACATAGGGGAAGTTAAAGAGTTACTTTCCATGCCCAGGGAGACATACAGGCTCAGAAGAGAATTAAATGTGCACTTCAAGCTTATCCTTGGCACAGAGACACCCTACCATAATCAACGAACAAACAGCAAACCTTAGGGAAGGAAAGTTTTTCTTCTAAGATTAGGAAGAACAAGACAAGGATGTCTGCTTTTGCCACTTTAGTAGAAAGTGCTAGCCAGGGCAATCAGGCAAGGAATTAAAAAAAGAGAGACATTTGAATTGAAATGGAAGAAGTAAAATCTGTTTGCTGGTGACAGATTCTTATATAGAGAAAAGTCTGCAGATTTCACAAGAGAAGAATTGTTGGGACTAATAAATGAATTCCAAAAAGAAACAGAATCCAATATCAACACCAAAATCAGTTGTGTTTCTATCGACTAATAATGAGTGATCCAAAAAGGAAATTAAGAACATAATTACAATAGCATCAAATGAATAGGAATTAACCAAGGACATAAAAGACCTGTACCCTGAAAACTATAAAACATCACTGAAAGAAATTTTAAAAAGACACAAATAAATGGAAATACATCATGTTCATGGATTGAAAGACTTAATATTGTTAGATGTTGAATACTACTGGAAATAATGTACAGTTTCAATGCACTCCCTATCAAAATCCCAACATTTTCTTGAAGAAATAGCAAATTCCATTTCAATATTTCAATTTCATATGAAATTTCAGGGGACCTAGAATAGCCAAACAATTTTGAAAAAGAAGAACAAAGTTGGATTCCTTACACTTTCACTTGCAGATCTCAAAATTTACTATAAGCCAAATGTAATGGAAACAATCTGGTACTAACATTAACATAGATCAATAGAATAGAGAGTACAGACATGAACCCTCATTACACAAGGTTAAAGGATGTTTGACCAAGGCATCCAGAACAACTCAATGGAGAAATGATGGTCTTTTCAATAAATGGTGCTGGAAAAATTGGACATCCCCATGCAAAAGAATGGACCTTTTTATCTGACATCTTCTGGGAAAATTAACTCAAAATGTATCAAAGAACTAAATATAAGATCTAAACCTATAAAACTCTTAGAAGAAAGCATCTGAAAAGAGTTTTATGACATTGGATTTGGGAATAGTTTCTTGGATATAACATCAAAAGCACAGGAAACAAAAGAAAAAATAGACAAATCAGACTTCATCAAAATCTAAAAATCTTTGCATCAAAAGACACTATGAGCAGAGTACAAAGGAAACCAACAGTGATAGAAAATGTTTTCAAATCACATATCTGATAAAGAATCAATGTCTGGCATATACATAGAACTCTTAAACATTAACAGAAATAAAACAACTCAATTCAAAAATGGACAAAAGACTTAAATAGACATTTCTCCAAAGAAGATACACAAATGGTTAAAAAGTAGGTTAAAAAGATGCTCTACATCACTAGTATATAGATATATGCAAATAAAAACAAGATACCACTTAATCGCCAGTAAGATGGCTATTAGCAAAAACCCAGAAAGTCAGCAGTATTGGTATGGATGTGAAAAATTGGAAACCTACAATGCAGGTGAAAGCATAAAAGGGTACAGCTTCTGTGATGAACAGTATGATGGTTTCTTAAAAGTTAAACATAAAATTAGTCTTTAATCTAGTAATTTTACTTCTGGGTATGTACATGAAAGAATTGAAAGTAGGGAGTCAAACAGGCATTTGCACACCCATATTAACAGCAGCATTAGTTACAATAGCCAAGGGTAGAAACAACCCAAATGCCCATCAATGGATAAACAAAATGCAGTATATATATAGCACAGAATATTATTGAGCTTTAAAAGTGGTGAATTTTATGTTAGGTATATTTTAACACAATTTTTTTTTTAAATAAAAAGCCAGCCTCAGTTAATTTCAGAAACCAACAACATAAAGAATTATGTTCCCTGATCGAATGCTATAAAACTAAAATTGTTATTAAAAGCATAGCTAACAAACGATATTGTATTTCTTGAAGTTAGATAACCTCTTGCTAACATTTGGTTTCAGAAAAAGAACTCTAAAGACCCTGAGAGCTCAATACCAATTAAAGCACTGAATGCCTGTTTCTAGTCTGAATTCATACATTAGACAAGTAGCAAACAACAGTAACAGTGAAACAAAGGAATGCAAATGATCTAAACTTCCTACACCCCACAAACCCTAGAAAATAGCAAAAGATAAGAAGAAAACAAATATTAAAGGCTTAAATCAATTTTTTTAAAATGCTACTAAAGGTGATGAACAATTTAAAAAGCTAATCTTTTAGAAAGATTAATGTGATAGAAAAACATTTTGCAAGACTTAAAGGGAACGAAGCTTGTACAAATAAATATTTAGAGTATTAAAATGTAGAAACAGCTACATAGAAAGCAACTCTTATGAATAACAATGTAACAACTTATTTGAAAATCTAATTAATAGAGACATACTTTGAGAATAAAGATAAAAGTAAATATATTCAGAATATTTTCAACATATGAATGGAAAAACAATTATGGAATTTAAATGGAAATAAAAAAGATTTGTTTACAAAAAAGACTTCAACAAGGTAACTTGATGGTTGAGGTCTGTAACATTTTCAAGAAACAATCCTTTTCCAATGAAGGTTTTACTACAATTAAGAAAAAGAAGATAATCTGAGAAAAGTGAAAAAGAACAATTCAGTAAAACAAAAATAAAGCCAATTTTATAGATGTACATAAATAAGAACATACTAACGGAAATACCAAGTACCTGAGGATTAATGTTCACCTGTCTCTCAGAAGCGAGAAGGATTAATCCCGGGAACCAATAATAGTTCAAGTCAGAAAGTGTGTTGCTATTATTTTCCCCTTGAAGAAATAAAGGAGAAAGACGCAGGACTATACCATAGACACAAATAAAGCAACTGAAAGTTCAACACCTATTATTATTTTTAAAAATACTCACCAACTTTTAGAAAACCAGAAATAATTTCTTATCATATAAAGGTTATCCATCGAGGGACTACAGTAAACATCATCCTTAATGAAGAAAGTTTTCCCTAAGGTCAGATATATGATGAGAGGGCTGGCTACCATTCTTGCTGATTAACAGAGTTCTCTCTCTCTCTCTCAGTCTGTGTGTGTGTGTGTTACGTCTGTGGATACATATATATGTGATGTTGTATATATAGGTATTATATGTGACTTTAAAGATATGGGAGACAGAGAGATGGACAACTCATATCCCCTTCAACCAAAGCCTTGCCACAGGCTGCAGGAGGGGTACTCAGTAGATGGCCTTCGGCAGCCTGCTCCTTTAAGGCTCCACACACTGGCGGAGAACCACCTCACCTAAGGGCATGCCCTTCCTGGATCAGCTGGTGATGGAACAAGGCAGTGAGTATACACAGGCCTGGCCGTTTTGACCCCATATGAGACAACTCTGATTGGCAGAGCCCACTTCAGAAGTCACTCTGTGGCATCCAGCATTGCAGTTCAGCTTCTCTCTCCCCAATAGCTAAGCCTGCGCTTTCCTTTCACAGGTGTTGACCCTCCAGTTAACACCTTGAATCCTAACTCTATTTTGGAATCTCCTACAACCCAATCTGTGACAGCAGGAAACAAAGATATGATCATTGACACAGAAAGCATAATGTAATTAACGGGAAAGTTTAGAAAAGTTGCTCATTAGAGGATTGATATTTTTAAAAATAAGTTTTCTGGCTATCCTGAACTAGCAATTTGTAGATTAAATTTCTCACTAATGACAACTAAGAAGGCTGAACAAAATATGGAAACCATGTGCATGAAAGAAAAAGAAGCTAAATAACAAGACAGTCAGAACTGAGAGGCCAGGAGAAGCCGACTTCCCCTGGGATGCATTTGCAAATGTATTATTAGCTTAACCAGGAAGGCAAGAAGCAATGTAGAATGAAGCTACTAAGAGCCAGAGAATCTCACCAGAAATTTTAGCAGTCCCATTGTTAGCAAAAAGAAAAAGGCAGCTTTTTTTTTTTTTAAATGAGGTATAAACATCTATTACAAAGGCACAGTTAAAGGAACTGTGTACTCAGCAAAAGTAGGTGAATGCCCTGTGAGTTAGTGTCCCAATGCCTCCATTTATATCCCAGCTCCACAATGAGACATGTACAATAATATCCATTTCATAATTGTTTATGGTAAAAATAGGGTAGGAAGAACATGGTCTTCAGTATACAATGAGGTAAGAAAAACAGTATGTATGTGTGGTAAAATACAGTAAAAGAATCACCATCATGAAAGAAAGTTGTAAACAGAATGAAATGTATACATAGTACTTTTTGTAGAAACACATGCATAACAAATAACTGTAAGTTCCCTCATATATCTAAATAAACCAATGTGTTTTTTAGAACATAAGGTCCTAGGTAGAAAGAGGAAGAGAGGAAGGAAGGAAGGGAGGAAGGAAGGAAGGAAAGGGGAAAGACAAGAGTTAGGAAGGGAGAAAAGAAATTCTACCACAAAATAATTTAAATAGGAAATGCATTGCCTCACATACCTGAAAGACTTAACCCAGTGGCTCTGTCCGTCTTCTCCGAGAGTCCCTCCCTGTGCTCTGCCCTGTGTGTCAGCTCATCCTCAGCTGGCAGCAAGATGGTTGCAGGAGCTCCAGTCCCACCTGCATCCAATAACATTCACATAACAGAGATGATAGTTGTTGGAGGCTCTCTTAGAAGGAAAAACTTTTCCCCAAACCACAGTGGACCAGCACTGCAGTCTCATAGGCTCAGATTTACTCTGATGTCCTTTCCCAAATAAGTCACTGGCAAAATGATAAGATTGATTATTCCTAGAAAATTAGCCCCACCAATGGGTCAAGAGTGGGACCTAAAACCACTCAAGACAGTGGTTCTCAGCTGCGGGCAGTTTGCCACACAAGGGATTAATTGGTAATGTCTGGAGACTTAAAAAAAATATATATCACAAGAAAGGGTCAGTTGCTCTTGGCATCTCGTAGGGAGACCAGAAACCTTGCTAAACATATTACAGTGCATAGGACAGGCCCCAGACAAATAGTTATCCATGCTAAAATGTCAATATTTTTGCCTTAAGACATAGAGGCTCTGTGAATTGCTGAAGAATGTAAATACACAGAGAGATCAATATTCATAGTTATATACATCTCTCTCCCTCTCTCTCTTTTTCATAACCTGTAGAGAGGAAGAAGAAAACATAAACAATTATTTGCAAGTAAAATGTGAGAGAACTCCAAATAGAGAGGAAAAGAATACAATGGGCCAAAAAACAGCTGTTACTCTATCTGGTGGAGGTGACGGCTAGATGAGTATTCGAGAGATTGGCTGAGGAAAGCTGTTGAGGAGAGGATTAAGGCCACAGTGTCTGACATTCCTACAGACCTTGACTTGTACCCCAACTTTGCCATTTACCAGCTATGCAAATTGGAAAATTATGGAATACTTCTGTAAGTTTGCTAGATAGAATCAAAATATAAAAACTAGTTGCATTTCTTTAGACAACAAATAAATCAAATATGAAATTTAATAAAAGTATGATTTCTAGTAGCATCCAAAAAACCATATTACAATGTAGAGAAATATGAAGAAGACTGTAAGTCCCCCTATCTAGACAGTTAAAAAAAATTATCAAGTGGAAATTAAAAAGAAACCAAAAACAAATAAGTAGAAGAACATACTTATCTCATGGTTTGGAAGATTCAATAAAAAACAGACTAAATGCAATCTCAGTAAAAATACCACCCCATTCCCCCGTAGGTGGTCTGTAGTTTTAACTTTTGACTGACTTTGGTATGTATCATCTATAAATGGGAATACCAATGTCTGTTTCATAGTTTAAATGAGAGAATCATGCCAAGAGATCACCATGGTGCCTGCCACATATAAAAAATCAACAAATGGTAGACATTATAATTATTAGCTATAAGACATTTGTGCTTAAAATGATTTTTGAAAGAGGGAGAAATTTTTCCAGGCATATAACAGAGACAGAAGGCAAGCATTGCAAATTGCAGGCAAACCCTAGGCAAAATCCTAAGCCAACAAGGAGAGTTCGTTAACGGAACCATCAGTATCTTTGTTAGGCCTGAGTCCAGGTTGTAAGAAGGTTAGAGTCGTCATCCGAGGCTGGAGTGGGCAGACGCTCCATCAATTGCTTTCCCATACTCTAAAATTGCTACCTAGTTTTATTTCAGTTTTAAATCGATGAAAGGACTTCTTTTCCTTTCCAAACTTGATTCTACGTCATCTCCAACATACTTAGATTTTCAAAACTGACAGGGGATACATCTGGAAAAAAAGATTGATTGATTTAAGGATGGGGTGGTGGTTGTAAAGAAAATGACATACTTCCTTAATAAAATTCATTCTGTATATTCAATTCTGGAAGGAGATGTGGCCTATGGTATCCCAAATCCATATCAAGAGACCAAATGGGGCATGTGATGTCTTGGGACGCCCTATGACTTCCAAACCTGTTGATTCCTTTCCAGAGGTGTAATTTAGGGCACAGTTGGAAAGAGGAATAAGAATCCCTTGAGACTGAATTAAGCTTAGTGAACTGTTTGGCTTTAAAAGACCAAGAATGATGCAGATTTTTGACAGAAATATAAGGTCATCTATAAGAATAAGCTTTCTGAAGCACTTACTGTGGAGAAATAAATTACTAGGTAAATATGTTTTTCATTTTTCTTTAAAATTCTACCTTGCAAGGATAAATACGATGGGGGAACATGCAGCAGAATGGACATGCTTTTATATTTTATTCCTGCATAGGGGAGAATAGAGATTTCAGGCCTGAAAGCAAAGACACTTATCCCACCAGCTCTTGGAGGGTTGGGGAACTAGCTTTATACTTCATTTCTATTCCAACCATCATCAAGTCTCCAGCAAGTTCCCCTTCAAATACAAAAATGAAAATAAATTGCATTCAAATACACAATGAAAGATAAGAAATATCTAGTTTTGGTTATTTCAAACACGTCTGGGCTCCTTATTTGGAATGACAAGTACTTGTGGTCTCAGATGCAGTCAGCATATGCCTCCCAAGGGGCTCAGCCATCAGTGAGTGGCTGTGCTGGGTTCTGAGGGTCAAATGAGGTCAGGCAGAGGCAGGTGGTGTCAGTTCTTGTACAGATCACACAAGGGACAAAACACACAGCCTGACTGAGATTAGCATCCACACTGTCACTCAGTGGCCTGTTGAGATCATACACCATCCTCTGGGGCCCTGCTCCCGTCATTCACTCAGGTCCACTCTAGGCTTGCCACTTTGCAGACATCAATACACACCTAACAAGAGACTGATAAGAGTGAAGAATTTTGTCTCCATTCAAAATAGCTTCATGTCACCTTCCCAAAACCTTGCTGGAATTGGGGGCTATCTCAGAGTACACATATTGGAGGGAGTACACTCACACTGCATGTGCAGCTGGGGTCTTGAGCTGCTGCTGGTAGCACAGACTCATATGAAAAGGACATGCCGTCTGTGTCCCCTCGGGAGAGGGATGTGTCTATTTGCTTTGGAAATGCTAATAATTGCTGTGCCTTTTTTTTTTCTTACACAAAATGTATGTAGTGCCTAAACTACTATTTCCTTACAAAATAACTTCCTTCTTTCCTTCCTTTTTTTCTTCTTCCTTCCTTCTTTTTTCTCTTTCTCTTCTTCCTCCCCCTCTTTCCCTCCCTTCCTCTTTTTCTCTCTCTTTTTGCCATTCTTTTTTCCAATAAATGAAGTTTCAAATAAAGAAATTATATGTCACTCTATTACTTGATAATGAAAATTAAATAAAAAACAATACAAACAAAAAGTGTCATTAAATTTAAGCCAGATTCAGCTGTCTGCCAAGGAACTAAGACTCAACCATTTTTTTTTTAATCAAAAAGGAAATTGGTAAGTGTTCCTGACTTTTTATTCCCCAAAGAATCTCGTCCCTGTGGCAATCAGAGGAAATGAAAAGGGAATGGATGTTTTTACAATATGTCCCCATGTTGGCCAGTGCCCTGTCCATGCGACACTTAAAAGTTCACATCTGTTAGCACCAGAAGAAAAAAACATTGCACAAGTTTCTGTCTTGTTTTGTTACAAAATCCAATTCTCAGGGCCAGCTCAGGGCAAAGCTGTTTGCCTTATCACTTACTGAGCGTGTACTTTGTGGTGGTCACTATTCTCGGTGCTGGTGATGCAGAAGAAAGCAAAATAGACAAAACCACTCTTCTTCATTGAATTGGGATTAAATATACACAAATACGTTATAATTACATAGTAAGTTATAGGAAACCCACACCATAGACAATCATAAAGCAAGAACAGGAGCTCGCGAGTGCTGGCATGGGAATTGGGCTGGAGTTGGCAGAGAGCGCCCAGGCCCCAGGAGCAAGTGCAAAGTACACACCGCTCCACTGGAGGAGCAGGGCGGCGAACCCTGGCGGAGCGGAGCAAATAAGGAGGAGCACAGTACAGATGCGAACAGAGAGAGAACTGGAAACGGGAAGGATAGCCCAAACCCGGCCTTGCAGGGTCCTTTGGCTTTGACTCTGCAGAGTGAACGGACAAGCGAACTACAATGAGCTTGACTGTGCGCCGTCTCCCGGCACACTCTTCTCCCCTTCTTGGTGGCCTATCTACTCCCACTCCCCCTCAGGTGGTCTGCAGTTTAAACTCCTAACTTCCTATGTAGTCCTATTCTCAGGAGTAGGTCTGAAAAACATCCTTACAATGAAGTAAAGTTCTATTGTCTCTGGAAATGGATAAGGGGCTTCCTTTAATGCAATCACTGTCCTGATTGGGTTCCTGTCAGAGTTAATTAGGTCAATGACCTGCTTTTCTGGCCAAGTCCAGAGTAAGGAAGAACGAAATCCTTCTGCGACTTCTATTTTACATTTCCAGACTTGGGTGCATGGATCAGTTACCTAACCAGAAGGACGAAGGGAAAACTGTAAAGAAAAATGTGCAAAAAAAAAAAGCACATTAAAATAGCTCCAAATTTATGCAGAAATACAAACTAGGTGAAACTCTGTAAGATGAGTCAGAGCAGAGCCATAAACTTTGTGATTTCTAGGTTGGAAAGAGAAAGATCTTTGCAGATTGAGAAGAGTAAGATCCTTGCAGATACTAATTTTCCATAGATTTGGGCAAGGAAAGAGCTGGCTGCATGTTACGGTGGTTTCAAGAGAGTTTAAAGTCTCTTCTGGCTGCCAAGTACATCCCGTATTTTATCACAGTGCAGGAAATTTGGCTAGAAAGAACTAGTTATTAAATGTAGGTTATCTGAGAGTAGTGACTTAATACTTCATCATCAGTAGTTGATAGCATAACTGGAATTAATCCACCTGATTGGTTTATCTCCTCCTGGGAGATAAGACCCAGTAGGTCTTCGTTCAGATACTGAGGAAAGGGGGAAATGAAGGAAAGGTCCAGAAAAGAGAACCCTGCCTATGTGAGGCTTCCCATAGTGAAGCTTTAACCAAAGCAAGTATGAGAGAGAGAGAGAGAGAGAAAAAAAATAAGCACCATAATGCTATGGGTCTTACTTACTCTCCAACTCTTAAAATGGACCTGGGACATAACAGGTACTCAAAATGTATTTTTTGAATTCATTTACTGAATAAATGAATGAGGAAAGATAAGAATAGGGAGAAAGTAGAATATAAACTTCCTTCCGGTCAGAAGTTTTTGACTAAAGAGAAAACTATTTGAAGGGACTTTCCAAGGGCAAGAATGATGAAATGAAAGACAGCACGGCGGGGGAGGGGAATAAAACAAAACGATAAGGACAGTTTAAGGACGGACATCACCTTATAGCCTGTCTCAGGCTAATATATAAGAATACATCTATAAGATCCACAAGGCCCTTACTCCTCTCAGTCTGCAACGAAATAGGATATCCGGGGTATCCTGTACTCAGGACATTGAAACCACAACGTGAAGGTGGGTCAGGCCCAGGGTGTCCTCTGCCTTCCCATCACCTCAGGGTGAGTAAGGGGCTGTGTGACATTGTTGGAAGAGAAAGTTTTTCATGGCTCAGTTACACTGGGGTTTAGGAAGTTTTTCAAGTTTGCAGAGAGAGAAAGACAGAGAGATTCCTTAGAAATGTGCTGTGCTAGTATTTTTAAGTAGGCTATTGAGTTGAGGAAACAGCACTGACCTGGAATTTTAGTATTATAAATGGGGCTGACCTCACGGATAAGGCAAATCTAAATTTATATGGTAGTTGTCATACTGGGGAATGCATAAGAATCACCTGGGGATCTTTTAAAAATGTAGGTCTTGGCTTGGCGCCCGTAGCTCAGTGAGTAGGGCGCTGGCCACATACACCGAGGCTGGTGGGTTTAAGCTCTGCTGGGGCCTGCTAAATAACAGTGACAACTACAACCAAAAAATAGCCCAGTGTTGTGGTGAGTGCCTGTAGTCCCAGCTACTTGGGAGGCTGAGGCAAGAGAATTGCTTAAGCTCAAGAGTTTGAGGTTGCTGTGAGCTGTGACACCACAGAACTCTACCAAGGGTGACATAGTGAGACTCTGTCTCAAATAAATAAATAAATGAAATAAAAATGTAGATCTCCAGGACCACTGTGATTTAAGTCAACTGAATTGTAAGTTGTTTTTTGATTTTTTTTGGAGACAGAGCCTCAAGCTATTACCCTGGGTAGAGTGCTGTGGCATCACAGCTCACAGCAACCTCCAACTCTTGGGCTTAAGCGATGCTCTTGCCTCAGCCTCTCAAGTAGCTGGGACTATAGTTGCCCACCACAAGGCCTGGCTATTTTTTGGTTGTAGTTGTCATTGTTGTTTGGCAGGCCTGGGCTGGATTCAAACCCACCAGCTCTGGTGTATGTGGCTGGTGCCTTAGCTGCTTGAGCTACAGGTGCAGAATCTGTTTTTTGATTTTTAAATGAATCTCTATATATATTTCTGAAGTTGGCACCCAGGCAATTGGAAGTTACCTAAGTAGGAGTCAGGGCCATCTTTGGAAAGTGTCTTAGACTGATAAATTTCATCTTCTTACTTGTCAAAATGGAAGTGCTAGTAGCAATGTCCCTTACTACATGTAACACTGTGATGTCTAATACGTGTGTACACTGTACTTTCACTGTGTGGTGATGTGCCATCTCTGTAACCTTAGTTCCATTCTTCTGTTAGTTATTAACCCATTTGATGTACATAGTCACATATTTCAAGGGACAAGATATAGTGGTCAAAATGCTGGGCTTTGGAGTCATGTATTTAGAATTCTGCACTACTATCTACTTGCCGGGTACTTTGGCCAAGGTGCCTGAAGCAGGTTTGTGGTGCGCTTATTTATGTGCGTGTGTGTGTTTGTGTGTGGAGTGTTTCTCAGCTGAGAAAAGGAGGGTATTACTCATACTAGTATCCCAGTGCTGATAGGAGGCTTAATAAAGTCTGATGCCTTCAAGCTCTCAGTACAGGGCCTCACACAGAGTGAGGGCTCAAACTCTGCTTTCACTTCTGTTGTGTCAGCATTCCGAACCAGAGTTCACAGTGTGAGAGGAAATTCTGTTTTAGGTAGGAATGAAACGTGTATCAAGAGGAATCAGTAGGGCAGGTGTCAGTGGAAACAATTTTAAGGGTAGAAACAGCAACCTAAGTTTTTGAAAATAATCTGTTCAAGGTGATAGGAGACAAGGAGTTTGGCTGTGCATTTGGTTATAAACAACAAAGTCCATCTCAAGAAACCATTCTTAAAGTCTGCTCAAAACAATGGAATTTTAAAGAACCCTTAAACCAAGGCCAAGCATGGTTAAATAACTCACCGAGGTCTCAGAGTTGGTGGCAGAATCTGAGATGAGCTAAATTGTAATGTGATGGATATGTCTGTAACACAGTTCCAATGAGTGAGACATAACGCTAGTGAAAGTAGTTATTGAAAATATCCACACTTGTGTGGATTATAATTATATAATTAAAATTATATAAAATTATATGCCACCATGTGTCAGTCTAGCATATTTGTTTGGTTTATAGCATATGACAGCGATTGAAATATGAGGGGGATAACGCTGGCTGGAGATTTATCAAAATCAATCAAGTGACTGTTGTCATTGAGGTGTGCGTTCAGACACAAAAAGAGTTGAGAACCACTGTCCTATGTCTGCTTCTACCTGAAGAGTTTTTTCTGTGTCTTTTATGTTTTCCAGAGTAAACTCGTACTCTGGGTATTGCATGCAGTTTCGTGCCTGCCCTTAGTACCTGAAGAATGTGAGTGCCCTTTTGCTAATGAATCCAGGACCAACATTCTCACCGCAATGGGCATAGTGAAGAGAGCTGGAGGCCAGGCTGAGCAGGCATCGGGGTATTTGAGATGTAAAGCACCAACCCAAATGCTGAGGAAGACAAAATGGAGACGTCTGTGAGGGAGGCATCTGGCATTTACTGCCTTGATATGCTTGGCCTTGTTGTCTGGAAAAAATGGAATAGGGGCTTTGCTTTTGGTTCTGCAGCAGCTGTCAGTGGAAATCCAACTGACAGCGACCAGAAAATAGACACCCATAAGATGATCTGTCTCCGTGTCTGCATCCCAGCTCTCCTAGGATAGATGAAAGAGAAAAGTGTGGAGGGCTCACCCCAAATGAAGGGGCAGAGTCATGCAGCTGAACCACAATACCTGAGCCATGAAGACAGGGGGCCGCCCCTGCAAATAACCCACACAAACCAAACCAATCAGCCTTTATGGTGAGGCATGCAGCAAGGAAGGCCAGTGCAGGAACAGGACTTAACACCCCAGGGCACCTCCTCAGCCTGCCATCTTCCCTTCATAGATCATTCTTTGGCCTTATTCCCTAAAGAAGCAGCTAGTAGCAATAATACAAACAGCTGACAAATTATAGTAATTGCTGTGCTTCACGCATTGTGCTAAGCTCGTGGTTTGCAAGCCTCACATAATCTCTCTTGGAAGATACTGATTTAAACCTTCATTCACAAAGAAAAGGAGACTTCCACAGGGTAAAACTCTTTCTGAGAGTAGGCTGTCGATATGGGAAAATGAGATGTGCAGGGAGGAAAAGGCAACAAAACGATCTGAAAATGGCTTGGGGGGGCTGTTTTTAGGGGTTGCCTACTGCCATTGGTTCTGGAAATTTGTTCGTAAAATAAAGAAAATGTAAATAAATCATGTACTTTAATTGATAATTATCTACCAAGATTGGCTTTTTAGTTGTAAAAAATGTGCCCTACTGATGGAAGATGGTAATAATAGTGGAAACTAGGTACAAGGTTTTTGGGAACTCTCTGCCCAATCTTTGCAATGTTTCTGCAAACTTAACACTGTTCTAGAACAATAGCTCAAACATGGTGCCTGACCTCATGTGCTTACAATCTATCAGTAAAGACATGCTGGTTAGTGAGAGGGGTAGAAGTGGTTGAACCAGTGATGAGGCCATTCAGTCATTCTGCAAGATATTATGGCACTCTGAACCAGGAACATCGTACTCAAGATGTGGAAAAGAAAAGATTTTAAATTTATGTGGGACACAAAAGAGCAGAATTGATGAAAGCTTGGAAATAACATGAGTTCAAACTTGCACAGGCTGATGAATGATGACAAGGAGAAGATAGGGAAGACAGGATTCTCAGGGGATTATTGTTTTTTATTTATGTTTCTTTTGTGATTCAAGAATAATACAGAAAATGCTTGTGTTTAACCCATATCTATATCTGGAACTCAAAATGGAGGGCTGGTTTGGAGATACAAACATCTTTTAAAACATGTGCTTATGAGTGGTAATTAAATCCCTGGGATAAGATTAAACAGAGGAAAAGTATCAAGAGGGAAGACAGCCTAGGACAGAGTGTTGAGCAACTGCAAAATTAATTGTCAGAGTGGAGCTGGGCGAGAGTTGCTAAAAATAAGGGAAGTCACTCAAAAAAGGAGAGTGTCAAGGAAGTTAAAGGAAGACTGTTAGGAGGAGGAAGTGCTCAGTGGGAACATCTCTGAGAGGCGAGGTCAGTGAGGACTCGGCTTTAGCAGAATAGAAACCTAGGGTAGGCGCGGTGGCCTTCCCCCTCCAGACCCGGTTTCCTTTCACACACCTCTCTGTGAGTGCCCTCTCCTTCCAACTCACACCTGCAGTTCTCTTTGAAAGACTGGCCTCAGGGTGGAGCACTTTACCTGAACCCGAGACCACTTTCTTACTTCACATGGATGGATCCCTATTTTAGGGTCTAGTTCTGGCAAACTGACCTAAGATAAATCCGTGTGTGTGTGTGTGTGTGTGTGTGTGTGTGTGTTTGCATGCATGTGTTCACATATGTATGAAGCCTCCTCTGAAATGGGGGTAGGTGAGAAAGGGAGCCCTGTCTCTTTGGCACTTCCCCCTTTGCAAGCCTCTGGGGCAGTGCTGTAACATGAAAAGTCCGAGATCACAATTTGCAAACCACAGATACACAACAGGCCTCCTCTCCAGAAGGCCACTAATTCCTCATTATTAAGAACAACCATGGCAATGTCCTTTCTTTATGGCAGGCGTGTGGAGTAGAAGTAGGTGAGATACAGAGTGTTATGTTTGTGGGGATGAGATATGGGGTGGCTGGAATCCGAGGGGACTCATGGCAGATCCCAATTTCCAGTATGTCCACTGAGACAGAAAAGAAGAATCATGGAAGACTGGACAGAAGACAAACTGTGACTCCAGCTAGTTCTCATGCATGGCAGGGAGCAAGGTGCCGGGTTTACAGTGGCCATGTGGCACTTACAAAGACCTACTTGCCTACATATCATGTGGTATGTTGGAATGTCACTTTTAAAGGGAGATACTTTTTAAAAAGAGAATAATCTTATTTCAGAGAGAAATAAATTTGTTGCAAACATTTAGAAAGATAAACTTTTTATCTATCTGGTACAATCACATGTTTTGATCTAACTTCTCAAAATAACATCGTTTTTTCAAGATAAAGATCCAATCATTAGCATTTTAGATTTATGATATTCATTAGACTGTAAGAGAGGGTTTACTTCTCAGAGCAAAATGAATCAGTTTTCAGGCGAGGACTATGCAAGTATATTAGTTTAGAATGACAATGACACCCTATTGCAACAGATAAACCTATAAAAGTATTTTTTAGATTATATATTATACATAATTAGTTCACACATATAAAAAACAGCTTTTATGCTATGGATGCAATGAGTGTGCTTTAATTGTAGCTTAAATTATCATCCTTGCAGGGATGATTTAAAGCACTCCAGGGTGAGGGAAAGGCAGAATAGAGCCAAGGCGAAGGGCGTGAGGTCATCCATTAGCCTACTTTCTGAAATAAACTGCCTGGTGCATTCGTGGAGCTGATTAGCAGTGCCCACATGTGATGTCAGGGGACACAGGAATATCAGTTGCCCTGTCTTCCCCCCGTTGTGTCACTTACAGAATCCCAGTGTACACAGGCATGGCTATCATTGCTGTCTATGTCTTGTATGTGTTTTTTTTTTTTTTTGCGGGAACGATTTCACCCTTAGCCCCTGCAAGAGAGGAAACTTTGCTCAGGAGCTGCTATTGAATCAAGGTGGCCCACCCATAGGATAACCAATAAGCCAATGGGTATCCTGGTACAAAGTCATTATAAGAATAAGGGTTTGGTTATTAGCTGGCTCATTTGGTCAGGCACTTATAGAATTTTCATGGGAGAATTTCAGAAAATTTTCTAGTTAGAACACATTCGTGAAGAAGAAGACATGCAATCAATCAGGGAAACCATGAGGTCTGTTGGAAAGTTGGAGAGAACAACTAGTCCTCAAAGCTGTTAGATTCTCAATTCTACTAATTTATTAATTCAAGCCCATTATTTTTAAGATTTCTCGAGTCTCTGGTCTTTGCAAATGAAAGACCCAATAACAGAAGGAGTGATTTTGATTCCAAAGAAAGCAAGGTGAACTTGGGGTTAGCATGTATGGGTTTAAACTCTAGTTCTTCCATTTAATAAATAGGATATTTTTGACAATCTCAGTGAGACTTCATTTCCTATCTGATATTATTTTGCTGGATGCTATGAAGACTAAACAAGGTAAAGTGTATGACAACATAAATAGTAACACTTTTTTCCCATGTCATAGTTTTGAAAGATGCATCTGTATAAGAGGAAATACTCTTAGAAATGGTGACTTTGGGCATTTTGTGAGGTGGGGAGGACCAATCCCCACCACAGTTCTCAGAGGGCTAGGGCTGGCTGAAGATCAGTATGAATCATCGAGTCTGAGCACCTGGTAAACAAATTTAATTGATATTCTTATTTTCCTTGGACTTGAAATTTATTCTGAATTTTCTGAACCACTGAGCTGACTAAATTCCTCAGGCTAATATATAGGGCAGCTTAGAGTTTTTCCAAAGAAGAAAACAATAGCAAACCCAGCCTGAGTTGTTGTTTATAGCAGTAAATTTATTGCACAAACACTCAGCAGGCTAGAATTTGCAGGCTACGACATAAGCACATTCCTGTTTTTTGCCCTGGTGTTATCTTTTCAGAGAAGCCAAAAGATGGGCATAAGTTTGCCTAATTCTTCACATAGCAAGGGAAATGTTCAAAACCATTTTTCTCCCCCTGTTGAAAGAATTGGTATAAGTTTGCTTTCTGGTTGGTTCCTACCTGCCTAATAGTTTTCTTGCTAATCATACATCTTAAAAAGTTAAGAACTTTCTAAACCTGGAAATTTGAATCAACAAAAAACGAGGATAGAAAAGGACACAGTAATAGTCTCCTTAGGTACCCTGCATCTCACCGAGACGACTTTGGTCCCTCCAGGCTGGCCTGAGTGTTGTGATAGGCTCTGTATAGGCTTCTCAAACTGCGAAGTTTATCTTGCTTTTTCCCTTCTCAGTCTCATCCGAGGCAGTTTGAATTCTAGATGGACCTTGTGAAGTTCCTAATGTTCCCTCTCCCCCTCACACTACATTGAGATTATAATGATTGCTAGAAGAGACAGAAGTGATGTTCTTCTAGGGAGAAAAAAAGGCAAGAAGACTCATTATAACTCAGTAGCACAGGGGCGTTGAATATAAATTTTTGGCCTTAGGCAAACATTTGCAAAGGTTCATATCCTTGGAAAAAAATTCTCTTCATTGTATAAATCTTTTCTATTCTCTGTACCTATCTTGTATCTCTGAATGATAGAATTTGAGAGCTAAAAGGATCATACAATTCAGTTCTATTTTTGTTCGGATGATACAACTAAAACACAAAGAAAACAATATAACGTTACTTAAGCTTTTGGAGGCAGAAGCAAGACCGTGTTCCAGAGTTCCAGATGGACAGTCTGTCATGCTACCACACTGTCTCTATGGTGGGTTCTCCCAGTTCTCCAGGGTAATGTACATACATCAGCTCCATTCCACCTCACTCCATTGTGCATGCCAGAAATCACCCCTGCCTTAGTTTAGCTGGACTCCTCCCACAAGCAAGGAACACTTACCCTGAAATCACCCCAAGATCTTCTAACTCGACCAGATGTGGGGTCTACTTAGACTACTTGTTTTGCTGCAAATTTCTTAATTTTATGCCAAGTATGGGTTTAAATGCCTTCTGTGTTAAGGGTCTGTGATTTTCATCAAAAATATTAAGAACAGCAGCTTTAAGAAATGAATTGTATATTATACTTTTGGCTCTCCTTCAATCTAGTGAATGGCCTTCTATAGTATACTGAGATTCTATGCATTGGTTAGATATGACCAAACCTATATAGAGAAATAAAGATATTATTACCTAGTGCATTAGTTACTATTAAAGCGTCTGACCCCAAATATTTCCTGTAACTGTGTTCTACTTACTGTTTGGATCTTATGGTGGATGGAACCCTGTTTCCTGATGGTAATCACAGAAGAAAAAGAAAACATCACATGTTCAGGCATTCACTAAGCTCCAATCAGATTTGTTAAATAAGTTGAAGCCTTTTCTGACAACTCTTAGAAACCATCAAATGTAATCTATTTCCTCTAATCAAAAAAACCTTGATTTTTTATTTTTATTTTTATTTTACTTCATTGCACAGAATACAGCTAATTGTAATTTGGGGCAAGATAGTCCTTCTGCATAGTCAATTAATTAACCACACAAAATGATGGCACTTAAGAGACTGGAGGATAATCTCTAGTCCTCTGTTTGGCAGAGGCGATGACTAGGGCCCATGTTACTTCCCACTGAGTGCTAATACGTCTTAACCCTTCTCTGGAAAAACCAGAGGCCAATAAGAGTAATTGCCAGTTAAGATTTTGAGTTTAATCTCAACCCTCACAGTGTTCGCTTTAGTCAAATCATGGAGCTAAATTGGGAAAATGTGTGTCTTGCTGGGAGTAGAGGGAAAGGTCAGAATAGGTTTGTGCAGGCTGGGGTGTGTGAACCCCATGTCCTCTGACACGCCTCACAGCTCTCAATGTAGAAACAGCGTCTAGATTAAGTTTAGGAGAACAAACCTTATAATCACTTATTTGCTTATCATTAATTTATTCAATAAACATGCTTTAGACACAAATTAAGGGTCAAGCATTATGCTAAGTGTTAAAGATCATATTTATAAAATCAAAACCACAACAAACAAAACCATGGTCCCTGCATCATGAAACCCATGGTCTAGTAACAGCATTTATTCTTGCTACCTATCAGAACGCTTCCTATGTGATAGGGACTGCCCTGAGAATTTCAGCTTTAATTCTCTTTATCCTATGAAGCAGTTTTAAGGTAAAAATTATTAGGCAGATTGAGCTAGGGCACTTGTTAAGAGTTTTACTAAGTTTATTAACATGGGTACTAATATTATGACAGGTGAAAGTGGGTTAAAGGTGGAGGAGAGAATCCACATACTCGATGGCAATGCTACTCATTGCGTGGTCTACAAATCAGCGTCAGTCTGCAAACTGCTACCTGTCCAAGAGGAGTTAAGTACAAAAACAGAAAGAGTTTGAAAACTTCCATAGAAATTTGACATTGTTGCAACATTCAATGATTCATTGAAGGTCTCATCTCATTGAACAGGATATAGATCATTTTGTGTTTGGGGAATTACAAGGTGAATTGTTTGGAAGGGTGTGACTTTTTTCTTGACTTTCAAGAAAAAAACCCAGCAAACAGCAATGAAAAAATCCTCACTTTGATTTGTGGTATTGGCTGATTTCTGATGTAAATACTCCCACCATGGCTGATTCTGAGCTGCCTATGGGATGATGTAGAACAGAAAATTTAACAATCTCCTCTTCTGAGTCAGCACGAGCCAGCTTCAGCACATCACCGAGTGGTGTGAACTGTAAGCTAATCATACCTAAGACCACAGATTAATCCACAAGAGATTAGAGGGGAAAAGAACTGGTCCTTCAGAAATTACCAGGTACAAATGACTGCTGATTGCACGTTAATGTGCATTCTTCCTCTTTTTATTAGTTGATCTAAGTTAACCTTAGGACATTGTGGTTCAGGGTCATCTTCCCAGCAATACACATGTGAAAATGAAAATTTAGCACAATCAACCAAGATCATTCCTCCACTTCCACCCTGTGTATTTTCCCAAGAGTTCATTTTATTTACATTTATTTCCACTGTTTACCTTATTGTTGCTGTGCATGGAGTTTTCATTGCTGAGCCAGGAGTACACTAATTGATGCTCAATGCCCTCTTAATGCAGTGACTTGTGACCTTCAATTTGCTGATTTTTCTTTTCTTATTTATTCGGTAATTTCCTCCCTATTTTCTCCAGGCCATCCTTCTGGAACACCTTCGTTTTCCTACCATCTTTTCTCTTACTTTCTACCTTCTGCTTTCAGGTAGATTTCCTCTCCTATATATCCTAACATCTGCATTGACTTTTTTAATTCAGCTAGTACAGAGAGGCTTGGCATCGACCTAGCTCACAGCAACCTGTCTCCAGAGCTCCAGCAATCCTCTTGCTTGGCTTCCCAAGGAGCTTTGATTGCAGGCACCCACCGTAACTCCCAGCTAATTTTTCTAGTTTTAGTAGAGATGGGGTCTCTCTCTTGCTCATGCTGGTCTCAAACACCCGTGTTCAAGTGATCATCCTGCATCAGCCTCTCAGAGTCCTAGGATTACAGGCATATGCCACCACACCTGACCAAGCTAGTACATTTTAGGTAGCTCTTGATGTATGTCCTTTGATTTTTAAATAGTATTTCATTCTTGTTTCAAGAATATGATGTCTTCGTTTTATTTTTCTGAAGATTCTACAATAGGCTCTTAATTTTTGTTTCTTCTGAGTTTATTTTTTTCTGTCTGTTATAAAGGTCTTTGTGCTGCAGGCTTTGTTAATTTGTTTGTGATTCATTAATGGCTGCTCATATTTTAGAGCGTGGCTCTCAAAAGCTAATTAGTGGCATCTCCTGTGTTTAAAGGGTTTATAAACTAGTGAGCTCTTTTGTGGGATGATATGGAATAACTGGCTTCCTTGATGAAGGGAGTCCTGATGTCAAATTGTAGGGTTTACTCTCTGGTTCATTTTCTCCAGAAAAATGTTCTCTGATTTCCTGCTTGAGGAGTAATGTCAGGTCTCAGCGTTTTTGGAGCTGAGAGGCATGAGGACTTTGGAGTTTCCCTCCGTTTTATGCAGAGACTTTCACTTTGGCCCCTTGTCTGCAATGCTGCATCTTTCTTCTGCCTTCTTCCGTGATTCTATCAGTGCACCCGAGTCCTCCCTGCTTCACAGGCCTAGACCTCAGAAGGCTCCCTTCATAGCTCCTGGGGTGCTATTATTGGGCTAAGGCCAGTTCACTCCCTCACTGGTCAGTTCCAGTATTTCAGATCCATATTATGCAGAAATGAGATATTTTTTTCTGCATTACTGCTTGATTTCTGACCCCGCAATTAATCTCTCTTTAGATGATTAACATTCATTTCAGGGAAAGTTCCCTCATTGACACTCACTAGAGTGTGGTCTGACCTCAGGGAATTGATATTTCCAAAGGTTTTGCTGCTCAGATTTCCCTCACACCTGTGCAGAACACCAGCTATGCAGCCCGCACCACACTCAGCCAGCCAATCAGGTCCTTTTGAATCTTTACTCCAGAGAACCAAAGGCTGGATCAGCCTTTCAGTCTCCTAATGCTATCGCTTCCTCTTTATCTCTGATCAAGACAATTAACCCCATAAAAAAGGAGTGAATCACACTTTACCAAAGAAGAAAGAAGAAGGGCAAATGAATAGATAAAAATATGGATTAAAAACTGAGGAAGTGCAAATTAAAACCACTATGAGTATCACTTCACAATCCCTTCAATAGAATGGCTACAAATTAAAAATAACATTAACAATAGAACAACTGACTGACAATACTGAATGCCAGCAAGGTTGTGAACCACTGGGTTGCTAATATATTACTAGTAGGAACACAAAATGGCACACTTAATTTGGAAAATGGTTCAGTAGTTTCTTAGAAAGTTAAGCCTAGACTCACTGTGTGATTAAAGTGGCAATACTACTTCTAAGTATTTACCCAAGAGAGTTGAAACTTTCCATACAGAGATCTGAACATGAATATCTGTAGGAGCATTGGTCATAATTTCCCCAAACTGGAAACACTCTGAATGTTCACCAGCTGGTGAATGGTTGAATAAATTGTGATACATCCCTACAGTGAGATATGATTTAGCAACAAGTAGCCCTTTTTAAAAAGCAATAAAAAGGAACACGGTACTGATACATGGAATAATGGGAATGAATCTTAAAAACTTTATGCTAAGCAAAAGATGCCTAACCACAGAGCCTGTATGATGTCATAGGCTTTTTTAATTTGACTTTCTAGAAAAGACTAAACAACAAGGATGGGACACAGAACATGGCATTTGTTGTCAGCATCTGGGAGGAGGAGACAGAATTGATTTCTCAATTCATGGACATGAAGAAGGAGATAAAGAAGCTTTTTGGGGTGATGGAAATACATTGTATTTTGATTGCGGTCCTGGTTACATGACTGTATAGACAGTATTTCCAAGCGGATACTTCTGCCTCAAACAGCCTTGAGATGATTGTAACCCCACAATAGCTTAGCTCCAACCTCATGAGAGACTTTGAGCCAGAATGACCCAGATAAGCTGCCTCCTGATTCTTGACCAACAGAAAGCATATAGACTGATTCAATCTGCTAAATTTGGGGGTAATTTACATGCAGCTACAGATATATATATGTGTGTGTGTATGTTTAATATATATTGATCATATTGCATATATTTTAGGTGTATTATATATTATATTACAGAGTATTAGTATATTACCGAAAATTACTTGACAGATATATTCATTATCTGTTCTGTATCTCTTTATCTCTGTCTACCTACCTACCTACCCATCTTTATTCCAGTGTAATCTGCAGTAACTTAGATCCACTGAAAGATAAACCCACTGTGTTTTCTAAAAAGAATACTTACAATCTAAGTCTGAAAACTTATCATTTGTATTATTTTTGTTTGTTTCTTTCTCTTGATTGCCTTTTATCTGACTAACCAAAAGGGCTTGTCACATTGATTCCCCACTTAATTAAGAGAGGGATGGATTTTCTTCAAAATAAATTATAGCATCTGTCATAAAAGGCTATAGTTTTAAAGTGGTTATCATTTTGAGAATGGGCAGTACATTCATCCAAGAATCATTTTGTGAGCACCAACTGTTCCAGATGCCAAACCAGACATGGAGCTTATATTGGTGTCTGACATACAAAATTGTAGTCTCCTCCTTCAGGAAACTTGCAGTCTAGAAGTGAAGGGAGATATTAAATGAACAGCCCAACAACTGAATATAAATGGGATAAATGTCACAAAAAAGACATGTAGAATTCAAATTTTTTAGTTTCAAAATTATCTTATGCCTTCCACCAGGCACCTCTGTATATAGGAAAATATTAAAAATTAATAAGTTCATGATTATAAAACATATTTATCCCTGACTTACAGAAAAAGAGAAGAAAAACTCAAAAAAGTTTGTAAAAAGTGAAAATTGCTTGAGAAGACCTCATGCCCTTTTGACTCTCCTTCCCCACTAGACATTCCTCCCTTTCCTTTAGCAGGAGAAACTGGATTTGTGGCTGCCCCTGCAAATGAGATTCCTGGTAAGCACCAGCTGCTACATTGTGGCCCACATCCTGCTCACACCTTGATAGGCTGAATTAGGTATGTTGATCTTTCTGTCAGCAGCCACATGGGTCTACTAACAGCAACCAGCAGCCATTTCAAAGGGCCCTGAGTGGCCTTCAAGATGTTTATGGGTTGGTGTGAGCTGATGCAGGATGGCGAGAAATCAAAGAGGTGGTTGCCCTGGGACTGAGCTGCTGTTGTCTAGGCAACTTTATTAAGAACCTTCTGTTTCTCAGAAAATGAAGCCTAAATTAACTCTTGAGTTCTTAGAACTAAGGCTTTTCATTCTGAACTCTTCTTTGACTTTTGGGCATTTTCTACATTCTCTGCTAGAATTATTTTTACCTTGTATGGGGCCCTAAAAACTTTATCAAGTGGCATTAGTCTCTTCATCCTTAAAATACAATTACAAACTCTTTCACCATTCAGATGCTAGTCAATATATTTATCGAAAAAGATCTAACCCCCAATTCGACACTTGAGTTCTGAATAGTCCTCCAGTTCTAAGGCTTTCCACATGAACAAAAATCCAACACATGTGATTTTTATAAAGTGTGCATTTTCATCTAAGTATAATGTGAAAAAGTAATGCAATTCCCTGAGTTTTAGTAGTGGCAGCCTCACATCCATAAATAACAGCAGACAATGAGGTAAATACTGCCCTGGGCCACTGTATCTTCTTTCAGTATTTTCAACATGGAGTTTCTTCAGTTTTGGAACAGGAAGCGGTTTGTTTAGTTGTACAGGAGACAACATGAACTAATACTTATGCAAATACTTACTGTGCACCAGGGAATACATTAGGCACTTTGAAGATATTAACTCATTTAATCCTCACCACAACCGTGTGAAACAAATGTCCTAATATCCTGACTGTACAGCTAAAGGACTAAATGTGCAGAAGTTAAATAATTCACCCAAGGTCACATATGAATACAATTTAAATTCAGGCATTCAGGGCCCAGAGTTTGTGCCCTTAATTACCGTGACAGCATTTCTTACAGCGACCAGCTTATGTTTGGGAGTCATAGTATAGGAAAACATAGTATAGGAAAAAATGCCATCTTTAAATACCAGAATCACAATTAGCACAACCAAATACCTACCCTGACAGAGGTATGCACAGGCACAGAGACCAAATTTGCAGGTCAGATTCATGCCCTGAGTAAAATGAAGGGTAGATTGTCAGAATTATTAAAGGTATAGTCTCTCTCTTTTTCTCTCTCTCTTCCTTGATAGAACATAGGTTTTAGAGTCTGGCTTTATTCTGTTTGCTGTTTATTTTTTTTTTATACTAGTCCATAACCTTTTAGTTTTCTCATCTATAAAATTTGTCCACTATTCCCATTGCAAAATTCAAAATAAAATGTAAAGCATAAAAAGTTTCATGAATTGATTTGTACTATCTATATATGGACTAGGTGATCACTTATATGGTGTAATTTGAAATCTTTCCAGAAGGTCTCAGTTTTTTCAGATATCTCTCATTCTTGTTTTTTTTTTTTTCTTTATTAGTGCTTGAAATTCCAATAGTAATGAGTAAATTTTTTAAGTTTTGAAAATTTTATTTTAAAAAACTAATTTTGATAATGTAGATATCAATGGGAGACATAACTCTTAAATCTATTCTGCTGACTAATTGGGAAGCATCCAAAATATACGAGGCTGGCCCTATGGGAGACAGAATTGGGCACCAAGAGGAAAGGGGTAACAGAAAAATAGGAAATACACCCTTTATAGATGGTATGTTATAGGTGAAAGGCCTATATGCCTCTGGCCTAAAAAGCTGTTTTAGAGAAAGAAGCGAAAGACTTTGTTCAGGCATACTTGTGGGCAATGGAGGCAGAATCCCATATGGCCACGTTGGTTGCGGGCCTAAAAACCCCCTGACCTACAGTTGCCCTGTTTGGTTGCAGGCGTAAAACCCCCCTGACATAAGGCCCACATGGGAATGGAGGTTTGCACACAAATTTCTATATGCCCTAGAAGTTTCTTAATTATGCCTTGTTTTAAAGGTCAAAGTAACTGCCTCCAAATAGCAAGGTCAGTAGAACAGACTTTCAAACCATCTCTTTCCTCCATAGCCTCAGGCTTCATCAGATAAGAACAAAGAAAGTAATAACTGACATGTTCTTCATTAAGTTATGTTAAACCCGGTTATGTTGAAAGGGTTACACTTAAAGGTGTATGTTGGGTGGATTATCAGATTACTAGGAAGGAGCTACTTATAAGGCAGGTAGTCACAAGATGTTTAAATGGATTAATGAATTCATTGATGTCCAATGTGCATGTGCAGAATGAAGTCATTGATGTCCGATGAGCATGTGCAGTGGGATTGTAATGAATATTAATGAGGTCATTGCTGTATAGTGCACATGTACCAGATTCCCTATATAAACCAACTGCAAAAAAAGAAGCTCGCCATTTTGCCTGAGCGAGCAAATGGTCACATTTAAAACACAATTTCAATAAGTGTGCTTATTCTTCAGGACATCGCTTTTCCGTGAGACCCTACCGGCAACACCCTTATGGCAACTGTATGTGTATATTGTTAATCCAAGTCCTTGTATTAATGATTTCACTATGATATAATCTTTACAATTCTCTTACAGTGGACACTCTACTTTTATAGTCGTATTTCTGTTCATTTTCTAAATACATAAGGTGCCAAAAAAATACATATTTTAATAAAGGTAAAAAGTGTATTAAAATTGTAATACTCAAGTTACATTTGACTTCTGGAATTAAAAGAGGTGCTCAAAAGTGACTTATAGTCATCTTTTGTTATCATTATACATTAGTACAATTTTAATACTTTTTTTCCACTTTCTTAAAATCTGCATATTTTTTTCTTTTGGCACCCTCTGTACTTATTAACTTAAAAAACTGAAAGATTTTTAGAATGGCTACTCTAGCTTCAGTGTGGAGATGGTGGCAGTCCTGGAGCCAGAAGACCAGCTGGAAGCTGAGCAGAAATCCAAATAAGGGGTGGTGGTGAGCTATACCAGGCATCCTGAAGGTTTTTAGAAAGTGGAGACAATAGGGCTTAATAACTGGTTGGGGGAGGTAGTGGTTGTGGGCTACTGATAACAGTTAAGAATGGTGGAAGGAATCATTGACAATGGTGCCCAGGGAGAGACTGGATTATTTGCAGAGAAATATTCATTCTCATCTCCACCAATGTTGGTTTTGGCAGTGGGACCAACATCATTTTGGACAACAGCAGAGAGCTTTCAATGTCCCTGTGCAATTTTGCTTGGGTCTTGCATTCCAATAATCTGGTATCTGAAGAAGATGTTTAAGGTACTCATTTATCTTTTCAGTCTGGGGCCCAGAACGTATACCTGTGGAACAGAGTAGTCCCACCGAATAACTTGAGTTACACTAGTTGATCTGTAGCAAAAGCAGAGCTGTCCAGCCAAGTTCACACAAGATAAGCCAAATTAGTATCAATCTTTAGACTTACAGGCATGAGACTACATGTTTGTGTAAGCCAACGAGTTTTGAGATAGTTGTTATACAGCAGTATTTTGGCAAGTAAGTTGACGTAAGCACCTGGGTTTTTGTTTACGGTACTTATTAGATAGCTGGCGCCTTCAGAAAACATAGGGAATCTAGAAAAAGGGACATGTTTCATGAGAAAGATATTCAGTTGGGTTTGAACGTAACAGGATTAAAGTACCTATGTGGCATCCAGGGGCTTTGGTCTAGTAGGTAGATAGATAATTTTGCTTACAGGTTAGGAGAGGAAGGTAACAGAGACATGGATTTGGCAATCATTACCACATCACAAATAATGGAAGCAATGAAAGAATGCACAAAATGAGAAAAGACTCTAGGACACAGACCTGGGACACACAAAGCTCTTTTGAGCTGACATCCTGCAAAAAAGCTAGATTGCATAAGCAAGTTGAAGGCAACAGCAGGGTGCAGACTGAGAGAAGCATGTTTATCTAGTGTGGGTTGGGGCCTAAGTTCTGTAGGTGTGACTTAAAACCAGAGAGGGCAGTTACAACTCACAGCTTCTCTGAATTTGTTTGCAGTTGGTTGGTCATATTCTCCACCATTCACAACAGAAACAACAATAACCCCAGAGGACTGAGAAGGCCATTTTATATCACCCTTTCCCAGCATGCATGCAAAGGCCATTTCTGAATCTCTCGTTATGGAAACACATAACAAGTTGCAAGCTCCTTCTGATTATTGAGAAGGACAAGGAAGGGCAGAACTACTCAATGATCCGAGCAGTGTGAACAATATCCATCATAGGCAAATTCAAGGCAAAGATAAGTTGAGATGTACAGCGTGGAGGCTCTCATAAATGAATTTTGTTCAAGTTGAATTAAGGTGATCTGTGAAAATGTGTTCTGAAATGATTTCTCTTCAGTATTGGGGGCACCACATCATTCTGAAGAATGGTTTAGCACTTTTAGTAAATGCTTCTGTTATAGTCTCATAATTCTATAGAAGTTAGACCAGGGACTTCTAATGAGCTTATTGAAACAGTGAGCACTAAATGCTATTTAAGATTTTCTGTCACTTTTCTCAAGGCAAAAAGATCTCTTTATTATGTTTTTGCTTCTGATTTCTTTCATTGCTTACTTACCAACCTAGGCCAAATTTGGCTTAGAACTGTGTGGATCCCATTGCATAATGTGCTGTCGGGATGTCAAGGAGGCCAGGGAAGTGTTCAGTGGGGGCAGGGCACTTCTGGATGAGACCTGAAGTATAAATACTTTACTTATCTATGGAGGGTAGGGGAGAGGTTATGTTTCTACATTCAATGTAATAGGGGGTCATTAAATATTCCAAACATTTGGACACAGGACAAGATTTATTTTTAGGAAAGATCACTTAGGTAACTGATTGAAAGTAAGCAAAAGTTTGTAAAGATGAATCAGTTAGGAACCTACTAGAGTCGAGTTATGTAGATAAAAGATCCCGCTAGATGTTATTAGGGGGAAGGTGGTGGCCCATGGACGTGAAAAGATGTATTTGAGAGGTAATTTATGGATCACCTAGACAGAACTTGAAAATGGATGCAGGAAAAGGAAGAAGGAGGTGGTAAAAATTAACTGAGTGGCTGACCCAAACTGGAAGAAGATCATTTTCCACTATTTATTTAATTAGACTGGGTGCAAAGTAGGAAGAGTTGCTGCAGGAAGACCATTCATTTGGTTTTGTACATTTTAATAATGAAGCATTTTTGAGACAGTAAAGTGGAAATGTCAGGTAAGCAGGTGAATCTATTCATCCAAACAGTTGAAGATCATCTGGGCTGGAAAAAAAGAGGGGTAGACCACTTGCATTGCTTGGAATTAAAGGTGAAGGCATGAATATATTCTTGTGTGTGTGTATATGGGGGGACATTGAGTGAAGAAGAAGTTCTTAGACAGGACTGAGGAACTTCAGAATTTAAGTCCTGAGGGAAGGAGGATAAGATGTCAGAGAAGAGGGGGACAGTGTATATTTTGGAGGAGAAGCAACACAGTAAGATGTTTCAGAAACAGAGGGATAAGTATTATTAGAAGAGGGGAATAAGATGAGAATTGAGAAACAGCCACTGTATTCAGTGACTTGGAGGCATTCTGTGCAGCAATGAAGAGAAGAAACCATATGAGAGAGGAATGTGTGTAGTGAGTACAGGCAACACCTTGTGAGTTTGACTATGAACAGCAACAAAGACACAGGTTGTTAGAGGACTCAGGGGGAAATGGGATGTCAAGAGGGGTTCTTGTTTACTTGTTCTTTAGATGGGAGATATTTGATAATGTTTAAAAGTCAATAGGATAAAAATGATAATGGTGCAGTGGGAGAGATAAATTATTTTGAAAGTGGTAGAGTTAAAGGGTCTAGCAGGGAGTGTGCACTGAAGATGGAGAGGCCAGTGTGGGTCATTGGACGATGAAGGGGTCCAGGAAATGAATGGTCATGGTGTTGGATGTATATTTTATCATATTTATGGCAGGGCTTGTAGAAGAAAGGGCTGCCAGCTGCAACATCTGCAGCTAATAAGGACATAAGCAAGCCTGTGATGCACGAGAACAGCAGGGAAGGGAGAGGGTGGTCTTGTTGCATGACCTGGAAACCCAAACAGCAGAAATTCTCATTAGAAGGTAGGAAGTAGGAGAAGAGAGTGAGGGAGACACTACCACCCATGATCCCTAAAGCCACAATCATACACAAGGTAGAAGTAGGATTCTCAAGGACAGAGTGTGTTCAGTGAAAACCAGGCATCCGAGGATGCTCAGGGGTGAGATTGGGATTTGGGGAAGATATTTCATTAGATGTGGAATAGCATATCCACTGAAGACAATGGAAAGGTTACCATAGCAAAAAATAATTGAGTTTTCTTATAACAATT
>NW_003852419.1:7592027-7595740 GCF_000181295.1 Otolemur garnettii
ATCTTTTTAGAAACTGGCTCCAATTTTTTTCCCCTCTCTTCAATACATAACAAGCATGCGTGCTATAAATTGCCAAGAGAGGAACAGGCACCCATGCCTACAAGATAAGCTCTAAAAAGCTACGATCATCACAGCCAGTGGTACAAACTTCTATTCCTAATTGGCTGTGGAGACTAGGGATATGGTTCTTGAGACCTTAAAGTCACACCGACACTGAAAAAGTGAAGAGAATTATAATTTTCCCATGTCCCTGAATAGAGCCATCTGTGCTTCCCCAGTGCCATTCCCCTAATGCATTCTGATGTAAAATAGCCTCTTCCTTGTTTATTTTGGAACACAGCTGTTGTCTTAATTGAGCCTAACAGATAATGGAAGTATTCTTGCTCCCCCTCCTTCTTTAAGCCAGCAAATTCTTTGTAGAATTTGAGGAAGATGGGAGAGAGTCATCTTTGCTGCTGGGGATGTGTGTGTTTGTTTTAATTCTCCAAATGTACTTATTTACTTATTTTGTTGGGGAAAAAGGGAACTGGAAATATACATGTAATATATGTGTGCATGTGCATGTGTATATCTTAATTCTCTTGGAATTGAACTTTGGATATTTGCTTTCCCTAGTGTTCTGATAGATTTCCTCCCACATTGTTCCCTCACGATACATCCAGTAATTCAAGTTCACCTTTCAAAGATTTTTGTTTTTCTAGCACTTACCTTCTCCAAACTGAAGGCAGTATAATAATAAAGAATAGATTGCTTTGTTCTTTTCTCACTACGTAACCATTCCTCCTGCCCCTACCCACAAAGTCATTGTGTGCTGCCTTGAGCAAGTTAAACTTTAAAAATTCTGTTCTCTTGATCTCTAGTTATATTACAGGATATTTTAGATTTCTCAGATTTCAATTTTGTGGGCCATGAAACTTATTAAACAGTCATATGACAAGGGGCTGGGTTGGTTCCTGTCAGTTCCTGATTGGTATGTGACTATTAATCTTACGGGCCATTATTAAGGAAAAGACGACAACTTTTTAAGGCTAACAGCACAAAATATACAAATTCTAGAAGAAAAACCAAAATACTTTCATTAATTACTAAAATCACCTCTACAGAACCTTCTCTCTTTTATATATTTGTGCTTTTTGATTGTTCATTTGATGATGAGTTTTTGATGTATTTTCTCTTGGGAGGATAAAAAGACAATTTAGTCCTTCTTCTAGGTTCTAAGAATTATTATAGTTAGTATGATACATAAACCATGTGACTTCATGCACACTTGCATTTACTTCTTCTAATATCATAACAGGTTTGTATCTTACAAATACAGAAATTTCTCCAAAATGTATATTGTATGATTCCCATCAAAAAAGAAAAGAACATTTATATTCTACATTTAGAGAGATTCACATGTACCCTTATAGGATGAACCGTAGGTGTGATCCCACCAATCAATGTCTTAACACAATAACTAAGAAACAGACATGAAGGCTATGGTAACCAGTTGGATGAAAGTATTTCAAATTGTATACCGAAGCAGTACATTGTACCCTATGATAGTATTAATGTACACTGCTATGATTTAATAAAAAAGAAAAGAAAAGAAAATGCATATGGTTTTCCAACCACAATATAATTGGATCTGGACTATGATGCCAGATAAAATATATCAGCAGTAGTTTTCAGGCACTGACAATAGGAACGATTGCAATCCCTGAGTTGGAGGAAACACACAAGATGTGTTCCCATTCGTCTTTCAGACTGGGCCAGTCTCCTGATTCTGGCACAGAGGTAGAGCCCAAGCCAAAGCAAAACAAGTGGTGTTTCTGAGGAGAGAAGGCAGAGGTTGGAGCTGGGGACTTTGGAACTGATCGAACGAAGGCAAGGAATAGGAAAAGAAGAGAATTCTGTATAGAGAGGGTCCCAGAATTCTGTGTGGGGTTCCTGTAGGACCTTTGCTAAAGCCCATGCTGCACATGAATATGCTCCCTGTCAGAGAATAGCTGAAGTGAATAGTGAAATAAAGATACAACAGTATTGGCAGAAATAGGTGCTCTAGCCCTGCCAGAATTATGAGACCCTGTAAACATCGTGTTTTATCTAAGAAACTAGAAAGGGAAGACCCTTCAATAAAAACAACACCTTAGAATAAGGACAATTCTAATGAAGCCTAACACCAAACCTCAACAGGATCACGGGAAGTTACCAAAAGATTAACTCCCTGCCTCCCCCTAAAACAAAACAACAACAAAAAATAATACTTTTTAAAGGAAGACAACATAATCCAGCTTCCGTGTAGCATAGAAACCAGGATCCAGTTGTCTTAGTCCATTTAGTTTTGCTATCAAGGAATACCAGAGGGTGGGTAATTTATAAAGAAAAAAGGTTTATTGAGCTCATGATTTTGATGGCTGGAAAGTTCAAGATTGGGCAACTGTATATCCAAATAGAGCCACTGGCTGCTTCCACTCATGGTGCAAGGGGAGAAGGAACTGGTGTCTGCAGAGTTCACTGGGCAAGTGAGGAAGCACAGGGAGATGGAGGTGCCAGGCTTTTTAAAACAATCAGCTTCAATGAAAACTAACAGAGAGAAAACTCACTCACCCTGAGAGAGGACATTAATCTATTCATGAAGGGTCTGTCCCCATGACCCACACACTTCCCACAGGGCCCCATGTCCAGCAGTGGGGATCAAATTTCAGCATGAAACTTTGAAGGAGATAACATCAAACCATAGCACCAACATCTAATTAAAAAATTCCAGTTATATGAGGAAGCATGAAGATGTATCTTAAAGGACAATGACTGTTTAAAGCAGTAGTAATAGCATGATAAGTTGGGATTTGTATTCATCAAGTAGAAGTAAAAAAAAATGATAATAATAGCACAGAGGCTTGGAGTGGGTAAGTGGAATTAAATTATTGTAAGGTTCCTACATTTTTCAAGTATGAAGATGACCTTAAAAGGGTAAAATATAAACTGGTGCAGTATTAATTCTATGTAGTCTGTGGTAAGTTAAAATTTACTAAAAAGTAATAAAAAGACATGTAACTAAAAAGCCAAAACAGGGAGTAAAATGGAATATAATGTTCAATTAACCCAATGATAGCACTAACAGAGGGGAAGAACAGTGTAAAAAAGCATGAGATAAATATAAAAATTTAGTAAACTGTTAGACTTAATTTACAACCATATTACTATTACATTAAATGTAGTAAAGCAAATACTCCAGCCAAAGTCAGATGTTGTCAAACTGGCTAAAATATTAAGGCTCAAACACATAGAAGGGGAAAACACTCAAAAAATAAAGGCACAGATGGTTTGAAAGAAATTTGGAAAATAACATGCCATGCTAATAGTATGAGAAAGAAAAGGAGTATTACACAAAAGATGACCTATTTATTAACAAGAAAGAGGTCAATTCAAGGAAAAACATACTAATTTTCAACATGTATTTAACTAAAATAGCATAGCTTCACATTTATAAAGCAAAAATATATAATGGAAGAGATAGATAAATCTATAATTATAGTTGGGGATTTTGATATTCTCAGTAATTGTTAGATGAATTAGTTGTCAAAAAATATAGGCAATCTTGGGCGGTGCCTGTGGCTCAAAGGAGTAGGGTACTGGCCCCATATGCCAGAGGTGGCAGATTCAAACCCAGCCCCAGCCAAAAAATAAAATATAAAAATAAACTCTGTCCTTTTACTTACCAAAAAAAA
>NW_003852419.1:7596081-7605005 GCF_000181295.1 Otolemur garnettii
TAAGTCAAAAATAAGTCATTTGGGAAGTTAGAAACATTTTCAAACTGCATAATATTGCAAACATAGTCTTTTCCCATTTGGGGGATATAGTTTAAGCAGTTCCTGAATTTACATTTGTAGAATATATACAAAATAAATATATATATATATATTTTAAGTTTAAAATTAATAATCTAGAATTATGTGTTAGGGAACTAATAAAGAAAAAGAAATTCAAATCAAAGTCATCAGAATAAAGAGAATAAATTTAATAACAAAAACCAATAAGGTAGAAAAGGAAATAGTCAAAATCAACAAAGGCAAAATTAGGTGCTTTGAAAATTAATGAAATTGATAGATCTAAGCAAGCCTGAATAGGAAGACAGAGGAAAAGTAAAAATTGCCCATATTCAGATGAAAGAAAGAATCCACTATAGATTTTGCAAACATAAAATAATAATAAAAATGCTGTGAATAGTTTTATCAATGAACTCAGTAACATAAATGGGATGGAAAGGTCACTCAAAAATACTTCTTGCTCAAACTTACAAAGATCAAATAGAAAATCTAAAGATTTAGGAATGCAATTGAATCCATAATAAAAAACTTCCATGTGGATGGAAATTTCCATGTTACCATAACATTATTTCATTAGTAAATCTCACCACATATATGAAGAAGAAATAATAAAAATCTTAAACTCTTTCAGACAAAGGATTATAAAGGAATATATCTGAAAGAATTTTAAAATTTTTATATTTTTATTATACTAAAATTTATCAAAGACAGTACAATAATTCAACATCACTCACAAACATAATAAGTTATTAAAACTCAAATCAATAACATACAAAAAATAAAATAAGACAATAAAGTGGATACAATACAAAAAATTTCAAAAAAATACAAAAATTTCCACATTAGAAAGTCATTCAAAATTATTTATTACTCAACATTTGTCTTTCTACATTAATAGGAGAAAAAAAATCATATAATTGTCTCCAAGTAAGTAGAACAAGCATGTTACAAAACACCTTCAGAATAAAAACTCATAGCAAATTAAGAGTAATAAGAACTTCCTCCATTTAATACAAGGGATCTGTAGACATATTGAATGTTTTTTCCTAAGACCTGAAGAAGGCCTGATGGCTCTTATCATTTTATTCAGTATTATGTTGGATGTTCCAGCCAACATGATGAGGCAAGACAAGTTGTAAATATTGGAAAGAAAGGGCATTTCTTTTTCATATAGGAAATATTAAAGCACATCCCCAAATTACCAAAATTAATAAGTGAATTTGATGTCACAGGATAAAGAGGTCAATATACACAAATGAACAAACATTTGGAAAATAAAACTAAACATAAAATCCTGACAGCATCAAAAATATAGAGTACTTAACAAAATATGTTTAAAATGTCGACAGTAAAACTTGTAAAATATTGCTAAGAAAACTTAAAGATGACTGAAAAGGCAGAGATATATATTATATACATGGATTAGAAGATATTGTTAAGATTTCAACTGTAGTAGAACCTCTGTAAGTTCACCACCCAAGGACCGTAACAAACTAATCAACATACACGGGTGGTCAACATAAGGAACTAGGCCTACTGTACGGACACATACATGTGGTGCACACTGGAATCTATGCAATTAGGTCAACTTAAGGAGGTTGTCAGTGTACGGAGGTGGTCAGCTATGGAGGTTCTACTGTATTCCCAAACTGACCCATGCAATTCCGGTCAAATTCCAAGTATATTTTTTAAAAACACGGAAGCTAATAATAAAAAATGAGTTTCTTTGCACAAAATAATATGCAGCATGAGAATTGCCTTCTGTTAAGAAAAAAAAAACAGCCTCAAGAATACAATGAAAAAGTGACAACTGACAATGAGGTTTATTTTCCAGGAGACCCTAGAACTGAAGCTTTCTGTGTCAGACTGAAGAGCACTTTGTCTTGGGAGGGTAGCGTCTACTGATCCTGCATGGGTGTTCATTGTGACTGAGTAGAAACAACGGTGGTCAGTATTGCCAGAATTTCTGAACTTTTAAAGGAAGCTAGAAAGCAGGGTATTTATGTGAAAGCTTCTAATTGTTCATTTTCTGAATAATTCAACCCTTTTCCCAACACGAAAATGGGGAATATAAGATGTCTGAGTGTCTGAGGTCCTCACTGTGTCATGTGCTCTGCTACAGACTTTAAGAGATGACAGTTCTGTAAAGGCAATAGTCATGGGGAGATAGGGTTGAATTAGGATTTGAAGATCTGAGCCCATAATTTTTCAATATTTGTTGAATACTCTCTACATGTCAGGCAGTAAATTTAGAAACTGTTTGTTTCAGGTAAGAAAACAGAGTCTTCAAAAAGTTAAGTAAGATATATACAGGGAGCGGCTGGTATGAGACCTCGAGTTTGTATGATTTCAGAGCAGAGGCTGTCAGCCACAAAACTATATTTCTCCCAGTACAGAGGAGACGTGTGGAAAGGGAAGTCCAAGGTAAGGGGGCAGCCCAAAGAAGGGGTGAAAGCACCCAGCACCAATCATGCCTCTTATCTTTGGATTTGTGTTGTTTCCTCCGAGCTGCCACCAAGAAAACCAGTGAAGCTGTTTGTTACCACATCAGGACCACACCATCGGCACGTTTACTCTCCTCATGCAGAACGTCCTCCAGGAACGCCATTCACTGTTTAGGACGCACCACTTTCTCTGCAAGCAAAGCTCACATTCTCAGTTGATTTCAGTGAGCATAATAATTTTCAGACATGGAACTAATAATCTACTTGAGTGTTTGTGAGTCCAGTGAAGTGAACTGCGTTATCCATGCCTGTGTGATTAAAATCAGAATGAGAAGGCAAGCTCAGGAGGCCTGTCAAAGCACAGGTTTGTGGAGGGATAGTGGGGTGTGCTTCCCAGACTGCCTGCCTCCCGGGGCTTCTACCTCTATCCACTCCTGGGAAGATCAACCACCTCCATGTAGTTCAGGCAATCAAGGCCGAAGGATAGAGAATACTGTTCCACATAAGGATGGCTCCTGGTCCTCAGAAAGCCTAAGAGATTGTCACGCTCCCAGACAGCTGTAAGCAGGTAAACTGAGGTTAGTTGGTGTTTGTAAGTACAACGTCCAGGTGAGGCAATCCTTAGACACTCGTGGAAGCTAAGCCACCTCCAGCTGTGCGGGCTGCCGGCCCCCAGGATGCCCTGTGTGCACTTTTCCCTCCTTAGTGCCGCTCTCCTGGCCTCTGCTGCACCTGCGCCTTCGTTCCTCTAACAAGTCTTACATGGGGAATATCAGAAACAAAGGCAAACAAGAAGTGTGAAATGATTGAAAGATGCCCTCTGGGGAAGACTGTTTTGTTTGTTCAAGGCAATACTTTAAAAAAAAAAATAGTATTAATTCAGTGGACCTGTCTTCAGAATATTCATAGCTAGTCGGTGAGAAATACACTGCTGTAATATAGTAAGTGACTCAAGAAGATGTATACCCAGTGCTTGGGGACCACAGAATGTCAATAATGTTGCCAGAAGCCAGCTGGGGTAAGAAGAGGCTCCCACCTTTCAGCAGAGCTGAAGGCAACGCAGCTTAAGGTCTGCATGTGCCAAGAGTGCCCTTCTCCAGCCCCACACCCCACACTCTCTGTAATCTTGGACTGGAGCCCTTTCAATGGCAGGACTTCTTTATTCCCCACAGTTTTAATCATTTTTTTGACCTCCACTCCTGCGAGATGCCTTCACGTGGTCCAGCCTTTCACTTGATGATTGGTCAGTGGCTTTGCTGGAGCATTTCTGGGCAGCAAAGGGCCTGAGGCATGACTCACAGGTGTCCCACCTTGATGGAGAGCCCCTTTGTTGCTCTGGCTTTCCCTGCATTTCGTAGAAGAGGAGGCAGGCTTCACAGTCACAGAAGATTGAATTTGAATCACACTTAATAATTTAGGTTTTTGGACAAGTGACTTAAACTCTCCGAGGCTTAGTCCTCTAAGACATGTGAAATTATCATGAGAATTATACCTTCACTACTTGAATCATAGAGTTGTTGTGAGTAGTTAATGAAACAATACTACTAAGTATTTAGCACAAGCCCTAAAACATGGTGAATTTTCGGTGAATGTTATTTACTGCACCAGCTGCCACTCAGTCACACACAATATGCATTGTGTAAAATCGACAGGGAAAATATATACAAAATAAGACACACACCCAGACATCCTTTCAAGTTGAAGTTACACTTAAAACTCAAACTCATTAAATATTTCATTCCTCAAGCCACAGAGAGTATATAGAGTGCTGAACAGGACGCCTAAAGTAGCCATGTCAAGTAGCTCTGCCGCCTGCTCCCTTCACAGATGAAAACCTCAAGCCTCTGTCAAGCTGGCTGGCTATGCAGGAGCAGAGTCCTGAAATTGTGAGATTTGCCACCTCTGGATTCACAAACAGAAAACACAACTACATAATGCAGGTGGAAATTAAGTATGATATGCTATATCAGTTCTAGGCACATTAGCGGAGATTGAAAATGGTTTCTTACTTAGATATTTCCAGTGGATGATAAATAGGGTTAATGGATTGAGACTGAAATACTCTTGCCCTCTTAAATCTTCCAGGAAGCTTTTAAAACTGGTAAATACATATTCTCCACAACGGCTTGAGAAAGTCGGCTCTAATTCAATTCTGAGCTGCTAAGGACTGTGTGCAAAATGCAAAAACCTGCTTGCAGAAACATCTAAGCCTCGGCACTTAAAAAAAATAATTAAAATGATGCTTTAAATCTTCAACTTCCCCGAGTTTTTGAAGTCCTGCATATTAGTGTTGGCCTGGTGTTAATAGAACAGAATAATCCACAGTTAGTATTTTGTTTTGCCTGTTTATGTCTGGAAGCTTTGGAATGCTCATGGCTGTTCCTTGGATTGATTTGCGTGACGCTGCACATTAACAGAACACAGAGGAGGAATTTCGGGGCCCCGGATCTTGTCATCTGTAAGATGAACTGTCCACCACTTTCCCACACTACACCTTGAGGGAACCAAGCTCACTTGAGCCAAAGGAGGAATGTGACAGACAGCACTGTTACACTGTATAGAGTTACCCCAGCATCGCTTCCTTAATACATATAACTCCAAAGGCTTGACAAATGCATTGCATAAACAGCACTGTGGACCCAGTTGTCTTAACCACACTAGTGAGAAGATATCTATTGTGCTTCCCCCTGGTGATAACAAAGAAATCATTAATGGCAAGAGGCCCACGACAGTGGCATCTTAGGAAGTTAGATCAAACACCAAGAACAAAAGAGAAATCTGAGGCAGTGGCAGTGTTGACAAGGAGCTGGTGAGCTCAGGACAGAAAGGCTGCAGGACGAGGACAGTGGAGCATGAGAGATATTCATAAATGAAGGACAATTCAAACTGAGACCAGAGAGGTGTTTCTTATTGATCCAAACTTTCTGGAGCATATCACCTTTGAAGTGAAAAGGGAAGAGAACCATTATCTTTTAATCTATGTCCTGGGGATAGTTGAAAGTTGTTCCCCTGGTAGACCAACACAGCTGTGTGATTTGGAAGTGTGCTTGAATTTGGGTAGAAAAATCTGGGTTCAAGCCACTTTCTAACTGGATTTTCTGTTGTTATTCTTTTTAATTTTTCTTATCTTGAGATCTTAATTACATGTTTTGAAAGGGGGAATAGTCAAATCTGTCTCACAGGATTGTCTTACATATCCAGTTCTATATAAAACAGAAACATGTGGCTGGGTGCAGTGGCTCAGGCCTAGCCACTGGGAGGCCAAGGCAGGAGAATCATTTGAGCCCATGACTTGGAGACAAGACTGGACAACTTAGCAAAATCCCATTTCTACAGAAATTTACAAACGAGCCAGCTGTGGTGGTATACACATGTAGGCACACCTGCATGGGGATCTGAGGTGGGAAGATGGTTTGAGCCCAGAAGTTATAGTGAGCTACGGTGACACTACTGCATTCCACCCTGGGTGACAAAGCAGGACCCTGTCTCAAAAGAAAGAAACAGAAATATTTTATAAACTTAGTGTTCTACAAAAATATTAATTATCTCTATTAAGACAATTGTTAATTTTTCATTAGGAAATAAATAAGACAAGACAAAATCTTTCTTTCAGAGGAGCTTAAATCTAGAGACTTTAACCTGACTACTCATTCCTAGAGGACAGACTGGGGAAGCTGGTTCACCTGACTCACACTTACTTCTTACTTCAAGGTAGCCTCTGCATCATGCACGTAATACAGTAAATAAAATAAATGTTTCTTAAATGATCTGGCAACAGAAATCGTGAATCAAAGATGTGTTAGCTTAGGAACACTCTCAAGAGATTTAGAAGAAAGATCTCTTGGTGTCCACGTGTTATCCAGATTAAAAGTAGTTCCTACTGTTTTTGTTTTTTTTTCTTTTTGTGGAGCATAGATCCTTTAACATCCCACTGGGGGACAGGTAGAGTTATCACTGCTTTATTTGACCTAGTTAGGACATGGACACAGAATAAAACAGAAAACCACTATCTATTCTTCTCATTTCATATAAGACAAGACCATTTAAATACCCTTCTAAGTTGGAAAGATACATCATGGATTTTTTTTTTTTAATAGCATTAAGAAAAGCATACTTAAAATCCTTCTCATGTCCTGGTAGAGTCAAATAGTGCAAAGGCTGGTGGTCTGCACAGCTGCTTTTAGAAAAAATTTACATTGATGTCCCTGGGTACATCCGTCTTTTAAGACATCTCCCAGACCCAATTTCTCCTTGCCGTCTTCTCTCCTATAAGTAGTCATGCTCTCTTCAGAAGCAATGGGGACAGATGAGGTTATAAAATTCATATTCCCAGAAGCCAGTAACCCTTGTTATGGCACTTCCTGGAATAATTGATTTCTCATTGCACTGGGCATTTGATAGCCACACTTTCCCCCTTGCATGTCTTTCATCACAGACAACGAAAGCAAACCACTCAGGATAATGGAATAAAGTACCATATTAGGATCTGTAAGCATTATGTGCATTTATTCATAACAATACTGAAAAGAATGTAAGGCATTTAAATCAATTGCACGTGTATTCACCACCTAATTTAATTAGCATTTATGGAAAGCACCATAAGAGCTTCTGTTACACTGTTTCCATTACAAATAATTATGAACAACAACAACTGCAGAACTCTCGCAGAGTTAGGGACGTTAGGGATGGTGTGCTCTTTGTCGTTACAAGAGGGCAATTTGTTTAAAAGCTTCGCTGAAGTCATATATGCAATAGCTATTTGTCATTTCAGCAAAAGGCCATGGATAGATCTTGCTAAGGAAATAGTGTTTGTCATTGTAGCACTTCACATTATTTAAATCTACATAATAAAGCTAATAGAGTTAGGGAAGCACTACTTAAGTTGTCTTGATTTTAAAATCAAATAGAAAGTTCTGGAAAAAGGAGGGGAAATATTAACCTCAATGTTTACATTGACCATAATAATAATAACTGCCACCATTTATTATATGCCTACTTGCAACTGAGTAGCAAACTAGGCTTAATTTATTTGATACCTCAAATTCTTATAAATACCTCATCTTTCAAGTAATCTCCATTTGACTCATGAGGAAACTCTTACCCAGGCAGTTCTTTATGTAAACCGTGAAGGGGCAAGTTAGAGGTATCGTGATGTAAAGTTGTATGAAAATGCCTGTATTATTTCCAGGGTAGTACATTGTCTTTACTAAGGTTTGTGCTTTAGTGTAAATAATAGGTGAAAATCCACTGTGATCTGCTTTTGTATTTTCTTTAACAAGAGTCTCTGAAGTATCTGCTGTGATTTGCAGGTGATCCTCTGAACAGTGCTATTAATTCACATCTATTCAGTTGTCTCTACTTTCATTGCTACCTTACGAAAAGCAAATGAAAATGAATTCCTGCCTAAACATTTTTCAGAAGAAAATTAAAAGCCAGGCGTAGTGGATTAAGTTTGCAATCCTAGCACTTTGGGTGGCTGAGGCAGGTGAATTGCTTGAGCTCAGGAGTTCGAGACCAGCCTGAGCAAGAGTGAGACCCTCCCCCTCCCATCTCTTCTAAAAATAGAAATACTATTGAAACAGGTGCCCTTAGTCCCAGCTATTTGGAAGATTGACGCAAGATCGCTTGAGCCCAAGAATTTGAGGTTGCTGTGAGCTATGATGCCATGGCATGCTACCCAGGGGAATAGAGTGAGACAGTGTCTCAAAAAAATACAATTAAATTAAAAAAAAAGAAAATGACAAGACTTTTTTTTTCTTTCTTCCACAATCAGGGACCACGATATAATCAAAAGACTGTGTGAACATTTAAAATATAACATCAGAGAGGAAATTTCATTCATGCAGACTAATACTAAATTTGACTGAGATAGTCGCCTTAGGACATTGGTAACTTCCTCTTTCTCCTTTCAAAAGGATAGCAAGGCTCACTTCCCAACTCATTTCTTCAGAAAGAAAAGAGCACCACTTTATCAGGTAAACACAACTGGAAAGTTTTTTAAACTGGTGCTTAGAAACCTTTAAAAGTAGTCTGCTCGAAACACTCATTTGAAATTTCTGATTAATAGAAATCACAGATCTAAAAGAATCAGAGGAGCAAGAATTTCACACAGAGCTTGCATCTTTCTGTGACTCTGAAGCCATTCAGTAAGTCAGCAAAAAGCCGTGCGTTCCTGGCATATTTCATTGTGAATATACTTTCTTTGGGACTGAGACTTTACCTGGGCCTCTGTCATTGATAGAAAATGCTATCAGAATAGATCTGTGGTTTTTTTTCAACTGGCATACATTAAATAAAAATATTTTGGAAGTTTTTGTTGTTCCCCTCTACAGTATGATATATTAGCATTATAAAGACTCTGAAAAGTTGTGTAATAAAGAGACCTGTCCATATTTATTTAACTGAGCAATTATAATTTGAGAA
>NW_003852419.1:7605244-7611496 GCF_000181295.1 Otolemur garnettii
CATTCAGTGGCTTACTAAAGTGGGAGCATAGAGGCCTAGGCATTCTGGTCAAGTGTAAAATAGCTTTGACTGGCTCTCCATGGGGTTCAACAAGGTTTTATTGGGCTTAAATAGCTGTTCAACTTTTGCTTGACTCAATCCTGCTTTCTCTCCCTTCTTTCCACAAGGTTGATCTCAATAAATACCTTAAGCACCAAACTCCATCTCAGAACTGTTTCTAGAGACTCCTACAATGTAAACTTGTTACCAGGAGTGGTCTAAGAAGGCAGGGGAAAAGATGGGATATTGGAGCTAGACAATTCACCAGCTGGACACTCTGCTATTAGAGGGGGAAGCACAGAGGGCTTCCTGTACCAGATGGCAATGGGTTGCTCAAATTCTTGTCAGTAATAAACAGGGGTGGTGTATCAGTAGAAACAAATACAATGGCAGGTGCGATTTATCAAGTATATGAGAAATCCAGAGGAAATTGCAAGTACATGGATGATGGGATGGATGGTCATTGCTTAAAAGAACTGGTCTTCCCCCAAAAGGTAATAACAAGCTGTGATTGGTTACCCAGCAATAGAAAGCCAGTTTCAAAGGTCAGATGGACTCCCTGGTAACTTATAAAGATGTTACTATTTTCTGAAGTGGGAGAGAAGGGAAAAGGAGGACCAACTCAGGATTTAATAGCCATCATGGTCAAGCTCCAGAGGAAGTCAAATGCTCAATAACATTAAATCTGCTACTCCAAGGTCAGAGTACTCTTTGGGAAATATAAGGGTGTTGAGTATTACGCTACTCTGATAATTGGTCCAGATAAACGAGAAGTAGCTAGCACTCCCGAGCCCTTGGTAAGATACATGAGCCTCTAAAGCAGGGGTCCTCAAACTTTTTAAACAGGGGTCCAGTTCACTGTCCCTCAGACCGTTGGAGAGCCAGACTGCAGGCCTCAGGACAAGTTGGCTGCTAAGCAGGACAGGTAGTGGCGACAAAAACACCCAGCGGGCCAGATAAATGTCCTCAGCAGGCCACATGTGGCCCACGGGCTGGAGTTTGAGGACGCCTGCTCTAAAGTGAGGAAATAAGCTGTATGTATTCATGCCAGGTCAGTGACATTTTTAGTCAGCTAACGTTCAGCGGTATTTTGGGACATCCCAAACAAGTGAAAGACAAGTTATTTCATATTGTACCTCAACTATGAAGAAGAAAGGGCAACACTTATCTTGAAGCTGAAAAAGTAACAGTGTATACATGGGAATAGAGCTGATGCTTATATACTGAAGGCTATAAGCCTGGAGCAAAACCAGAGTAGGAAACTCTGCGGCAGAATCTAGGTTGCTGTGCCACTGGGACATATGGCTGGAAGACCCTATGATATTAGAGATATTAGTGGTGATGCCATGTGGAATTTATGCAAAGGCCAAATATGGGAAGCCAGCACAGGCCCTTGGGGTTCTGAAGTGAGGCCAAGTTATCTACAATGGAAACATATACCTTTAGTCAACTCCAGGCTGATAACTCCAGGTACTCTATCTGGTTCTACTAGAGATGAGATACCTAGTCATGAGGTGCTCAATGGCCAGGTGTCTGGAACTTCTCATCAGGAGCTAGGTTCTGTTAGACACAGCAAGAGAGAAGGTGGGGCAGGCCCAGAATTCTATCATAAGATGGAAGTGGTACTTGGTATGTCTGGGCTGATGCCCTTTTGTTTTGAGTAAGGCATAAGCAAACAGGTAATCCAAACTTCCACATCAGCCAAATGATGTCACAGAGCCCCTTCCTTGGATTGTATCTACAGTTGTATGAAGGATTCCTTAAGGTCAGGTGACAGAGAAACAAAAACCTAGGCTTGGTTGCAGAGTGTCAGCTTAGAGTGTGGGCGCTGGGCAAAAGCAATGGCCGCTGCACGGCAGCTTCACTGAGGAGCAGCTGTGTAAGACAGAGGGAAGGGCAAACCATCCTGAAGGGTGGGGTGAGGAACTGGGTTCTTAAAAGTGGCTTGCGGTTAGACTACATTCAATCTCACCGCAGTGATGAAAGTTCTGGCTAGGCTGCTAGGAGCTTGAAAAAAGAAAACTTGGAATTTGTGGGACAAGGTCTGATGTGAAAAAGTAACATATGGGGATGAGCATGAAATAGAATCTTTGTTTTAATATCCAGAGAGTATCCAACAGGGGAGAGGCACTAAACAACCGAGGAGACAGAATGACTTGTTATCAGTCAGCCTCACCATTGGTGCCCCAGGGCTGGCACAATAGGCATATGAAGGGTCAGGGCTGGGGGAACGAGGTGAACTGGGGCCTGGGCCAAATCACAAAGGCTGGTTTGGTTAGTGCTAGTGCTCAGTCTGCACCTGCCAGCAACAGAGAGGCCCTGATGTGGCAACATTCAAGAGGACTCACCAGACACTTGACAGCAAGTTGACTATATGGGAACACTTCTATCCTTGAAGAATGAGCTGTTTGTTCTGAGGGTAATGGATACACAGTCTAGGTATAGGTTTGCTTTTCAGATTGTGATGTAAGTCAGCACCACTTTTCTAGTGGCTTAGATATTATTTAATTTACCCACCTGGGATCCCACATATGAGATTGTGTTGGACCACAGGAATCATTTTATAGGAAGGTAGCTATTTAAGTGGGCCCTGGGCATGGGATTCACTGGTAGATCACATGCTATACTGTCTAGAAGTTTCTTTGTACATAAAGGATTGGAGTGGTCTGTGAAGGTTATCAGAGATTGTGAGAAGGATTTAGAATAAATGATAAAGGGAGAAAAAAATGATTATCTGATGTGACTGTGAGGAAATACGGGGTCAGGGACTATTGTTGTTGGACTAAGTTCCTTCTTCAAAGCTTCACCCAGAAAGAGGGCCCCCCAGAATACCACAGGAGGATGGTATTCTGGTACCTGGATGTAAGGTAGGTCTGAGCAGCACAGAGGGGCAGAAAGCAAGAGACAAGGATGTGCTGCCTCGATCCCCTTCCAGGAAGGACTTCTTGCTCCAGTTATCAGCTCTTCCACAGCATGCATCGGCCACAGAACGCTGTGTCTCCCAAAGCTTCATCCTTCCCAAAGCAGCCCACGAGATGAAAGATAGAAGCAAAGTACAAAGGCCGGGACAATTCAGATAAATTGAAGAGTTTTGATGTGCTGCCGTGAACCATGGACCTTCCAAAGAAGTGGACTGAAGCTTTGTTGAACTTGAAATCACAGTTCAGCTTCTTCCTCTGCTCATTCTGCTGCTCCCACTTCCTTTCACAGCCATTGATCCTTAATTAATACCCTAAACTCCAAAGCACCCCACGTATTTGATTCAGGAAATCCTACCCATGACAAACAGGGTCCCCTAAAACACTGATTTGGGAAAAGTTATGCTAGAAGTTTATAAGAATGAATTATGTTCTTCTCACTTATTAGTTCTTTAAGATAACAAGTATCTTAAAAATTATTACTGCTGTATTTCTATCTAAAATCTTTTCACTGAATTTTCTTCCAATTAAGTGCATGATCATTAATTAGATACATATAGATTAAAGCAAGCAAAAAGCAAGAAAGGAAGAAAGAAAACAGATACTTTCATGAAAGGCATTTCTAAACCTGGAAACTGTAAAGGATTTTTAACAGGATGGGATACCATGTTGACAATACATGGTTTAGAAACCTATTGAGAGCCAAGAAATATTTGAAAAAAAAGAATCAGAATAATAGAGCAATGGTCATAACAGCGGTACACGATTAATTTCTAAACAAGGGAATCAGATAATTCTGCTGTAGGAGCTGAAGTCACAATAGGGAAGACATATGCAAAATACTTACAAATATTAAAAGCAAGAAAATACAATAATCTCAGATGGAAGTTTTGAGAACCTTTAGAAAAAGGGAGGAATTTGAAATTGATTGGCACCTCTCTTCCAAATATAACTGTTCCTGTTTAAGATCAAAATGCTTAGAAAATTATTTGAAAAATTCTCACATTTGTGAAGCATAATACAGCATCCTATAGATTAAAGTTGTGATGGATCGTGTTCTCCACAATTTATACATCGAATCCCTTACCCCCAACGTGACTGAGTTTGAGATAGGGATTTTACAGGATAATTTAAGGTTCTATGAGGTCATAAGTGTAGCGTCCTAATTAGCTTGGATAGAAGGCTTTATAAAAGGAAGAGAAATCTCACTCTCTAGTCAAAGGCACGGGAGAAAGGTCATTCAGGACCTGGCTGGCAGGGCCAACCACAAGCCAGTGGGAGAGCCCTCACCATGAACGAAGCCAGTTAGTCCCGGCACCTTCATCTCGGGCTTCCCAGCCTCCAGAAACGTGAGAAAATGAATTTCTCTTGTTTAATCCACCTATTCTATGGTATTTTGTTTCGGTAGCCTGTGCTGACTAAGACAGAAATTACCCTAAAAGGAGAGGCGGCCTCTTCCCTGTCAGAGTTTATATTCTTGCCAGAAACAAAAAACACTGGCAAGACCCATGTCAAGAAGGGAAATGTTCCAAATGCATGTGTTATATATGAGTAGGAGAGGAGAAAGAGAAAATATACACATATAGCCCACTTTATTTTAGTTGGATAGACCGAGTTTATTTGATTATAAGATATTTATAATCTTATAATCCAGTAAGTATAAAATAAGCATGCTGTGTGAGAGACATAACGGAAGGAACATATTCTTTGAGCAGGAGCAAAGACCCGACAGAGAAGATACAGCAGTTTGTGTGTGGAGGGGGGTAGGGTGAAAATTGATGATATAATCTTTCGATTTAAATAAGACCGAGCAATTAAGATGAACAGAAGCCACCACACCTAAATGCAGAGCTACATTTACATAGAAACAGGAACATTTCATGTTCGAGAAATGTCAGTTTTCTATAAATATAGAGGTTCAGTCATTACCACCAGAATTATTCATCATACTATGATTCAAAACAAGATGAATATACTGTGCCAACATTAGGACTACAGTCCCAAAAGAGACCTTTAATGCATTTTTCAGAAATGGCTTTGTCCATTCAAAAATAGAAATTTGCTGAATATGAGATAAGGTCAGAAAAAAAAAGGTTCACATTTCTTTCCCAGTTCAAGTGAGGAGGGACTAGTCATTAAAAACATTTGGGGCATTTAACTGACTTGCATAAATTCTCCTTTTTTAACTGACTTAAAACTAAAGTTTGGTAATAGAAGAATATTATCTTCTGAGATTTCATTCCACCTATCTCAGATTCCCACCCTGCCTTCAGCCCCTTCTCTCTTCTGTCTATTCTCTACCCACCTAAGTCATAACCATTCTGCACTTTCCACCTGAGACTCTCACTTCTTCCAAAAAGTCTTTTCTTATGACACACAATTAGGATTTTCTAGAGGACTCTGTGTGTGTGTTTTCAAGTACATAAGCCCAGGGATTAATGTACATTTTACAATATAAATCTCATCCTCTGTCTTAGGTTCAGGATACTTTAGTCCAGTGTTTCCTTTCTTTTTTTTTTTTAGTTCCATTGCCTTTGTTCTCTCAGTATGGGACCCCTGGTAGATACACTATATTCATCTGACTTATCTGCTTGTAATTTCCAAATGTTTTCTCTTAATTGTTTCACCTTTTTTCCACTTCCCTCCATGTTTGCTACCAAGTCACAAATTGTGCAGTCAACACGGATTGTTTCAATAAGATGGCTCAGTTATAAATATACATTTATGTTGGATTTCCAAATACTTTTTCCTGTTTTCTATTATTTTGTCACCACACGATAAGTTTATATGATATACACATTATCTGCTCTGGTCTTATTGAGGCATCATAAAATTATTTCTAAAGCCTTCCTTTGACATTTCCATCACTTCTATTTTTTTCAGGACTGGGCTTTCTGCTTGTTCATCTTATTCTTTGTATATCATTGTGCTGGTTTTTACTTAAATGAATGGTAGGTTCTCATGGTTTGTTCATGTAGTTGGGTTAATGGAGTCAGGTAGCATGGAGTTTCCCTAAATTTATTCCACTCTTTTTTCTACAAATTTCTACCCTGAATGGAAAGACTCTAATAAGTTACGGGTACATAGTCAGGCTATTTAAACCAACACGTTAGTCTTTAGGTGAATGGGTAGTTTTCTCAGTTTTAGATTTACACATTGCAAAATGAGAAGAAGTTTATTCTAGTAGTAGACATTTTTCTCCTCAGTGGAATTGCTTTTGGCTACCTCTCTCAGTCTTCTCTATCTTCTTTCTTTCTTTTTTCTTTCTCTCTTTCTTTATTACTCTCTCTCTCTC
>NW_003852419.1:7611884-7613066 GCF_000181295.1 Otolemur garnettii
GTCTTGATCTAATGTTAAAATGTATATCCTTCCAACTTTTATGTTTTACTTTCTTTATTGACTGGACAAATATGAATGAGGAAAGACACTTCCTATGATTCACCAAAATGTTAATATCTGAGTATATTTGAGAAATAGTGACAAGGAGGCAACTTCCTAATCTTTTTTATGCAGAATTAGATCTTGGCTATATCTTAAAGCTACATGGGGCCTCCGGTTGTTCATTACTGGCTTAAGATGTTTTCATTCCCAGGGGCATTTGCATTTTAATAAGAAACTCTTGTAGCACAAAAGCCTTTAAGACCAAAAGAAATTAATCTCTAAAAGTGAAATTTGAGATATTATGACAGAGCTCTTGGGGCAAAGAAGAAAGAAGAATTTTTAAATGGTTAAGATTTCTCTTTACTTTCAAATTACATCATGCCTTATCATAAGACAAGATTTAGTAGGGAAAAGTAAGAAATTATATCAACCCATATTTCCCATGAGAAGTAAAATTTATTTTAAATAGTAAAAATATTAAAGGACAATCAAGAGCACATCGAACTATTTATATATTTTGAAAACCATATACTATGGCTTTTTAAATTTTGATATAGTAAATCATTATATCAAATGCTACTTTGAACTATTACCCAGTTCAAATAATCTCCTTCCTTCTAATTCCCACCAACGAGCTTATTCAAATGATTAGTATGAAGTATGCAATGTGAAATGACACCCACATCTTTGAATATGAATATAGTGCCGGTATAACATCAGGCATTCTAGAATGATTAATAATATTGATGCTGGTGAATTTCTCTGATTTATCCAAATCCTGAATACCCATAAATGGGCCTGAGATCATAGCTATAAAACATCTAATTAAAAACAGACCTCTCCATTTAAGATACAGTGGACCAGATAAATGACATGTCCAAGTAATTATAGACTTTAGGCCATCCAATAGTTTTCCTTTTTATCTTTACTAAGCTATGTATAAGAATAGTGAATCTTGGCTTCCCTTTCTTCCTTATTTTCTTACTCATTCTACTCCTAAACCTATCCAAGTAAGTAGAAACCGTGAATGACACCCTCAAAGCTGGAACTTACAGAGATTACAGCAAATAAGCTCCTTTTCCCTATTATTCTTAGAGAAATAAAGGAAGAGTTTTGAGGTGGAAAAGAGAGAAATAAATC
>NW_003852419.1:7613493-7635540 GCF_000181295.1 Otolemur garnettii
GTTAGAAGAATTGTAGTCTATCTGACTTTATTTTCTTGACTATAAGACATATTATCTTTGGTGCTGTGAAAATTACAGATGTCAGAGACAGAGAAGAAACTCTTGAGTCACATGTCACAGAAAGAGCAGGTGTGCCCTCCAGGAAAAAAAAAAAATGTTTTCATGCAGTTATCTTTTTAATGAAAATAAATGAAGGAGAAAAACTCCCAGACCTTATCAACATCAGTATGTTCTCTCTCTTTCCCCCTCCCAAACATTTTTCCCTAAAACGAAAGCAGCTCTTTAACCTCTTCAATTCTTCAATCATCTACTAAGTAAGCACTCATCAGAATAAGTGCTGAGATTTGAAAAGAATCTTACTGATTGAGTTTCAAAAGCAGCCATCCAACCTCATAAGAGTAACTTTTTTTAATTAAGAACTGAACAGTAGGTAGATTACAAGAAGATGGTAGAACAGATAAAAGAAGGCATTAGAATTGCAAAGACAATCTTCGATAATAGATGTGAGAAAGAATTCTAAATACAGTGGTCCCAAATGTATTTTATGTTATAATTCAAGGATCAGATGGGGAGAAAATTAGAATGTAATAATCCAAAATAAGAAATTAAGATACTTGGATCAGAGAAGAGGCTCAAGTATTTCATAATTGCACTCTGGCTCCATTTATATAAAAAAGAACAATGGGGAAAATTGCAGTGGTTTGGAGAAAAGTGTAAAAATAGTGGAAGCCCTAGAAACCAGATGGCTGATACTATGAGAAATTTAACAGTGTCAAAACCCAGTGAACCTCATCTGTTCAGGGGAAGTGAATTGTAAAATGCTGAGGATTATACTCTGTTTTTTTCTGTGCATTTTAAATGGTATCACCTTTGCTCATTTATTTTCCCATCAAGAACACCTCTTCCTCTTCTAAAATACTTGTTTATATTCTATTATGCTTCATTTCCTATTGCTTTTCTTAGGCAATAATGTAACAACAACAAAAATAAACAAATGGAACTTAATTAACCTGAACAGCTTTTGTATAGCTAAGGAGACAACCACCAAAGCAAACAGACAACCTACAGAATGGGAAAGGCTATTTGCATATTGTGAATCAGACAAAAGCTTCATAACTAGGATCTACAGAGTGGATCAACATAAAAAGATACCAACAATCCCTTATATCACTGGGCAAGAGAAGTGAATAGAACCTTTATTGTTCATGGCTTGTTCATGGCCAACAAGCATATGAAAAAATGCTCATTGTCTCTAGTTATCAGAGAAATGCAAATCAAAACCACCCTGAGATATCACCTAACCCCAGTGAAAATGGCCCACAACACAAAATCTCAAAACTGCAGATGCTGATGTGGATATGGAGAAAAGGGTACAGTTTTACAGTGCTGGTGGGACTATAAACCTTTTTGGAAGGAAGTGTGGAGAATCCTCAAAGAACTCAAACTAGACCTCCCATTTGATCCTGCAATCCCATTACTGGGCATCTACCCAGAAGGAAAAAAAAAATCCTTTTATCATAAGGACATTTGCGATAAACTGTTTATCACAGCTCAATTTACAATTGCCAAAATGTGGAAACAACCTAAATGCCCACCAACCCAGGAATGGATTAACAAGCTGTGGTATATATATATATAGATATATATACTGTGGAATACTATTCAGCCATTAAAAAGATGGAGACTTTACATTTTTTGTATTAAACTGGATGGAAGTGGACACATTCTTTTTAATAAAGCATCACAAGAATGGAGAAGCAAGAATCCTATGTACTCAATTCTCGTATGAGGACAGTTAGTTGATAACTTAGTACACAGTGGTGGTAGGTGAAGGGGGGTGCAGCGACAGGGAAGGAGGAAGAGGTGGGGATTCAAGGGGTGTGAAACACTTCTTGGGGACAGACACAATTATAAGAGGGACTTTGCCCAACAAATGCAAGCAGTGTAACCTGGTTCCTTGTACCCTCGAAGAATCCCCAACAATAAAAAAAGAGAGAGAGAGAAACAATTAATAGGAGTTCATTACTAAATCACTGGATTCTTCAAGTAGGTATTTTAAATAAGCAAACAAGATGATATAGCTGGACCTGAAGACCAGTATGCATGTTTCTTAAAACCATAATCATGTTACGTGTTAAACTGTTAAATATCAGCGAGTCAGGGAACACAACAGAGGAACCTAAACTAGGGTCTTCCATACGGAGCCCCAAGGAAGAACATAGGCTTGAGATTTGCTTTAAAAGGCTGGAAAGACATGTGGAAAGAAGAGAAACAGGAGGGTGAATCAAGTAAGCCGAAGCAACAAGACCAAGGGCATAATAACTGGCATATGAGGTGTTCTTAGAAGGAAGACTGTGCTGAACTCTTATAAATATAAATCAGATCATGGCCTTCCTCTGGTTAAAACTCTATAGTGCTTTCTCACTATAACTAGAATAAAATGCAGTTACCTCCATGACCTTCGAGGCCTCCCACGATCCACTTGATATAGCTGCTGCCTCCTGCTCAGGTGTCAGCTCCTGTTGTCTTCCTTCTTGTTCATTCCAATTCAACCATTGACTTACTTTTTTAAAATTTTATTTATTTTTGACACATACAAAGTTATTGGATATCATTCAATGTTTTGGTAGATATCTATCTTGTATAATAATCCAGTAAGGGTGATACTTTTCATTTCATGCATTTATCATTTCTTTGTGGTGAGAGGCTTCAAAATCCTCCCTGCTAGTCATTTGGAGATATGCAATATTTTACTGTTAATAATAGTTACTTTTCTGGTCCAACAGAACACCAGAATTCATTCCTCCTATCTAATCCTTGCTTTGTATCTACTGAACGATCTCTTTATTTTCCCCTCCCTACCTCCTCCCTGGTCTCTGGTAACCACTGTTCTATTTCTGTTTCATATTCTACATATGAGCTTGAGATCATACAGTATTTGTCTTTCTGTTCCTGGCTTATTTCACTTACCATGATGCTCTCCTGATGCATCTACACTGTTACAAATGACAAGATTCCATTCTTTGCGATGGTTGAATAGCATTTCATTGTGTATGTGCACCACATTTTAATCTTCTATTCTTCTGACTGTTGGGAATAGTGCTGCAGTACACAGGGCATGGTACATGCGAAGTCTCTTTGACAGGGTTATTTCATTTCCTTTGGATATATACTCAGTAGGAGGATTGCTGGATCATATTGTAAATCTTTTTTTTTTTTTTTTTTTTTGCAGTTTTTGGCCAGGGCTGGGTTTGAATCTACCACCTCCAGCATATGGGGCTGGTACTCTACTCCTTTGAGCCACAGGCGCCACCCTGTAAATCTATTCTTAATTTTTGAGCAACCTCTATGCTGTTTTTCATAATGTCTGTGCTAATTACAATCCCACCAAAAGTGTGTGAGTATTCCTTTTTTGTCACATCCTCACCAACATTTGTTTTCTTTTGCCTTTTTGATAACAGTAATTGGAAGTGACATCTGTGATTTTGATTTGCATTTTACTGATGATTGGTGATATAAAGCATGTTTTTCATATAATTGTTGCCCATTTGTGCGTTTGTCTTGAGAAATGTTTATTAAAGTCTTTTGTCCTTTTTTTAAAAATTAGGTTTTTATTGTTGTTGTTGAGCTATTCAACTTCCTCATTTATTCTAGATATTAATCCCTTATCAGATGCATAATTTGCATTTTCTTCTCCCATTCTGTAGTCTCTTTACTCTTTGTTTCCTTTGCTGTGCAGAAGCTTTTGAGTTTAATTCCATTTGTCTATTTTTTCTTTTGCTGCTTATCCTTTTGAGGCTTCAGTAAAAAAAAAAATAAATAAATAAAAATCCTTGCCCAGCCCAATGTCATGAAGTAATTCATCTATGCCTTCTTCTACTAGTTTCATAGTTTACAGGATTTTATGTTTAAGTAGTTAATCCATTTTGAGTTGATTTTTGTATGTGGTGAGAGGTAGGAGTCTAAGTTTTATTATTTTACCTGTGGATATCCATTTTTCCCAGAACCGTTTATTAAAGAGACTATCTTTTCCCCACTGTATGTTCTTAGCACATTTGTTGAAAATCAATTGGCTGTATGTGTGAATTTGTTTCTAGATTACCTATTCTATTATTTTTGACATTATTTCATGGGTCTAGGTGTCTTTTTGCCTCATACTTTGCTGTTTTATTTACTATAGCTTTATAGTATATTTTGAAGTCAAGTATGTATATGTATAACTTTATTCTTTTTGCCAAGGATGGTTTAGGATATTGAGGGGTTTTTGTGGTTTTATGTGAATTTTAGGATTTTTTTCTATTTCTGTGAAGAACATTATTGATATTTTGATAGCGATTGCATTAACTCTGTAGAGCACTTTTAATTCTTCCAATCTATAAACACGGGGTATCTTCCTATTTACTTGTGTCCTCATCAATTTCTTTCGTCAAAGCTTTATAGATTTCACTATAGAGATCTTTTACCCATTGGTTAAGTTTATTCCTGGGTATTTTATTTTTCTGTAGCTGTTACAAATGGAATTGTTCTTTTGACTTCTTTTTCATATAGTTCACGAGTAATGTATAGAAATGCTATTGATTTTTGTATGTTGCTTTTATATTCTGCAAGTTTAGAATTTTTTGTGAAGTCATTAAGGTTTTCAGTTTATAAGAACATGTCCCTTACAAACAGGACAATACAACTCTCTCCTTTCCAATTTGGGTGCTTTTTCTTTCTTTTTATTTCCTAATTGTTCTAATTAGGACTTCACATACTGTGTTGAGTACGTGTGGTAAAGGTGGTCATCCTTGTCTTCTTCAGTATGATGTTAGCTGTGGTTTTGTTATATATGGCCTTTATTATATTGAAGTACAGATACCTAGATTCTTGGGAGTTTTATCACGAAGGGTGTTGAATTTTTTAGAATGTTTTTCACCATGAATTAAAATGTTCATATTACTTTCGTCCTTCACTCTGTTGGTATGATGTATCACAATGATTAATTCGTAAATGTTCAATCATACTTGCATCCCTGGGATGAATCTCATTTGACCATAGTGAATGATCTGTTTAATACACTGATGGATTGTGTTTGCTAATATTTTGCTGAATTCTTTTGGTATCTATGTTCATCAGGGATATTGGCTGTAGATTTCTTTTTTGGATGTATCCTTGTTTAGTTTTGGGATTACTGTAAGGCTAGCTTCATCAAATGAGCTTGAAGTATTCACTCATCTTCAATTTTATAAAATAGTTTGAGGAGAATTGGTATTAATTGTTTAATTATTTGGTAGAATTCAGCAGTGAAGATACCAGGCCCTGAGATTATCTTTGTTGGAAGACTTTTTACTGATTCAATTTCTGCACTTATTATTAATCCATTCAGATTTTCTATTTCTCCATAATTTAATCATTTTTTTTTGAGATAGAATCTCACTATGTTGCCCTTGGTAGAGTGCTATGGTGTCGTAGCTCATAGCAACCTCAACTTTTGGGCTTCAGCTATTCTCTTGCCTCAGCCTCCTAAGTAGCTGGGACTACAGGTGCCAGGCTATATTTTTGAGCTATTCTCTTGCCTCAGCCTCCTAAGTAGCTGGGACCACAATGCTTGGCTATATTTTTGTTATTATTGTCATTGTTGTTCAGCAGACTTGGGCCAGGTTTGTACCCACCAGCCCCAGCGCATGTGGCCACTGATCTATGGGCACCAAGCCACCATAATCTACTCTTAAGGTTATATGTGTTCATTTCTTTTCTTATCAAAGTTGGTGGCATATAGTTGTTCATAACAGTTTTTATTTAATGATGGTTTGTATTTCTGTGACATTGGTATAACATTTCCTTTTTCATCTTTGGTTGTATTTATTTGAGTCTTCCTTCTGACCTTTTATTTCCTGAGCAACACTGAATTATTTTTACTTTAATGCTTTGTGTTAGTTTTTTCTCTAACTGGTACACATTTCCTTCCACCCATCTTTTCATGCCTGACTTCTCCATATCATTTAAGTCTTGGCTCAAATAGTACATCCTACAGAATTATACTTTTATCATACTCTACGGTTTCTCTCTATCCATTAATTTAAGCAGTTATGACTCTTAGAGTTTACTAATTTATTAATTTTCTCTTACCCTGCTCTAAACTCAGATAGAACATGAGCCATAGAAGTAAAAAGATCTTTTCTATTTTGCTCAGTACTGTCTCTCTAGCATCTAGTCCAGGTTCTAGCCTGGTTCTGGAAAAATTAGTTGGTCTTCAAACTGTTCGTTGCCAGTTTGTCAATATGTAAAGCAATACAGCATTCTTTCATCAAGAAAGTTCACGAAATAATAATAATAATAATAACGATAAATCAACTGAGTTTTGTTTCTAGTGACATAGTTAATTTACATTATGGTACAAACATCCTATCTACTCATGGACCCCTAAAAATTTATAGACTGTTCTGGTCCACAGACCATACTTGGATAGCACTGATCGATTTTCTAAGAGAGACAGAAGGTTTTATTCCAGCATAAGCTAGAAGATAACAAAATGTTAGTGTTTTAATAATATATTTGATAGGTTTGGTAGATTGTAGTTATACTTCAAGTATCATAATCAGTTAGTACAAAAGAATTTCTTGTGCTTTGCTTGAGAGAAGTAGAATAGTCTCTGTGACTCTGCTAATGGCTGTTGAAGCCAGGGGAGAACAGAGCCTGAGAGAAAGGCTAGTTCTCTGAAGCAGGAGACAAAGCTTAATACAAAAGTAACTAGTAACTAGTAGGGAAGACATGAAAATTATCTAACATACAGGGGAGAATAATATTTTGTTTTTTTCATAACAGATCAGAATATTGTGCACCCAGGAGAAAAAGGACCTTAAACTCAAAAGAGGTCAGTAGGCTTAAGAAACAATTTCCTGTATGTGGTGAAGATTTCCTATTTCCATAAAGGCAAATCAAAAGATTAAGATTTTAGTAAATAATTAAAATACAATGTTGAAATAATCTACCTTTATGGAGTACTTCCTATGCATACCTATTATTGTCAGCGAATTCTCTGAACAATCCTTTGGGCAGATACTGCTCTTATCCATTTATTGTGGTATAAAGAGATATTATAAGGCAGAATGTGTATTTACACACAAATCTTAAATGAGAGTCTATGCTCTTAACATCTGTACAGGAAGCCTTCATTATGTAAGATGCTCAACTACAAAGATTACGTCAACAACAAAAAGAAAAAGTATAGAAAAATTTCCTAAACATCTAGATATTATTGGTGATATTCATGATAGAAACAGGGGTATGAATACACGGTGATAGGTGCTACAAAATAATTTTTCATCACAAGACCCTCAAAGCCTAAATATATAAAATTAGGGATTCTCTTCTTTGGATATGGAAATATTTTTCCATTACCAAGATCTCATAATAAGAAAAGAGAAATAAAATATTCACAAACTTGAGTCCTACTGTATCAGAATCTCTGAATTTGAGAATCTGTGTTTTTTTTTTTTTTTTTAAAAGATCCCCATGTGATTTTGATGAACAGACAGGGTTAGGAACCATTGCCTTAAGCTAATCCCTTCTGAAGAAAGAGTCAGAAGCTTGCTCAATGCTAGACAGATTGCATTTGGACAGTGAGAGGAAGATAAAGAAAAATGAAAGCATTAAATAGAAAAAAAAAACCAACATGATTTTTCCTAGGTATAGCCCTGTCAAGATGAATTTTTTAAACACTTTTTTTACCTCTTTCAGGGACATAGGTCTTTTACAGCAAATTGACAAAATGTACTAAGTAGAAAAGTAATTGCATATTCAACAGGTCCTACTTGGTCCCTTGAAGGAGTAAGGAGTAAGTGTTCCAGGGACAGAAACCACAATGAATACAGTGTAATCCTTTGGGAAGAGAGCTGGAAGCCAACTCTAACCATCACCGCACGTTGAATAGCACAAACAGCCTTCTGTACTCAAGTGAAGTTTGCCAGCAAGTTCTTCGTATCAAAATCACATATATTAGGAATATTTTTTTCTAATGGTAAGTTGATATTCTGCTGATGTTTTGACATGTCACTATGCCTCTTACACCTATAAAGTAGCAGGAATCCTTAGACTAGGAACCAACACAGGCAGTCTCTGGGTGACAAATGAGATAGGTTCTGTAGGTTTGTTCTTAAGTTGAATTCATCCATTAATAAGTGTAAGTCATATGTAAATTGGATGTTTTTAACATGGGTACTGTCTGTACTGGGAAAATCTCAGAAAGTAGATCTCATGTTGATTTATGTTCTCTTACATGCTCATTTGTGGATTTGAGCACACTCTGATTTAACTTAACCCCACATTCACTGGTCATATACATCTACTGAAAAATACTTACACTATGGACTCATAATATCTTATATAACGTTGCCAATACCCATTATATTTAAGTATTGTTTTCAAGTCAATTTACCCTAAAAGAGCTGAGGAGGAGCAGCAAGACTATTTTAAGAAAGTCAACATTATAATTATAATGTTATTTGTTCTTTATCTGTAGATTTTAATACATTGTGGGACATATTGGGTCATTTATATCATAGATAATGATGATGCTAAGAATACTTCACAGTTGAGATAAATAAATCCTAAATGGATGTATTTTAGGAATAGTACAAAACATCTGTATTCTTCATAGATCGTAAGAGAATTTAAACAAAATATCTGTGATATTTAACTCATAACAATGAAAATAGAAATAAAAGGAGGCATATGCCAGATGTTTGCCTAGGGTTGGCATACATTCATTGGAAGATTATGAGGGTTATTCATTGAGAGGGAGTCTAGCTATTATCTGTTTATTTTTTCTATAAATGGTAAGAGTAAGAAAAGTTTACCTAGAAGGTTTCCAAATGTCATTGTCTGCACCATGTATACAAGCAAGCAAAAAGATTTAACTGAAATAAAATAGCTGCTAAAAAAGGATATTAGAGGCAGAGCCTGTGGCTCAAAGGAGTAGGGCGCTGGCCCCATATAGCAGAGGTGGTGGGTTCAAACCTGGCCCCACACGAAAACTGCGAAAAAAAAAAAAAGGTAATATTAGGATATATTAGTATGGGAAAAATAAATAAAAACATAAAGACTTTTCCATTCAGTAAATGTGGTTGCTATCATGTTACATGACATTAAATGTACAAAAATGAGATTCATTAAGATTAGTATGTGCTAAATTCAGATATTGATGTTGAGTGCCTACAAAATTTTGAATACTTACCTGAAATTCATGTGCACCGTCTATGCTCCCAGAAAAATGGTAAAAAAGAAAGCTCTAATGAATTTCTTTTAAAATTGTTGCTATATTTGCTTCAAAACAGATGAGAAAGTAGAGACAAGTATATGCACCAAAGAAGAAAGACCAAGAAAAAAATCATAGATAAACATTTATAAACTCAAAATTTGTTTGGGGTTTGGTGCAAGTGCAAAATAGAGTTTGCAGTCCTTTTTCATTTCATACAAATAAATCTTCTTAGTCTAGGTTATATTTAAGGGGATATAATCTACAAAATGCTTCAAATCACTTAACTTTCTTTCACCCAGAAGCATTTAGTGTGGCTGGAAGGCTCTGTTCAGGAAATGAAGGTTTCTAAATTGTGGCTGGTTTTATCAGAAGGTGAATCTTTCCAAAGAGAGAGGATCAAGGATGTGAGGAAAGGTCCTGGCCAGCAGCAATAGCAGAATGTGTCACACTGCCAGCAGTGGAAAGAGAATGAAATCTAAAAAGGAAATGTGCTTTTTGAAGGATGCATCCTTTCCGTCTTTGCCTCAAATGTGACCAGTTCCTGTTGGGTTAGCATCCTCCCTTGGCTTGGATGCCCACAGCGAGATATGGAAAGGAAAACTAAGTTTTTTGGCCAATTCATTAAATTTTTAATTGTTTTAGCTTTTTGGTTCTTATTGCTTTATATAGGATTTCAGGAGAGATCCTGAGGAAGACAGGCCTGTTTCCTGGCATCTGTTCTCCGCCTAAGCAGGCTTCTCTCCCAGAATGTATTTGGGAGCAAAGGGAGAAACAGAGTCAAAGGTGAAAACTAGCACGAAGATGATTTATTCCAGTAAAACTTGGGCAATGCATCCATGTCATCCTGTCAGCTGTCAAAAATGCCACCAGTCTTTTTATTTATTTGTTTCAGTAATACTCTCAGAAACCATCAATCTCTGGAACTGGCACTTTAATTAAAACCTAAAGGGAAGTGAAGTGGTTGGTAAGAATCTGTGTGCACATGTTTAAGTGTACATGTGTAAATGTGGGCACTGATATGTTTGGGGAGATTATGTGTATGCACATATGTTGTTATGTTTTTCACATGTACACATTTCCAAGTGTCATCATACTTCATGCACTTAAGGTTTATTTAAAGCCATACTTGTGATTTTTGGAAAACCTATCTACACTCTCACTGAGACACATCTAAAATTATAATAAGTGAACATATTCTTTAAAGGAGAACTACGGTAAATCTTGTCAAAAATAAATATTTATTCTAAAACCTGAATTACACACCTTTTTGTAATTTTTATACTTTTTTACAACTCTTTAAATTTTAAACAAGAAAACTATTGTCTGATGCTACTGACTCTGGTCAGGAAGAGAATGATTAGACCTGAGAATGCTTGCAAATGGCACAATGCCTAACAGACCAAGTCTTAGGTTTCTAGGACTTCATGAGAACTCTAGTTATGTTTTTCTATTCAGGTTCCCCCTCAGAAAGATGATAATATTTCTGATTTCCTATGATTTTCCTTATTAGTGTCATTCTCCATCTTGGGCCTAAATCCTCCTTTCCGCTATCCTCCTGGATAACCTGTCTGACCTTTATCATCTGGCAAACAATTGTGTATGCCCTCTTCTAAAAGGAACTTCTTTGTATGAACCCCAAACACCACAAGAAATTTTTTAAGGAACTGTCTTTAGCTATTTTCTGTGCTGGATTACATAAATCATCATAAAAGTTTTATGAGATATTACAAGGGGAATTTTCTTAGCAAGGGCAAAGCCATGACCAATAAAAGTGATTGTCTAAGGAATGTCAGATTCTAGCAACATAATAAGACACATAAAGAAACAAATGTTTCTTTCTCCAAAAGCTTGCACTCCAGTTGGGTTATTTCTCCACAGTTAAAAGAATGATGTTTTTGCAACAGTGGAAAAGGGGTATGATTGTCAAGACTGTGCTCTTACACAAACTTAAAGGCCAAGAATTCTACCAGTTCTGACTGTTTGGTGTATACATCAGGGTGATTCACCCAGCAGGGCTCTGGTTGCCTACTGTAAAGGACTCTCTTTAAACAAGCCACAATAACCTTCATGTTAGCAAAATTAAAAAAATAAATTAAGAAGGTGATTCTGGAGAGGGAAAGTTTCAGATTAGTTTTCTTTTTTCTTTTCTTTTTTTTTGCAGTTTTTGGCCAGGGCTGGGTTTGAACCCGCCACCTCCGGCATATGGGGCCAGCACCCTACTCCTTTGAGCCACAAAGCACTGCCATTCAGATGAGTTTTCATGAGTCAGTAATAAATAGAGAACTTATTATGATCACCAAGAAAGGAATCATCTGCAATTGATATCTTCTTGACAATAAGAGTATTATAAAGGTATGGATATGTAATATTTTAGGGATATTGACAGAAAAATGCAGGTAACTCCGTATTGGCAATGAAATAATTGATGATCCTGTTTTGCTGTTCATACTCAGGATGAAGGTGGAAAAGCAAACATTGTGTATTATCGTTCCTCAGTCTCCACTCTGATTGTCCTAGGGATGGATCATCTTAGGCCAACAGTGACATCTTGGCAACCATCACCTTGCATACAGATGCAGATGTGTATGGTTGGGTGAAGTTAGAGGGGAGGGACTATGAAAATGGCTACGTGAAAGTGGGACATGCCAAGTGGTTCTCATGGTCCTGGAAGAGTGAGGGGACAGAACTTGTGCAGGGCCAAGAGGAGAAAATTGTAAGGGCTCTACTGTGTTAGTTCGCTAGGGCTGCCATAACAAAATACCACTGATATGTGGTGGGAGCTTAAACAATAGAAATTAATTTTCTCACAGTTCAAAATCCAGGTGCTAGCAGGGTTGATTTTCTGTGTGGCCTTGGAGTACTGATGGCTCTGTCTGACTGCCTCTCCATATGGTCATTTTCAGGCATGAGTGCTTTGGGCATTTCTCTGTCTTATTCTCCTTTTCTTAGAAGAACACCAGTCAGATTGGATTTGGGTCTTCTGTAATGGCCTTGTCTTCAAAAATTCTACAGACTCAAAATTCAGTCACACTATAAGGTACTGGAGGTTAGAGATTTAACACATGAATTTTGGAAAGACACAATTTAGCTCCTAACACCACTTTACCAGATACTCCAAGATGCTCTGATCAAATATGGGGATTAGCGTGGTCTCGGTTACCTACACAGACTATCAAAACTCCAGGATTGGTTTTTGTTTGTTTCTCTTTCAGTATTTTAGCAATACTATCTTTAGGTTGATATATTTGTGATATTATTCAATATATGTGACATTTTCACCCATTACGCTATCTCTTCTTCTGGTTTTATTAAGCTGATATTCATAACCACCTCTGAAATAAAGCACTGCAGTCCAATGTTCATTATTCCCTAGAGCATGAATCACAAATTAAATGCCTATGGGGAATGAGTAGGCAACACAAATGATGAAGTTGGTCTAAGATAGGCTAAAAGCACTGCTGGCATATCTGGTGAACTGGATATCAGAAAGCACACGACCCTTATAACCAAGTGCTGCTGACTTCTAGCTGATTGGAGTCATGGGGAAATTCTGGTAGTAGTAGGTTTTCTGATTTTCATAGCGAAATTGGGAATACAGATTTTAAGTGAGTGCTTATAAATTTTAAATTTTGTGAATGATTTCAAATAAAATAAAATTCTACATTGGCCTCAGTATACATTACCTCATCAAGACTGAATCTTGAATCTATCAGAGATACTATTTCAGAGAAAATGGTCAATATAGACATTGTCATGCAGAACAGAAAAACTACAATAGGCTACTCATTCATAGAGGGAGACAGAGACAGGTTTGCTTTCTAGAATCCACTGTATGTGAAGCACTATGTGTGTTTCACTGGAAAAAATGCTACTTAGAGTGAAAAGCAAGCTACATGGACATTCCCAAACAATAAGAAACTATTCACCTTAAACTATTAATCACAAGACAAAGGAAGGATAACAGAAGAGGTGGACAGGAGGAGAGAAGCAGAGATGGGAGAGCCAGCAAAATAGGGGCTGGTTGTAGCTCAGGAGAATAGTTGTCTGATGGAGCAGAACAATCCAAAAGACCTTATGGATGAACCTACTTGAGCTGGTTTTAAAGCATGAGTAGTAAAATGACTTTTAATTTTAGGATGATCAAGGAAGAAACAGCATGTTACATTTGGGAAACAGTGAGAGTTCATTCTTAATAATGGAAGCCATCCTTCTGTAAAGTTAAATAAAATTAATTAGGATTTTCAGTTTGGTATTATTTCTAATTGAGTTTCCTAACCTTATGACCTTTGCCTAATTCAGAATCATTGGCAAGAGAAGAAAGAGAACCATACACTTTGTACAGAGAAGAAATTCACGAACTTCTTTCTAAGGGCCACATGATCTCTGCGCAAGGATTTGACTGTATAGTAGCTTGACACAGCCACAGACAAAGCAAAAATAAATGAGTATAGTTTATCTCAACAAAATTTTATTTACCAAAAGAGGGAAGTGGGCAAGACTTGGACCACAAGCTGTAGTTTACCAACCTCTGATCTGGAAACAAAAGACACTTTCATGTAGGTGAAGGGTAGTAGAGAAGGGAAAAATCTTCCAGAGAGTGAGCCTAACTAGTGCCACACACAATACTGGACACGCACAAAATGATTAATATGTTTTTATGGAAGTATAAGAAGGGAAGGAAAGAGAATGGCATGGAGGTGATGGATAGGTGATTTTTTTAAATGCAGTGAGAAATGTGTGGTGCTATGTGGGAGAAATAAGAAGCAGATGAAATGAGAGACAAAGCCTATTTGAGGAGGGTAAGTGGAAGAATAAAAGCAAGAACAAAGAGGTCAAATTATTCAGCAACTTATCAAACAATAGGGCAGGAAAGATCTGGTGGTATACTAGTAGGTGATGTTACAAATCCATTACAATAAAAGAACTCGTAAGGGGAATTTGGGTTCCTATTCAGTGGAGTCTACTTCTTTGAACTAAGGGCTCATCAACCTCCTAGGCAAGACCCGATTTCCTTTCAGCAGCTACCCCAAATTTCTCACTTCATCTCTAAACAACCATTCCATCCCTGAGGGGCAGACAAACAAATGAGCAATAAGGAGAGATGGGCCACTATTGGTGCTTCTGCACAACGCCCATGCACCAGGCCCAGTTGACATCTCTCCTTATTTCTGAAACTCTGTCTATACCGGTGAGGTATGAATTATCCCATAGGCACAGTGTGGAGTCTACAGAGTATTAAGCCTTACAGATGTCATTAAAGCAAATGTTCCCAGCCAAAGTAACAAATGCAACCAGCAGGAGACCCAGAGAATTCAGTTTATCGAGGGGGTTGTTGTTAGTCTTATTATCTAGTTTAACAATTTGGGGATCATCGAATCATGTATCATCATAACTCCCTTTCTGCCAATGTTTTCTTCTGCTCCTTCAAGACCTGCCACTGAATCATTTCACAGTATGCTTTAATGACAGTGGATATGGGATTTACTGTGGTTTTATAATAAAGCTGCAGCTGCCAGGCTTGTCTAAAGAATTATAAGGTCTCTTTTTCAAGCACAGTGAAATGAATATCACATCAAAAATAACACCCAGGATTTAAAATAGAGTGCTGGGATGCAATGTACAAGAACCAAATTCTCTTTTTAGTTTTTCTTGTAGAGTAATTCCTGACTCCTGAGACAATGGCCTTTGTGTGAAGTAGAATATGAAGTGAGGACTGGCTTAGGGTAGAACTGCCTGTACTGGTGATCTCTGTCCTCCCCAAGTCCAGCTGATGTTTTATTTGCATCCCTACACAGGTCACACCTGGCTGGGTGCCTCACATGTAAGAGCTGCCCTGTAATGGAAGCTAAGTCGGAAGGACGAGTTGCAATTGTAAATTGCAAACTTCCCTTGTGTTTCTCAGGTCTTGGGAGGAAGCTGATTAATCTTGTTATTCCTTTACAAACTATGGTAAGATTGAGATGTGTTACAAGAGAGGGTTTTTTAGTTAGCAAAATGAAAACTAGGCAAACTACTTTTTGTTTATAGCCAACCTTGAAATATTTTTATGAAAATACAAGAGAACCTCCATAGTTGACCACCTCCGTGCATTGACTGCTCCTTAAATTGACATAATTTTCCTAGACCAGACATGCACCACATGTGCCTAGTAGTCCAGAAGGCCAAGCTCCTTATGTTGATTGCCTCCGCATGTTGACAAGTGTAGTACAGTCCATTGGGTGGTCGGCTCATAGAGGTTCTACTATATTTAAAATTAAATAGAGAACTGGATCATACACCAGTCTACAGTCTATAACCTCAAACCTTGAGTTATTCCTTTAGTAAGGCTAGTTAATGTCTGTGCTGTCACCAGTCCTAATCATAGTTTTAATCCCATTTTAATCACCCAAGTACCATCATGTGGCTGGATATTTTCTTGTACTGAAGAGAAGACTAGATATAGTCTCTTTTGACCACATGTTTTCCATGCTCCTCCTTTGTCATCTCTCTGCTTTTTCTGATGGTAATTAAAATCTGTGAAATTCAGGACTAAATCCAATAGTTAAATAATTTATTGTATACTGAACAGACAAGCTGGACTCTTCATTTGTTGAAGGTACAATTAAAAACACATAAAACTTTAATTCATATAATGTGTAATTGGTAGGTTTGAAGCCAATTATGGTACCAATGTACTTGTTCTCCAATTTTAACTCCTACATTAGTTTTCATTAAAAATCTTAAATTAAAAGAAATTGTCATTAATTGTCAGGGAAAGCTATCACTGAACCTAGCAGGTGGTATCTGTTAGCAAAGCTAAGATCACTTAGGGAAATGGCTCCAATGAAATCATTTCCTGATAACTACTTTTAGGCATTACACCCTCCTCCCCCACACATGCACCCTATGATATTTTAGACTAAAACCTAAAGCATATTCTATAAGAATTGCTCAGTTAAAAATAATACAAATTAATTAATTTTAAAATGAAAAAATACATACACCCAAGGCAAAAAATCAAAAAATATTAAAATACTAAAAAAAAAATGAAATAAACACAAGTTACAAGACAATAAAATTGGCAACTTTTATTTGCAGTTTTTGGCCAGGGCTGGGTTTGAACCCACCACCTCCGGCATATGGGACCAGTGCCTTACTCCTTTGAGGCACAGGTGCCGCCCTATTTGGCAACTTTTATAAGAGATAAATGTGCCCTACAACCAGGATTACCCAAATTCAAATTGCAAATGCTGCTAGACAGTATCTCTTCCACATGCTTCGTTTTCCTAAGAGGTCTTTAGAAAGAAAGTCAAGCCCACTGATAAAGTTATACCCCTGGTCTAAAGTGTGAAGGTTATCTCTGCCCCTTTTGGTTCCTATGTCATGGAAGACGGCTGCAGTTACTATTTGTAGTCTTCATCAAAGGAGTTCTAAATATTAGAATTCCTGCTCTTTGGCTTTTTCTCCAATTTCTACACTTTCTATACTTCCTTAATTAAAGACCATGAGTGGAAAAATATATTGTACTAAAGGGCGAGGACAGTGTGGGATGAATATAACAAGGGGTAGAAATCATGCCATCCCAAGGGAAGCTCTAAATCATCTCACAGTTCTCTAAGCATCTTGGTTTTACTTCAAGGATGATGTTTTTTGGTATTTAAATGATAGTTTATATACAATGCTGTAATAAACACGGAAGCACATACATACATACATATTGATTTTATTTCCTTAGGATATATATACCCAGTGGTGGGATTGTGGGATCATATGGTAGTTCTATTTTTAATTTTTTTCAGAGCCTCCATACTGTTGTCCATAAAGGCTATGCTAATTTACATTTCTACCAACAGTATATAAGTTCTTTTTCTCTACATCCTTACCAGTACTTTTTTTTTTTTAGAGACATAGTCTCACTTTCTCACCCTCAGTAGAGTGCTGTAGCATCACAGCTCACAGCAACCTCTGCTCCTGGGCTTAGGCGATTCTCCTGCCTCAGCCTCCTGAGTAGCTGGGACTATAGGTGCCCATCACAATGCCCGGCTATTTTTTTTGTTATTGCAGTTTGGCCAGGGCCAGGTTTGAACCTGCTACCCTCAGTATATGGGGCCAGTGCCCTACTCACTGAGCCACAGACACCGCCACTAGTATTTGTTATTTTTTGTCTTTTGGTATTAGCCATTCTAACAGGGTGAGGTAATATCTCATGGTGGTTTTGATTTGCATTTCCCTGATGACTACTGATGTTGAACTTTTTTCATACATCGGTGGCCATTTGTATGTATTTTTTTTTTTTTTTGAGAAATTTCTATTCAGATCTTTTGTCTATCAGATTATTGATGGGGATTTGCTATTAAGTTGCTCATATACTATGGATATTAATGGATGCAGTTTAAGAATATTTTCTCTCATTTTATAGGTTGTCTCCTATCTCTGTTGATTGTTTCCTTTGCTGTGCTTTTACCTTTGATATAATTCCATTGGTCTATTTTTCCTTTTTTTGACTTTCCTTTTGAGGTTTCATTCAAAAAATCCTTGCCTGGCCCAATGTCATGGAGCATTTCACCTACATTTCCTTCTGGGAATTTCATAGTTTTTTTGGGGGGGAGGGGTAAGGTTTAAGTATTTAATCCACTTTGAATTGATTTTTTAAGTGGTGAGAGATAGAGGTCTTATTTCATTCTCTGCATGTGGGTATCAAATTTTCTCAGCACCACTTATTGAAGAGACTTTTTCTGAATATATGTTCTTGGAAATGATGTTGAAGATCAGTTGGGTATAAATGTATGGATTTTTGGGGGGTTTTATCTATTTTATTATTTCCCTAGCATAGACTTACTCATCATAGACTCTTAGAGCCTCCTGATAAACTCATTATCAGAGATGACTTTAGATATATAGAAAGAAATAGGGATTAGGATCCCTATTCTGAGATGCTATGTGGTGTCAGCTGGTCTCATTCACTGGCACTACTCTGATACTTGCATGATCCCAAGTGCTCACCAGACCAGGGGATTGGACTAGATCTATTAAGAAGAGTATATTTTCACTGAAATTCTGTGATCTTGTGTATTATATAATGAAAAGAATTAAAAATAAAATACTTCATTACCTCTACCATGGCTTGGCCTAGCTTATCACTTCTTAGATGATCTGATTTTTGCTTTCAGTTGGATTTTCGCTAATTAAATGCCATACTGTTCTATTCCCCCACATTAATTTTGAGAATATGTGGGCATTTTTTAAAAAAAATAGCTTTTGGGCTTGAGCTTTTTGTTTTTGTTTTTGTTTTTGGTGCTTTGAATAACAAACTATATAACCAAGGAAGGAAAACTTAGGAATTTGCCCAAGTATTGAGTAGTCTTTCTCAACTCTGTTGTGTGGGGGTGGGGTGGGGGGAGGAGAGCACCATCATTTTTAGTCATCAATTTTTTGGAATGTAAGGTTTCCTGGCAATGCATATGTTGTGTTGTGTTATGACTTATAGTCTTAAAAAGTCAAATAGTGCCAAAAGGCTTATAAAAATAGCTTTGGGTTTCTGTCTCAAAGCCTTTAGAACCTTTTCTTTATCTTGGTGTTCTGAGATTTCATGATGTGCCTTTTTGTAGGCCTTTTTTCATTCATTTCATTGGACACTCAGTGGGTACTTTTAATCTTGAGTGATATGCCTTTTACTTTTGGAAAATTTTCTTGTGTAATTTCTTTGATAATTCTCCTCTCATCATTTTTTTTTCTAGAACATCTATTGATGCAGTGAAAATGGAAGAAGATTTAAATGAAAATTTCTCAGTTACACAATCCAAACTATAAAAATACAAGTGAATAGAGACAGATGCCAGGTATTAGCCTAAGAGTTGACATATTTTAGTTGGAGGGCTATGAAATGTATTGAAAGTCTTACTGTTATTTGTTTAAATTTTTCAAAAGCTAAAAGTCAAAATAGACAGGAGAAAATAATTTAGGCTATTTTGAAATATCATTATTTTTGTTGTGTGCAAGAGGCAACTGTTAATTTAAAGAGTTGCAGGCAAAGAATAAGATTGGACTCGAGGTATGAAGAAAATGAATGAGAAGGCTGCAGGCGGGTAGCCTGCTCTTTCCAGCCAGTGCGGCCATCCCCTAGTTGCTGGGTGTGGGGGCTGACATATAACAGAATCCCCTTTTCTACAGGCTTGTCATGGTCAACCAGGAGCTGCCTCTTCATACAGGGCTGCGGATTCACCTCTCAGGGCTCAAAGTTTAGATGGAGGCTGACTGACAGGGTGCTAAAAGTCTGGACCCTTGCATCAAAGTGAGACTGATTCGGGGGCTCAGTGCATGCTCTAAAGCTTTTTACTATGAGAGCAGACTGAAAGACGTCTCCAGCTGGTACCACGTGATTATGCTCATCGCCCTGCTCATCCTCCACTCTCCTGAAAGCTTTCCCTCCATGTATCACGTGAGCAAGGATCCCATTTTCAGGCTCTGCTTCTAGGGTACCCAACTTAAGACAGCAGTTATCCTTTTAAATTCAAGAATTCTTTTCTTCCCCTCACTCGAATCACTCTTGTTTATAGCACCATGTCTTGTTAAATGAATGTGATATTTTTAAAGGTTTTGTTGTCTTCTCTGCATCCTCCCTCTCTCTCTAATCTGTTTACTTTGGTCTTCCCTTTACAATGAAGGTTTTCCTGAAATGACTGGTGATTTTTGGCTATCCATTCCTATTTAAGATAAGAACACCAAAAAGGGGTTTGGAAGCTTCGTTAGGATTCTACAGAGAGATGGACCAACAGGATAGACAGTGTGAATGTTGTCAGAATCAAAATGCTAAAACAAAACAACACAAAACAAAAACCCTGACAAATAGAACCACAGAAGGTCACAAAGAGAGGGTCCTCACATTTGTATGCCTATGCCCTCAAAACTCCACAAAACCCACATTCTTGCACAAAGGTCATGCAACCTCTCTCAAAAAATACTTCTGTACAAACATCTGCCCAGCAACTTCCTGTCAAATCTCAGACCAGAATCATTCTTATTAATGATCTTTATAGCCAAAGAATAATCATTTCAAAACAATAATGTAATGTTTCTTATTTTTCCTTTAAACATCTTTTTCTTCCTTTATCTCCTTGAAGACACACACTTTCCTATGGCAGAAAATGCCCACTGTAATGCCCTATATCTAAATATCTTTATCTTTTAGGGAGCCTGTTTGTTATTTAGGTTGATAGAGAGATATAGACAATAGGGAATAAATTAGGGACTTGGAATGCAATTATGGAGATGGAGAAGTCCCATAAAAGGCCATTTGCAAACTAGAGACCTAGGGGTGCCAGTAGCAATGCTCAGTCCAAGTCTGAAGCTTCAGAACCAGGGAAGCTGATAGTATAACTCTCAGCTGAGGCCAAAGACCTGAGAACTCTCTGTAGCTGCTGGTACAAGTCTCAGAATTCCAAACACAGGAGATCCAAAGACAGAAGAAAGTGCTCTCAGCTCGAGAGAGAGAGAATGCCCTTTTTCTACCTTTGTTGTTATATCTGGTCCCCTGACTGATTGGATGGTGTTCACTATATTGAGGGTGGATATTCTCCACCCATCCACGAACTCACATGCCAATATCCTCTGGAAACACCTTCACAGACACACCCAGAAATGCCAGCTTATCAGCTATCTAGGTATATGTCGGTATCCCTTACTTCAATCAAGTTTTGCCAAAAATTAACATTCACAGATACTCTGGTGAGATGGTTAACTTCTCTTTGGTGGACACAACTTTCAAGAAAGTTTAAGGGCCACTGGCTTCTCCTTAGATATGCCCATTTAGCTTACCTTCAGGCTGTTTCAATTTCTCTAGAGCAGCTTTCCTTCTCACTCACCTGGGTTGTGTAAGCTCACTTTCCTGACAAGGATTGTGGAGTAGGAGAGAAGGGTCTTCAGAGTCAATACTCAGTGGAGACCTTTAATTCTGTCCCCTTGTTTTAGTCCAATTCTCATCCTTGTCCATTTTAAGCCTAATATATTTGTCTTTAGGGCCCCTCAGATTTCATTTTTTTCTAGAAAACAAACATATCATATCCTGGCAAAAATCAGGGTGGGAAAGGGGTAACTAAATATCTGATTCCTCATATGAACTTTCAGATAAGCCCCTTGTTTTTTGTATTTTGCAGTTTTTGGCCGGGACTAGGTTTGAACCTGCCATCTCTGGCATATAGGTCCGGCATCCTACTCCTTTGAGCCACAGGCACTGCCCCAAGCCCCTTGTTTTTATGGCCTTATCATCTATGTCATCCACCCCAACTAGCCTTGCTTTTTATCATCCCCATTAACACACATTTTGTTTAGAATAGATCTTTCTACAGTATTTTATTCATTCAACAAAAAACTTATCCTGTGCTTACCATCTGTTACTGTAGGTCTAAACAATCTGCAAATAGAACTCCCTTCAATATCACAACACTCCATGAGATAATATTACTGTCCCCATTTTACAAATGGGGAAACTAAGCATAGGGTGACCTGCCCATGGTCACATAGCTAGTAAATGGCAGTATGAAATTTTGAATTTAGGCAATATGGCTCTAAAATCCTTGTTCTTAGTCTGCTGTACTGGTTCTCTAATTTTGGATCTCTTGCCATTTTGCCAACATCTTCAAGTACAACTTGGAGTTACAAATATATGCATATGTTGAAGTCAGAATTTCTGTCTCCAATCTTGTTGTTTTGGAGTGTATTTCAAGAGTAGGGGCTTACCAGGACTTCTAAAGTTGCTTCTGTGGTTATAGTTTCTAACTGGGCATAGTTATTTTCCTTAAGACCTTATCATCTACTTAGAAAGAGTATTATAA
>NW_003852419.1:7636496-7643982 GCF_000181295.1 Otolemur garnettii
ATTTATAAAATAAAGCCAGAGAAAGGTTGATTCAAAGTTGCACTTAAATCTCCTTGACATGTAGTCTGGTGTATTTCACACAATTTATTACTGTCTCTGAGGAGAAAGATTCCCATTCAATATGTCCTAAATAAAAAGGTACACACTCTCATCCCAAGGGATTTCTGAAAGAGCAGCCTCTACCTCTCACCTTCAAGAACATTTTTACTAGTGAATTGTCTCCCTTACGGTAAATTTCTGGGGCCATTTTGAGGATGTCTCATAAAGGACTTTGTCCTATCAGCTTCCACATCTGTTTTCAGGCCCCACTGGGTTTACTTTTTTTTCTTTCCCTTTCCACAGGCTACGAGGATTCAATCCACTTTGCTGTCCTTTGGAAGTTAACACCCCTCCACCTTTCTGAGTTTTTCTTCTAGCAAGCATGCCTGCTGAATAAGAAGCTAAATTTCTGTTTTCTCTTTCTTAATGTCCTGAAGATAAGCACCAGACCCTTTATATTTTAAGAAGTTTAGTACTAATCACTATGGGAAAACAGATGGTAATAGCAAAAAATAGCATTACCAGGAAAGTTACAAAGGTTCTAGAAATTTTACAAAATTCTTGAAGTTGTATAATCTTGTCCATGGCCCTTGGTTTTCTCTATATGAATAAGAATCAGCCTATTGTTTACTGTTGTCCTTGTTTGTGAGTAGCTTATCATCCCCCTCTAGAAAAGGACATTTTCTTCCACCCGTGCCATTCTTTCTAATTGGAGAACATGATAAACTCCAAGGATTCAGAAGAGGAAAACACCGTATTCCCCTAAGTGGTAAGTTTATACCTCCACAGCCATTCAAACGTGGTGATAAGTGTCCTGACCAAGAATGATTCCTCTGGATATTTTTACACAACGACTTGGGGTTATACAGTTGAACCTGTACTAAGAAATCTTGGGAAACAAACTAAATCTAGATTTAAAATCCCATTAAGTAAATTTCCAAAGACTAGGACACCAAGAGACAGAAAGATGCTCTATTGTTTCTAGAAATTTGTGGATAGATTCTGAGGCTTTTGGGCCTCTGAGTGTTCAGAAGCATGTCAGGATCAAAAGCTAGTCCAGGGCTAAGGCAGCCAGAAACAAGATATTCCACATAATAGATACTGGTGAGTTACACACAGATTTCTGGAATCTGAAGTGAAATTTTGACTTGAGTCAATGATAGAAGCAGCAGTGCTGGAGAGCTGAGTCAGAATGGTGACACCGAGTTGAGCAGGTGTGGAGGCAGGAATCATTTGGGGTCACTGATTACACGGAGCAGGGTCAAAGAAACACCCCGCCGGCAGGGTAAAACATCCCTAAATTCTTCCCACAGTCAGTCCTGTCTGGGTCTGACTTCTCTTTCATCCTGTCTCGCTTAAAGACAACCTCATTGCCAATTGTCTACTCCCGTGCATGGTTTAGGCTCACTTGAAACTGTTCTCTGAATTCACAGGTGGGTAGAAGTGACTGAAACACTGACTACTTATGTAAGACATAATGAACAAGTTATACATTTATGGACAAATATCATAATGAGACAAGTGCAATATTGTGATGGTCCATGAGGTATCGGGGGAAGACCACCAACCAGGAGATTCCTGCTTAAGTCTTTCCTGAATTGTAGATTCATCCTCTGTAACATTTGTCTTCCTTTAGAATTGCATAGACTGCAGAAAAATAAACACAAGACTCAGAGAACGATGCAAGCACATTTCAAATTATCGACTGGGTAGTCCTGGGAAACAGACATCAGGGAATTTGAGGCTGCTTATAGATAGTACATATGGAGAATGTGATGACCCTCTGTAGCAGGGAAAGGACATTATAAAATAACAATAACAATTATTATTTGCTGAATGTGTATTAAGTTCTTGGCATTCTCATCTCATTTCCTTCTCACAAGCACTTTATATAATACACAATTCCCTCTATTTTCTGAAGGAGATGACTAAGACTCCGAGAGGTAAGGAAAATTCCCTAAGGCTAAGCAGTCAGAAGGGGCTGGGGCAGGCCAGGGAGCCCATCAATCTGACTGTAAACTCATGCTGTTAACTCACCACATAGCCTTACCTCTGTAATAAAAATAAAAGCTCTTGGAGGAGGTTTGGGTGCAATATGTTTTGAAGCGATGGTCTTTATGTTCAGCCCACAGCTTCTGAGCAGGCATATGCCTGATTTTGTAACTGACTCAGAGACTTCTGAGGGGTGGGTAGGTGCTCACCAAGGTGGTGCCCCAGAAGAAAGTGAGTGTTTCAAAGAACAAAGTAGGCTCTCCAGGGGAGATCTCAGTCAAGGATGGACTAATGATCCAATTACCTGCCATCTACACTCTTAAGGAAAAAAACAGAGAGATTTCTTCTGACCTACTGTTTGAAAATGGGGTATGAAGTTGCCTCATTAAAAGAGGACAGTCGAGCCTTCTATTTTACTGATAATGCTTTAATGAGGGCTGCAGAAGAACTGGCCCCAATGTCAGCCAAGACAGCTAATTAAGCTTGGAAATTACTTTTCTGCATTGGATAACCAGAGAAAATCCACTTCCCTTTCCCAAGCTATGAACTCCTATGCAGCAATGTCTCCTTCACATCAGAGTCCTGATTTTGTAAGACCCAGGGATAATCTGAAGGAAAATGGCAACTACTTCGAGACTCCTGTGAGAATAGAATTGAGGGATAAGAAATTCTAGTAGAAACCAGAACAGATTTAGACAAAAACTGATTTTAGATTTTAGATCTCTCTATTAGACTTACGAAAAGAAGAAACTGAATCTTCTAGAGGCTTGGAGAATTTAGCTCAGTGCCTCCATTTTGGGGTGGTTGTGAATATTGAATGAGTTAGTGCAGTGATTCTAAACCAAGGGCTATTTTATGTTACAGGGGGCACTTGATGTCTGGAGACATTTTTAATTACCACAACTGAAACAGTGCTACTGGCATCTAGTGGGTAGAGATCAGGAATGCTGCTACACATCCCACAGTGCACAGGACAGCCCACCCTCCCCCACCCCCAATACATACACCAGAGAATTATCCCACCCAGCTAAGCTGAGATTAAGAAATCCAGAGAAGGGTACAGAAACAAAACTCTTAGGATATACCGGACATATAGTTAGCTCCCAGCAGTGTCAGCTATTGCTTTTATTATAAAGAGAAAGCAAACCCGGCACTGCTCAGGTGAGGGCACTGCTCCTCCTGCTACAGCCACTGAGCACCCAACTTTTCAATTGCCTCCCAGCTGTTTAGCCAGGAACTTGACCTGGCTTTAAGTCCTCCTGCTTTTGGAGGACTCCTACACAGTTCTAGCATCATTAGCTCTTGGGTTAAAAGTCTAGTGTTAATGTATTTGATGGATGAAATATACATCGCTGATCATGCTTGAGCTAAAGGCAGAATGGAAAAGAGTTTGGGACATTTTTGGGTTTTACAGTGAATGGTTGGACCTGCTTCCCACCAAATCTCATAATGAGAGCCATTCCCAAATACAGAAAGGATAAAAAAAAAAAAAAAAAAAGAACAACATATTTCCATTATAGTGAGATGTCATAGTTGGTGATTTGGAGAGGTGATAGAGATTTATCATCATCTACATTAGTGAGAAGATGGAAAACAGTTCTCTTCCTATGTTGTTTTAAAACATTGGGAAGTTTATACTGAGGAATATAACTAGAAGACAGAAATTTTAGGCTTTTGTTTTTTTTACTCTGTTGAACTTATCAATACTAAAGGTATTCTTAACATTCCAATTATCAGTTACTTATAGCCTATATCTTAGTAAATTTTCTGCAGTATTTGACATCTCATCTCTGACTCTCTCTATTGTTTAAAATTCTTTATTCTCTTGATTTCTTTAACACTCTTGTTGATCTCTTTGGTTCGACTGTTCTCTGATTGTCTTTTAAATCCCAAAGGTGTCCACAGCTTGATGTTTGGCTTATTCTCCCTCTGCTTATTTTGTCATTGATCTTGTCTATGTCCATGAATTCCACAACCAGCTAGGGCTGAATGATACATACATTTAAGGTCTTGCTGTAGCTTTCTCCACCAAACATTGGCCTATATAACTAACTGCATACTCGTCATCTCTACTTATTTATCTTAAGGCATCTCTACTTGCTTGTCTCAAAGTCAACCTGTCCAGAATGGACACCATTATTTACCTTTCTCCTTTACCTAATTTTAACCATATTTTTGATCCTAGTTAGTGTTGCCAATATTTTCTAAAACATCCAAAGTGAGATAAATAGGAAATATTCTAGGCTCTTTATTCTCCCTTATGCCCATGTCCAATCAATGATTAGTTTCTTTTGACCTTATCTCTTTAATATGCTGTATTTTCTCCTTCCAATCCAACCAAAAATGATTTTTTATGTCTTGTTATTCATATTAGATAATACATTTCTTGAAATAAAAAAATGCCTTATTTGATTTTATACTTATAGAACTGAGACCACTTATATTAACATGAGTTTATTATAAAGACAAAATTATAAACCAGTAAATAATTTTTGTATTCGTTTCAAGAAATTACTGCAAACTAGTTTATTCCAGCAATGAGTTTTCTCTTCTGGCCATACAGTTCTCTTACTGGATAACTTTCTTCTTACTTGGGGGAGTAGTTCATTTATCAGACAACAGTTTTCTTATCAAGAGCTTTATGTCATAAACTATTGTGTCATGATTTTTGCCTAATCTCAACAACCTCCCACCTTAAAGTACCTACTTTAAACCATTTGAGTCCAGTCCCCCAAACCTTACAAATACCCTCCCCTTATGTCTTCTTTTAGGGAACTAATAAAACCCTGTTAATGTGGTTTTTCTCTTTGTTGCAGTATGTTTAATAAAATTAGCTTTTCCTGATAAACAGTCTTCTCTGATGATGGCTGTGGAGGAGTCAACAATTATCAGGTTCAAACACAATCTCCAACACACAACAGAAGCTTGAGAAAATATGTGTGTGTGTTTGCACTAAGAAGAAACTTGGGAAGAGTGTTGTGTAAGAGAAATGTGGGAAAGGGAGATTAAGAAGGTATTAGTCAAAGGGAAGAAAGTTTCAGTTATACAAGATAAATAGGCCCTAGAGATTTACTGTACATCATAGTGCCTATAGGAAATAGTACAGTTGGGGGAGTGGTCAAGATGGCCGATAGGCACCAGTCTCCGACAGAAGCTCCTGTTCAGAGGAAAGGATAAAGTCCGGAGAAACTCCCAACAAAGTCGAAAACTGGGAGCCCAGCGGAGAGAGAAGAGTGATACTGGCAGGACACCTCTTCTGAGACAGGCCGAGACTCCTAGAGGACAATCCACAGGTACATAAATCACCCCAAAGGAATAGCGCCCGTCCCCTCCCCCAAGAAAGGTGTGCTTTTCCTTTGTTTTCTCTTCAACCTCTCCTCCGAGTTGCCTACAGGCCACCGATAAACTGAGGAGCTATTCTCTCACTCCACGAGTGAGAGCTGCCAACAGAGAAGTTTACTACCCTGGAGGAACCCAGTTGAGACTCAGAACACCCTCCCCCAGGCAGAAAAGTGGAATTGGCGTTTGCACTGCCATTTTGAGTTTCCAGTCCACTCTCCCTCCCCTTGCCGGCAGAGACAGGGAGAGGAGACCCAAGAACAGCATCCACCCACCCTTTCAAGACCAAGCCCCTGTCCCAGCCCTTCACAGGGAGAACTGCTTGATTCATGCTTTCTGCGTGCAGATGGATCCCCCTCAGTCAGCACATTCTGCGCTCAGCTGTCTCCCCAGCTGCTATCTGCACTTCTTGAGACCTTGGTGCCAGTGACCGGGATTGAGCCGGACAAGGAGGGCTACACACCCTGCCAGGCATCTGCCTCCGGGTCTTTGGTGTCCCTTGATGGTGATTGACTTCTGCTAAGTAGGGCCACTGAGCCGCGCCAACCTCCCGGAGCCCTGTTGGCCCACGGCTGCCATCGACTCCTGCCGGGGAGGGTGGTGCAGTTGCCAGCTGCTTGCCTGCCTCCAGGGCTTTGGCGGCAGATGAGGGCAATTGACTTCTGTTAGGGCAGGTCGAGCAGCTGCGCAATTGCCTCCTGGGGCCCTGTGGCCCTGGATCACCATCAGCTCCTACCTGAGAGAGTTATGCTGTCCCGCCAGTCACGTGCCAGCCTCCAGGGCTTTGGTGGCCAGTGAACACAACTGACTTAAGCTGGGCAGGTCACGCAGTCTCACGCCCACCTCCCAGGGTCTTGTCGGCTGGCAGTCGCCATCAGCTCCTGCTGGGGAGGGTCGCACCATCACGCCAGTGGCGCGCCTGCCTCTGGGGCTTGGCGGCCTGTGAGGGCAGCTGACTTCTGCTGGGGCAGGTCTCCCAGACATGCGCCTGCCTCCTGGGACCTCCCAGCAGGTGATCACTGACAACTCCTGCCGAAGAGGGTTGCACGGTCCCACCAGCTGCACACCCGCCTTTGGGGCTTTGGTGGCCTGCAAGGACAACTGACTTCTCCTGGGGCAGGTCGCGCAGCTGCATGCCCACCTCCCAGGGCCTTGCCAGCTTGCAGTCGCCAGCAGCTCCTGCCTGGGAGGGTCACGCAATCCCGCCAGCCATGCATCTGCCTCCAGGGCTTTGGTGGCTAGTAAGTACAACTGACCTCTGCTGGGGCAGGTTGCACCTGCCTCCCAGGGCCTTGAGGGCGACACTGACTCCTGTAGGGGTGGGCTGCATCACCCCACCTGCTGGCCCGGGGTCTTGCCGGGTTGTGCCCAGGAGAAAACTAGAAGAAGCCACTGGCAGAATGGTTTTAGGGACGGTTTCCAAAAGGTACAAATTCAACAGGGGACAGAATCAGCGGAAAAACTCCCACAACCAGAATAATCAGAGTAGATTAACCTCCCCAAAGAAGGATGGGGTAGACACAATTGAAGACCCACTACATAAACAGATATCTGAAATGTCGTAAATTGAGTTCAGAATCTGGATAGGGAGTAAGATCAACAGGTTGGAGGAAAAGAGGAAGCTAGAATTTCAAATAATTTAAAAGCTGTCCCAGGAATTCAATGATTTCAAAGATAAAATGATCAAGGATTGCGATACACTGAAACAAGAGGTTGCAGATTTGAAGAGCACCGCTGAATCCCTCCGTCAGAGGATGGACGAGGCAGAAGATAGGATCTCCAACACTGAAGACAAAGACTTTGAATGCACCCAGACTTCCAAAGATTTTGACAAATGGAGAACAAAAACAGATCTCTTACTCAGAGAGATCTTGGATAATTCAAAGAAAACTAATATTTGCCTCATAGGAATCCCTGAAGGTGACAAAGTTGCTTCATAAAACACAGAGGCACTCCTCAACAAAATTATGAAAGAGAACTTTCCAGACATGCCAAGGGACCCTGAAATTCAGACAGCAGACAGCTTCAGAACACCATCACGACTCAACCCGAACAAGACATCCTCCAGGAACATCATCATCAACTTCACTAAAGTTAACATGAAAGAGAAAATCCT
>NW_003852419.1:7654047-7656494 GCF_000181295.1 Otolemur garnettii
TTCTACTTTCTCTTCAATTCCCTTCCTTGTTTTTGCCATCCATATTTTAAATTCCCTTTATGTCATTTCCACTATTTCTTTATGGGTAGTATCCTCTGTGGTGCCTACCAGGGGTTGGGGGGGGTTGCTTTGTTCTACTTTTTCATTTTACACTGTTGGTGGGACTGCAAACTAATACAGCCTTTTTGGAGAGAAGTATGGATAATTCTCAATGAGCTCAAATTAAACCTTCCATTTGATCCTGCAATTCCATCACTAGGCTTCTATCAAGAAGAAAAAAATCATTTTATCATAAGGATATTTGCACTAGATTGTTTATTGCAGTTCAATTTACAATCACCAAGATGTGGAAGCAACCTAAATGCCCATCAACCCAGGAATGGCTTAATGAACTGTGGTATGTTGTACATCATGGAACACTACTATTCAGCCATAAAAAGATGGAGAGTTTACATCTTTTGTATTAACCTGGATGGAGTTGAAACAATTCTTCTTAGTAAAGTATCACAAGAATGGAGGAGCAAGAATTCAGTGTACTCAATACTAATATGACACCAATAAATGATCCCAGACACACCCACATAAGAGAAAAACTCAATTCAATTCAAGTTGTGGGGAGAGAGAGGAGGGAGAGGATTGATGTACTCCCACTTAATGGGCACACCTCTTTGTGTGGAACACAACTACATAAGGGACTCTACCTAACAAATGCAAACATTGTAACCTAGTTGTTTGTATCCTCACATTAATCTGAAATTAAAACAAAAAAGAACTGCATAAGCCGAACCAATTGAGATGTCTATAGTATTGGCTATTGTTTGTGCTGTTAATTGTCAGTTCTCTTCAATTAGGACACAAATAGGATTAGTTTTTTTTCTCAAAAATCTATGTGGGTGCTCTACCACAGTGAGTTTCATCTTTAATATCTCATCCCTTATAAAAATAAGTTTTCTATTTGTAAACTGATGACTTCTTTTAGGCATTGTCACCAACAACTTTTCGTAAATCATCACTGGTTTCACCATTTTTTTACCCAAGTTTTACATAAATATTGTTCTTGTTTTAATTATACCAGAATTAATGATGATCTGATAGGGGCTCTTTTCAAACTGGTATCTTATTATTTTTAGTGCCTCAAACTACATCCTATTCAAATATGTTATCACAAGTTAGTACAAGTTTATTTTGTGCAAAGAAGTTTTGAAATCCATATCTGGCTTTTTTAATAATATGCATTTTCCATAAAATGTTTGAAGACCCTCGTGTAGCATTTCCTGTTGTTTAGTCTGAAAAAATATATAGATATTAATACTTAGCATTTTTTATTTTTCCTTTACCCTGGGCCATGTTATGCTACATAAAATGAGTTACTTTTGTTCTCCCAATTCTATTTTCTATTTCATTCATCTCTCTTCTTCCAGTACCTCTGCTTCTAGAAATTTAACCTATTAACTCATAATCAGTGTTAGAAATTGTTCTAATAAACTCATCTACACTAAGGTGTTACCTTTAATGGGAGATATTTGAACATGAAAACACCTTGATATTTGGAATAAATGGATGAATCAATAAACTAAATTGAATGAGTCAACAACAAGCTTTATAGAAGGTGGGGGAAAGAAGGATGATAAATTACGCATCATCGATTCTTGACATTCTGAAAATCTCTAAATTCACAAATACTAACAGGCTTTACTATTTCCTGGATGAGTCATTTACAAGGTACAAAATAGTGGGCAAAGCAAATGCCCACAGAATTGCTAATGTTGAGTTGATGAGCAATCTGCTTATCTAACTTACTAGCTAAATATTCCCCTCCTAACCCAACTTCCTATACAGATACACAACAAGAAACATAATTAAGCATGTACCTCTGCAAAATTGCAAATAATTGTATGTCTAAACTTTTAGCACATAGTAACTATTGAAACTTAAATATAAAATCTAGTAATGACAAAGTTCTACTGTATAGAGTATGCTTTTCATCCACTCAGTTACTGCATGGGAATCTGTCTGAAATTAGGTCCTAAACTTAAATGCTTTAGTTTTCACTTCAACAGTAGGCATCGTACTGAACAGAAGGAATTCAATTCAAGTGTTTACTGAAGATATAAATTAATTTATCTTGGGGAAGTATAAATGATGACAATTGCTTCAAGTCACACAAGGGGTCTATATTGGTGTCTGATGTTGGTGACTACACATGGGCTTTCCCAGGGAAGTCCTTACTTGTACCTGTTTTCTCAGCATTAAATACAACCTGGAATTTGTCCAGAAAAAAAGTTTCTTTTTTTTTCTTAATTAAATCATAGCTGTGTACATTAATACTATCATGGGGTACAGTGTACTGTTTCTATATACAATTTGAAATACTTTCATCCAACTAGTTAACATAGCCTTCAGGTCTTTTTCTTAGTTATTGTGTTAAGAAATTTATATTCTATATT
>NW_003852419.1:7658366-7668267 GCF_000181295.1 Otolemur garnettii
TCTCTCTAAATTTGAAACTTTAATTGGTTATTTTCATTTTTGTTGGAAAATAATTTTCTCGTGTTTTATAAAAGTACTTTGGGGGCTGATTTATTTTCCTTGGAATGACAAAGTGTAGAAAGCTAATTCATTTTATGAGATGTCTTCTCCACTTAATCCAGTGGACACTTTGCCCCGCACTTGAGAGAATCTGAGTACTTTCTACTCATGAACTATTAGAGTATTTAAATCAAATGAGTTACCAAAACTATTTAAATAAATTATCTTCCCTCATTCTCTAAAAGGCTAAGGGAATAGAACTGAACCTAAATCATAAGAATCTTAGAGCTAAATGAGGTTATCAATTTATGGGTTGGCTAAACAACATATGAATGCATACATGTTAGCATTTATATGGTGACCTGCAGAGGGGGCATGAAATTCTCAGACAGATCTTGCAATACATAATGTGAATTTGTCAATATTTCTCTGCTTAAAGGGAAAGTTTCTCCTGCATGTCTAGTTTAAGCAGAGAATCAAGATTTGCTTGCCCTGGCCAGTGGGAGGTAATCATGCGTTCATTCAAATGTTTAGTTAGTATTAACTTAGTATTTACTACCACCACCTAGCTTTTAGCAGCACTGTCAAGCATAAAGTAGAATATCTATTTTCAAACACCATCTGATATATGAAGGGGGCCTAAAGCTGAAGTTTCATTTTTTCCAATAGAAGCAAATGAAAGGAAATAACATTTTAGAGCTATGTAATTCTAAAAGGGCTCATATTTGTATGTTTTTATATTATCTCCTATTGATCCTCAAAGGAACCTACAAAAGGTAAAATTGTCTTCTCTAGGAAGGTTTTTTTTATTTCAGATAGACTCTTCATTAACTGAGGAAAATATTATACCCCTGAAACCATTGATAACTGCATTTTGTTACAAAGGAGGAGAAAACAACAACTTCTTGTTCGTTTAAAGAAGTGGAACATTGAATAATTCTCAAAATGGAAAATGACTCTTTATATATCATTTAACATAATTATGGCCTCCACCAAAGATGAAATCTATCAAGCCAATCAATTAGGAAAACTCTCCAGTGTGTTAAATCCAAACGTACTTGGTCACTTACTCCAGTGATAACAACTTTTAATGTCAGGAAATATTTCTGAGAGATGAATGCTAAATCTTCTTCCTCTTGTGAATACTGGGGTCTAAATTTCTTGTTCTTAATTCAATAGTAATAAAGACAATATTCCTGTTCTACTAGAAAAAAGAATGCTAGAAGCTCTTGTAAATTAAACTCTTAATACATTTGTTAAGGTTCTTAAAACATGGAATTGTATCTCAGGAAATAAAACACACATGCAAGAAACAGGTAAGTAAATTCACAAGCCATATAAAGTCCAGGACTGCCATCTAGGTGAAAAAGTAGATGGGGAAGAGGAGGCCAAGACAAGGGTCTGAGAAAGAATGAAACTTGCAGTGGACCTTGAAGCAGGGTGCAGAGCTGGGCAGAAATGAAATACCGCAGAGGGAAAGAAAGCAGCATGGCCAAAGTATGATGGAGGAGGATTTTTAGGGTAGATTTTAATTTAATTTCGAACATCAGAAATCCATAAGGTATCAAATTATATTTATTTCATAATTATAATAAGAGTAATAAAGGCTTACTATACAAAACAGAAGTATATTTAAGATAGAAAGAACAAAAAAATTATCTCTAATTCAACATTCCCTTCCAGCCTCTACTGATGTTTTAACCTGGTTGATGTTTTAACCTGGTTGATTCCAGGCTTATTCTGGACATGTTTAAAAGCATACTTTTCAATCAAGTTGGCTTGATTGTGGACTTTTAAATTTAATATTGTATGATAAAATCATTTTTCGTGTTAATTATGTATTTATTTTATTTCATCAAGTATATCTACCATTATTTCATTTAATACTATATGCATAATTTGACCTCTGAGTAATTTAGTATTTATTTTTATAAGTCATTTTGCTATTAAAATCTTTGTTGATAACACTATTTTTCCACTGTGTAGTCCCCACAAGAGGACTGTAGTAGAGTGGATTAAACACAGACTTTGAGTTAAGTAGATCTAGTTTTGATTTTCAGCTGTGCCACTGAGAGCTTAGGATCTTAAGCAATTTATTTAAGTTCTCTGGAGCCTTTGTTTCCTTAAAATATAAAATTAGCATCACTATGGTTACTTTGTAGTACTATTTTGAGACTGAGAATTAATAATTGCAAAATGTGAAGTGTTTGAAACATTCTCTGGCACATAATAAATGCTCAGAATATAAGTATCATTGATACTGTTACTAGTATTAAACTTCATATTGTATTTTGCTCCTGAGGAATAAGGAGGAAGAATGACTGAAGCCATCTTGTCATTAGACGGGAGGTGGGGAGCAAGGAGTGGGAATAGTTGGATCCCATAAAGAAAACATGAGAAATAAAATTCAAAGGCAAGTCCGTAGCTTGATTTTGTAGGGTTTGAACGTCTACTGGAAGCCTAGCTCTTAGCCTCTGGGTACCTAGGATCTGTTTATGATTCTAGAGCAGGAAAGTATTTTAATGAAAGCAATGTTCTAAGAAAATCAATAATTAGTCTTGTTTGTCCCCAGGTTAAATCCCCCTAATATCATTAACCTTTCTCTATCGCACCTTCCCTCTCACATATTAATCCTTTGATTCTCCCTGCAGCTTTCCACTTAGGTGCATGTAACTTTTATTCAAGTCTTTGTAATGATGCCTTCCCCCGAGTCCCTGCCCAAACACGGATAACTCCAAGGTTGGCACAGAAAATAACAATTTGAAATCACTTAACTACACATCAGAAAAAGAAAAATAAGAACCAAAATTCTATATTGGAATCCCAATTGCAAATCTTTATCGAGCAAAATGAATTAAACAGCCGAGGAGTCCTGAAAGGGGACTGCATAAAATACTCTGCTAGGTATTTTATTTTTGAAATCTTTATATATTTGCATTCATGTTAAGTTCTTCGAAGATTTATTCTTTCAATTACCAATCAAAAGAACTCATAAAGGGAGAGCCAGTGGACCAGGCAGGATTAGAGCTGCCTCGGAAGACAGATGGACTGGCCATAGCATCTGAGCTTTAAACCACCTCACTGGCTGCTCAATCCTTGATCAAGTGACAGCTGACAAACAGTGGCTCATGGTAAGCTGTTTAGATTTCTAAAAAGCCACAGACCCTCCTTCTTAGCCTTTTGTTAAGACTGAGAGTAAATGGATTGATTCTTAAGGCTAGTTCATAAGAAATCAGAAACCTAGTTCTCTAAAGGCAGGAGGAGTGGCTAGCAGACATAAGCAAATGCAATTAAAAAAAAAGCACAATTTTTTAAAAAGTCCTTGAGATATGCTTTGTTTCTTTTTAAAAAATTAATAAACAAACAGATGAGTCATATCATCATACTCTGCTTTTGGCACCTTTACTGACATCTATAATGTTATTACTACCTGCTCAGAATTAGATTTCATTCATTGCTTTCCTGGGAATGAGCAGTGGTTGTCTAATATTTGTTTGCTTGTCTAGTTTTTATAATATTCTTTCTACAGGCTTTGGATGGCCTTGCCTTCTCCATGTCATTTTGCTTTTCCATGTATATATCAGAAAGGTCATTGAAGTAGTTAAAACAATATGAGTTTAGAAAATCAGCACCTAGAATCATGTAAAATATTTTTCATAAGAACGAATCTATTTTATTATTTTCCTAATATGGAAATAGAACTACATCATTTTCTTCTTAGACTCTTCTTCCAGTAAAGGCATGTCCTAAAACTATAGATGTTTTTCCTGCACTTTAATTATTCTGCCACCCACATTAATAATTTGTAAACAAATGCTTACATGTGCTAAGGGAACTTCCATTTAAAGGCATCCGATGTGCCTTTATAATATTCATCCTTAATAAAGGAAAAGAAGTGAGCAAAACTATCTGGGAAGCGGGTTAATGAGAGGACACGGGAGAGGGCAGGGGGTTGCTGTTGATGTTTAAAAGGAGCTGTGGCTAGGGGACATGCCAATATTTTGTATCTAGCTTTCAACCCTTTTAATTTTTATTATTACCTCCTAACGCAGGGTTTTATTGTTGTCATAGGCTTCTTGTTTTGTAACTCTTCTCCTGACAGTGTACATTTATTTTTGCACCTTGCTCTGTACGTAAAGTGATTTTTGCCCTCCTCCCACGTTTGCTCCCCTAGGGGTGATATTATTCCCAACACCCATAAGAATCCACAGTCTATGTGGACTTACTGTCTTTAAGAGCGAGACCGTGCAGATGATGTGGAATAAGGGGAGTTGTGTAAGCCACAAAGGATTGGAAGGTGTCAAGATTAATGGGCTATTTGAATGGGAAACATCAGGGCCAAAGTTCTTCATTTGGGGGTGACATGAAGAGGGAAACTTTTTTAAGGAGGGACTACCAGGTACTAGAGCAGTATGAAGGCAGGTGTGAGTTCATCTGTTGTCCACAAAGGAAGTGATTTTCCACTTATTACATCCACATGAGATTCATCCATTCATTGCACTTACTTATCAGCTTCTATGCCTAAGGTTTGGGCATTTTGCTGTAAAGTGGCTATTCACTGGAAAATCAGAATTATATCATGTACTGGTATTGCTAAGAAAGTTTCTCAAACAATTCTACTCATTAAGCTTTTACTGATCTTTTCATATGATACAGGTCAATTATGGCAGGGATCTGTTTCAGTAGTTTTATGTATGAATTTAAAAAGTTGGACCTTCTGCAGAAGACAGGTACATGGCCTACAGAAGACAGGCACACGGCCTATAGACACATGAAAAAAATGCTCATCATCTTTAATCATCAGAGAAATGCAAATCAAAACCACTTTGAGATATCATCTAACTCCTGTAAAAGTGTCACACATAACAAAATCCCCAAACTACAGATGTTGGCGTAGATATGGAGAGAAGGGAATTGTCCTGCATTGCTGGTGGGAATGCAAACTAATGTATCCCTTCTGGAAAGAAGTTTGGAGAACACTTAGGGAACTAAAAGTATATCTGCCATTAGATGCTATAATTCCTCTACTAGGTATATATCCAGATGACCAAAAATCACTTTACAATAAAGACATTTGCACGAGAATGTTTATTGCAGCCCGATGCATAATTGCCAAGTCATGGAACCAGCCCAGGTGCCCATCTACCCACGAATGGATTAACAAATTGTGGTATATACCATGGAATATTACCCTGCCGTAAAAAGATGGAGACTTTACCTCTTTTTTGTTCACATGAATGGAGCTGGATCATATTCTTCTAAGTAAAGTAGCTCAAGAATGGAAAAAAAATACCCAATGTACTCAATACTATTATGAAATCAATATATAATCAGCCACACTTTCATAAGGAAGATAAAACACAATTATAGCCCAGAAAGAAAGAGAGAAGAGGAGGGCAAGGGGAGGGGAAGGTTGGGGGAGGGAGGGCAATAAGTGGGACCTCACATACTGTGCATATTGCAAGCGTACATGTCAAATATAGTACTGGTAGAGTATAAATGTCTAAACACAACAATTAAATAAGTGAGGTGAATGATATGTTAACCAGTTTGATGTAAACATTCCAAACTATATATAAAATTAGCACATTGTACCCCATAAGTGCAGTAGTGTACACAGTTATGATCTAATAAAAAAATGTTGGACTTTTCATAAAGACAGGAAAGGCTCCTTAAGAGGGTTGCATTAAAGAGTGAGAGGTATGCTTTAGGTTTGGTGTGCACTGTGGGGATCAAGGCCCTTGGCCTCCTAAAAATTTACTAAAAACTCACTGTCATCAAACAGACTAATAAGCAAAATAGCATACAAATTTATTTAACACATATATATTTATTTAACCTTCAACATGAAGACCCAAAGGTATGGGGGGGATTGTCTATTTTTATGTTTAGGTTCAACAAGTTATGGACAGCTTTAGGGAAGTAAGATTGAACAAGAAGAATATGATCTAATGCTAATAGACAGATGGGAAAACCAGCAAACTGTCTGTCTGGAGTTTCCCTGGCCCCTCTGAGCATGCACTTATTCCTTCTGGATGTAGGGCAGGACCTTCACTGGAATTGGAGTCTTATGACCTATAGTCAAATCAGGAAGGTCAGGTCATTTCTTGATGGCAGTTTCTACACTGAGTAATTTTAGGTTTGATAGCTGGCTTTCATGAAAAGTTGTTCTAGTTTCTATGACCCAACTTCAAAGACTTAAAATAACTTCTACTCATCTGAATATAACTCATTTTCTCATAGGTATCTTGAGAGGTCTCTTAATTCCATTTTTCTATATCTGATATAAAATAATTCTCTTGCATTATCTGGTCTCCCTAAAACATTTTGTCAAAGATCCAGATGTTTCCCTCCGCTTATGCCGTTGGATGGCTGATTTTTAGTCCTCTATTTTGACATGTTGGATGTTCAACAAAGTAGCTTAAAGTAGCTTTTTTATATGGTATAGTTTCATTATGATATAATGGTATTTTCTTTGGCTAAGAGAATAAAATGGGGTGAAATCAACCGTGTTTTTTTTTTTTTTAATGCTAGCTTTTTCTATTTTGATGATTGTTACTGATGATTAGGCAGAAAACATATCGCTATGTTAACAAGGTCACTCAGTCACAAAATTCTATCAATGTGGAAAATTACAGAACTAACCTGTGTGATGACAAATCTGACAAATTCTCCCCCTGAGTACTTTGGGTTCCTTGTTCAAACCCACAGGGATGGCAGGAAAGCTGAGAACAAATTCAAGTGCTGGACGTGACTCTGTAAAAATATCATTCATTTACCATCAGTTTTGACTATTTTCTAATTTGACTATTTTTTACTTAAAAAATGGTAGCAAACTAAATCAGGGAACAGTTTCAAATTTATGTTTATATAAAAGACTTATCTACAGGAGTATAAAGAAACCTGCTGAGTAGAAAATTTCAAAATAAGCATCTACATTTATTATATCACTGGCATGTTTACTTTTTTTTTTTTAGAATTAAAGGCACCAAACAGTCATTTGCATCTTGAATGATAGTGAATGCATTTTGGATTTAGTTGTCAATTTAATGAAGCCTCAAATATTGATTTTAGCAAAACAGTAAAGTAGGAAATAAAAATAAAAAGGATCATTATAACAGTATCCCAGAGGGAATAACCATGGTCACTTCAGTCAATGATAAACTGACTTTAGTGGTGGTGTCTAGGCAAATAAAAATAAAGATTGCCTTGACTTAGTTTAAGCAGGATAAGAAATCTTGCAGGTTTACGGCTTCATAAATTGTTCTGAATGCTTAACATCCCATGAAGAAACAGCAAACAATGAAGATACTTTATTCAAGAACACAAAACCAGCATATATATACTCAGGCAAAAGCCTTGTCGTTCAGATTTAGCATCTTATTATCCATATTTGCATTGCTAAAAGGGCTTCTTTGACTATTCTCAGTGTTTCCACTTAGACATCAAGGACCATTTTACTTCAGGGTTTTAAACACCTAAGAGTCTCATGTGACTTCATAGCTAACTGAAGCTTTTGTACATAAGATTATTTATTTTAATGCTTTATGACCTTTTGTTGAATACAGATAAATTAAATGGCCCTGACAGTGTTAACAATTACACAATCCAGGCTTCAGACAGAACTATAGTTAGGCATTATCCAGGGTGCACTGGTGCGCTTAGACCCAATTCCCTGCAGCTGGTAACTGAGAGCCAAGTAGCAGGCCCACCTGGTCCCCTGATGCTCCTATAGATATAGATAGAATCACTGAGGCTGGACTCATAACAATTTCTTACTTAAGAACTGCATAAGATCTTTTTCAGATCATGAATTCTAGCAGGATTGCTGATGCCAACCGATCTGAAGACCCCCAGCAAGGAATTGGCTGCAGGTTTTTTATCTCCCTGTCCTCTAACTTCTCCATTTCCTCACTTCTCAACCAATCAGCAATCCCTGTACTTTAGGCCCCTTAAAACCCCTATCCTCACACTTCTCATGGAGATGTATATGAGATTTCCTCCCATCTTGTTGTTTGGCTGCTCTACGATTATTAAACTCTTTCTACGCTGCAATTCTGGTGTCTGGGTATATTGATTTCTTGAATATCAGGTTAACAAACCTATTACAGTTACAAATTACAAACGCTGAAAATAAACTCTCCTTGCTTGTGGTAGTAAGTTAACTGTTTGGCTCCATCAAATACTTTATTTCTCATTGGAAAACACTAGGAAAATTAGATGCGTTGTTTACTGAGAGGTTGACAAAAGCAGGATCACAAAATACTAAGTTTTGTATACGTTGCCCAGTTAGTGGGGCATCAAAAATTAAACCCATAATAGCTATTCTCTTTTTCTCTATTTTTAAAGTATATTTAGAATGCAAAAGAAAGGGATGATATTACAGGTTTACTTATCTGTGTTCCACCCTCAGTTACTATTGCTAACTACTCAGGACTCTTGCTGTTGTTCTTATCAGGAATATTCTGATATTCAACTTCTCTGAGGTCTAACTTTCCCTAGAGATCCATGTGAAAGGACGTGCCTTACAATACATTTCCCACCACCTTACCCAGCAACATCTTGATCTTTTTGTTGCTTTAGGCCACTTATTTGCCCTTATTTTAGATTTGTTTTAGTTTTGTAAGGTATTGACCCCACAGTCTTCCCTTACTCTAAGACCTTCAAGAGCATGAATATCAACCTATACACACATTCTTTTCCATGTACAAAGCAACACAAACTAAATCTATTATACAGACTTCTTGTACACAATGCCAATTATGTGTCGGTATTTGCTTTGTTTATTGAGATGCTTCAAACTAAATTTTATGTCTCATATATGTGAAATATAGGTTTCCTTGTCTCTAAAATTCCATTCATTTTTTTTCTTGGATCTGATTGATTTGTATTTTTGTAGATCTTTCTTTATTTTCCTGTTATTTATTTATTTAGATTTAAGGGGTACAACTGAATTTGCTATAATAAACTTTTGGGTGCAGGTGCCTTTTTCATATCACGACTTCTTTTCCCTTGGGTAGATACCTAGTAGTGGTACTGCTGGATCGAATGTTAAAACTTCTTGTAGTTCTCCGAGGATTCTCCATGCTATTTTCAAATAGAGGTTGTAGCAATTTACATTCCCATCAACAGTGTATAAGTATTCTCTTCTGATCCTACCTTTTAACCTATTGTTAACATATTTTATTATTATACCTCTTTTGCATCAAATGATAAGTGACTAAATAAATAAAGTAGAAGGTTAATGTATGCCTGCAAATAATTTGTTTAAAAACAACTCTTTGTTTTCTACTGTGCTAAATTATTTTGGAATTCGCTTCTTGTTTTCAGTAAACTCAGTCTGCTAGGAGAGAGGACGCTAGAGTCACGCACAACCTCCAAACTAAGATACAATATTGTATGTGTAAGGACAGATTATTATTCCAGACTGGTTCAGCCTAGAAGACCAGAATAGATTCACTGTGGAATGTAGAATGGGCCAGGAAGAAGGGTGGAGTTTGGCTAGTTTGAACTTGGGAGAAGATACTTTAGAAGATGTATTTATCATAAACCAATGAAAAAAGGTAGGAAAGAATGTAATTAAGGTTTAACAAATTACTACTATAACCAATCTACCTCCAAGCCTGAGGTAGATTGATTTGGTTGAAACAGAGGATGTTCATTGTTTAAATAAAATTGTATTCAAAAAACCATGAATTAGATAAAAAACCTCTAAATTGATAAATAAATTTAAGAACTGGTTCTTTGAGAAATATAATACTATAGATAATAATATTCTTCTTAGCAAAGTATCCCAAGAATGGAAGAAAAAGTATTCAATGTACTCAGCCCTACTATGAAACTAATTTATAGCTTTCATAGG
>NW_003852419.1:7668510-7675851 GCF_000181295.1 Otolemur garnettii
AAAAAAAAAAGAAAGAAAAAAAAGAAAAAAATTATTGCAAAGATAATTAAGAAGAAAAGGACAGAAAGAAAAAAATAGGATTAGAAGTGAGGAAGTATATAAAAGATCATAGATACAACAGAGCTTATTTCAACAAAAATAAAGACACCATCTGCTCAATCAGAAAAAGAAAAATCAAAAATCAAATTATAAAGTTGCAGTAATTAAATGGGGGAAACACCAGCACAGGAATAAACTTATAGACTCATGAAATTGGAAAAATATGCAATAGTAGCCGTCGATATACATACAAATTTACTGCTTTATAATGACGGCAATTCAGATCAGTCAGAGAGATTATTCAATAACTACTCTTAGGCAACTGGCTAATCTAAAAAATATGGGTAAGCTATTTTGTTGCATTGCATATCTATTCTGTAAGTAAATTTTTAAATAGGTAAATTTTTAAAAAATAAATACAAGAAATTGCAACAAAGACAATATACACAAATGTACATTCTTGGTATGGGAAACAGTCATTCTGAGAAGGACTAAATTTCTCTAAACAGCTACTAAAAATTTCATTAAAACAGGCAAACAAAAAGCAATGCTGTTTACATTAGAGAGAAGAAAACAAAAACTTTTGTATAGATAGTTAAGAAAGTAAAATCACTTGTACTGCTTCACCTGCCTTGATTCATGGCCTTGTTCATGGCCTCATTCATTGTGCCACCCTTCCTAGGCAATCTGTGAGCCATCCAGTATTTAGAGTTTCATAGTTAATCTTCAAAAAAGCAGGAAGATTAGCCTTATATCTTAGAATTCTAAGATATTCTAAGGAATACTATAAGACAGAATAGATTAATTTTTGCAAGGATTAAATAATGAAGTTTGAAAAAGAGGTAGATTTATGTAATTTAAATAGTGAATAGGCTTCATAGGACAAGTCCCAATTCAAGATGGACTTCCAAAGACAGATAAAACTTATTACGTATTGCCTATATAGCAGGGTATATAGAAACTACCAGCCTCTCTAATGGCAGGTGGTGAGAACAGATTGATTTCCAGGCAAAGATCGAATCCAGGGCAATTCTAGGAAACAAAGTCTAAACATAATGCCAAAATTATGTATATATAGCCATGTTCTCACATCTTTAATCAGTCATCATAGATCTCATACATTTATATTATTTTCTTCATTCTCATTGCCACTAAAAGTTCAGGCCCATGTTGGTTCTCGCCAAGGTTATTTCAGTCACTTACTACGTTTCCCCTTCCCTTTCACACTTTTACCATAGCAATCGGTGCCATCTTTTGGTTCTTGCAATTACTTCATTTCTTACAAACCGTGGCCCAGTTTCTGAGAAGCAGAGAATGAGGAGCAGAGCCATTGCTTACATTTCTGTTTTATCTCACCACTTCCCCTCTTGCCTTACTTGTCTAGCAGAGTCAATAACAGTTGCTTAAAACTTGAGGTCTCACAAATCCGTGGCTTTGCCCTTGCATTTCTTCTGTGAGGAATTTTCCACTCACCTTCTGCCAGACTCTTACTCATTCATTCTTAAAACCCCAGCTCAAATTATAAATGCCCATGTGAAGCTATTTCTCATTCTTTCTTCACAGAAGGCCGTCACTCACTTCCACTGACTGGGTGTAAACTGATATTATTTCTCCTGTATCTTCATTTTCTATATACCTGGCAAAGATTAGGTGTTTAATACATATTGGCTGAATTGAATCAAACGGATGAATTTAGATTTTCAGTAATATGACTTACTTCTCTCTACAAAAAACAAAAAGCAAAACTAAATAGATTATAACTGTTACACATTAAAGCTTATGCATAGTACAAAAGAAGAAAATATTAAAATCCCCAAAGCCCAGAAGTCACAGAAGATTGTCTCTGAAAACATATCTGTTAAAAAATTTTTAATAAACTTTTTAAAAAGGCACATGCTAAACCTCCACATCCCCATCACCTGGATATTAGTATCAAGATTTCATAATATTTGCTTCATCTACTTTTTCTATTTTCTCCCTTTGTTGAAGAATCTTAAGGTATATAAAAAATGGCGAGTAGTTTCGCATTTTTAATATAGACATTTTCTTATAAAAATCTACTGGTACTATCATACCTGACAGAGTCAATAATTCCTTTGATATTATTCAATATCCAGTCTCTAATCAAATTTCTATGGTTATATCAAACAGGCCTTATTTAACTTGGTTTGTTTGAAAGGGATTGAACAAGTCCCACTTGCGACATTAGTCCTTCACATGTCTTCAGCTTCTGTTATTTTTTCTGTAGGCCATCCACTTCCACATTTTTGTTCCCTCATCCTATTGAATTTTGACAAAAACTAGATTAATGATATTCCACATTCTGGATTTCTTTTTTCTTTTCTTTTTTTTTAGAGACAGAGTCTCACTTTGTTGCCCTCAATAGAGTGCTGCGACGTCACAGCTCATAGCAACTTCCACCTCCTAGGCATAGGTAATTCTCTTGCCTCAGCCTCCCGAGTAGCTGGGACTACAGGCATCCTTCAGATTCAAACCCGCCACCCTCCTTATATGGGGCTGGCACCCTACTCACTGAGCCGCAGGCGCCATGGATTTCTTTATTTGCTTCTTGTTAGTGTCATTTAAATTTCATTTAATTACTATAAATGAAGTTAGCTGTGAACCTTGGTTAGATTTAGTTCCAAGGTTTTTATTTTGTTTGTTTTACAAGAGTGCCATATGACACCACATCTCAGGACCATCCTGGCTGCTGAGCTCACTGTTAGTTATGTTAGGCCTCATTGACAGATACATGACCTGGTGATCTAATCCCATCCTTATGAAGTATCTCTTAACCTTGCACCCAGTACTTTTACTAATTTATGATCATTGCTCACATTAACTATTTTTTTACTAGGAGTTGCAAGGAAGAGATTTCCTTTTGTGGGTGGTGTTTATTTTGGTGGTGGGGTGAGGTTTGTTTGTTTTGTTTTTGAACTAGGATCTCACTTTTTTGGCTAGGCTAGAGTACAGTGGCATTATCACAGATCACTGCAACCTCAAATTGCTGGATTTGAGCAATCCTCCTGCTTCAGCCTCCTAAGTAGCTGGGACTATAGGCACACATCATCATGCCTTGTTAATTTTTCCATTTTCTGGAGATGAGATCGCACTATGTTTCTTGGGCTGGTCTCAAACTCCTGGCTTCATGTGATCCTCTTGCCTCAGCCTGCTACAGTGCTAAAAGTAGAGGTATGAGCTGCCACACCCAGCAGAGATTTCCTAGTGTATCATTTCTGTCACATTTCAAGCTAAGGAGAACTTGCCCTCAGCAACCAGAGAGATTTGATTATCTTAAAATATAGTGCACATGGGAAAGGTAGGATAATGCCTTTCCTTCTGATGACTAGTGTTCGTAGTTGTTGCCTTAGTTACTTTCAACAATATCAATTGAGGCATTTTTTTTTTCTCTTTTTGAGTATCATTTTAAATACATATGTTTTTACATCATCAGTTGTAATCAGTTACATTTATCATATTTGTTTAAATTGTTCTTCCTTTTGCCAAAGGGGGGCCTTTCAGTTTGTTTCTTATTTTTGGACATAACCCATTACCCGTTTTTCTTTGGCACAGGAGATCTCAGCTCCAGCCCAGATCTGGAAGCAGCTATTTCTCCAAAAGTGGGTGTTCAGTCACACATTGCTAATCCTTTGTCATTGATTCTAGAGTTTTTAAATGGACAAAACTAGAAAACATATAGTTCTGAAAATAGAACAAAATAATTGAGAGCCTATACTGGTGTTTCTAATTAATATATAATACTATAATAGTTTTTATTAAATTTCTTTGATTTTATCTTTATATCTATTTTCTTTCATACTAAAACTTTTGGCTCCTAAAACAATACTATTTTCTCTAGCTTGCATTTTCTATAATATACATAAAACAGATCCAAAAAATGATAATATTAATGTAATTAATAATTAAACTACACAACAAAATGTAGTATATAAATACTATTAATAATGTACAAATAGAATAAAATTTATATGACAGGATCATTTAGTACAAATCCTATGTTCAAAAAGCCACTTGAAATAGTTCTTATCTCTATGTTTATATTGTGACTGATATATAGCCAGTTAAGCATGAAGGAAGGACAAAGGCATTTTTGACATAAAATGATTCAGGAAATATACCTTCTACATACTGTATGTTAAGTAATTTCTTGTAGATTTATCCCCAGTAAGAAATAATAAAATAAAACAAGAAAGAGTTAGGGGTCTTAAGGTCAGTTGGTCCAGACTAGAAAAAGATCAGCAAGCCCCTAGTTTGGGAGATCACTGAAACAAAAACACATGTGCCAGGGAAAATGTTGAGAGAATACAATTTATAGGCATAATAAAGACGTTATGCATTAATAGAAGAAATGGAGATGTGTAATTTAAAAAAATAAAAACTCTGTAAGAGAGGAAATGAAATCACAGAACACTCATTGGCTTTGCAGTGAACCATCCCAAACTGATCATAATTTGTTGTTGCTTAATGACTTCTAACTTTTGGCATCAATATGTGGAGAATGCATGGAAGATTTAATTATGCTTATGGAGAAGAATATAAATTGTAGCAACACTGACTATACAAAATACAGAATTTAGGAGAAAAAGGAGAAAATACAGGCAAAGGGAAACTAGGACCATTAATATCCTCATTTGCAAAGAGTAAAGTCAAGATACTCTTTATGAAATGAACAACTAATTAAAGATTTTAGTATGTTATTTAAATACACAATGAGAATTTATAATCATAAAAAGAGCTGAAAGAGAAACTATTAAAATGCATTGCCTTTGTGGGAACAGGATTAAGACTGCTCAGGGATGAGGCAGGGAACTGTTATATATTTTTTAATCCACAAATTGTTATTGGGCATTTACTATAGGCCAACCACTATTCTGGGTGTTGGGATGTATCAGACAACAAAACAAGGATCCCTGCCTTCATGAAGCTAGCAAGTTGTCTCAGTGGTTCTCAACCTTCCTACTGTGGCCCTCTCATACAGTTCCTGTGGGTCACAACCCACAGGTTGAGGACCGCTGTGAGGAAAAGGAGGGAGGTAATAAATAAAGAAAATGGTAAGTTAGCAATTGCACAGTAAAATAGATGAAGTGGAGTGGAGTACGTGGGATTAGAAGTGTGAAGTGGGGGGGGAGCATCCTGTATATTAAATAGAGGGATGCAGGTAGGTCTCACTGACAGGGTGAAATCTGAGCCAAAACTTGAAGGAAGTAAGGGAGTTAGACACATGGGCTGGGCAGTAAACAAACCTTCCAAGGAGAGGGGCCAGCACTGCCCTGTTCAGTAGTCACTATGTTACAGTTTTTGTGTAAACTATTGGAATCAAAGACGTATTTAACAGTGTGTATGGCATTTGTTGCTTAAAATGTATAATAATTTTATTTACAGTTAGAAGTATTCAATGGCAGAATCACCACTTCCAGAAATGTATCTCACAACATAAAGCTGGAAAAAAAAAAAAAAAAGAACTCCCAGGATGCCAATTAAAGGTCAAATTATTAAATGTAGGGAATGGAGGGATTGTCATTATGAAGGACAGAAAATGGAAATATTATCTGTGAGTAACTGTGCTTAAATGAACAAGAATAAATGATATAAGTAAAACAGAAACTATATTCAAAGAGAGCTGAAAAATGCCCATACCTGAAATCAACAGATGAAAATGGTTTACTCATTATGAGAAACAAGTTTCATCAAAAACAATACCTAGACCTATCCACAGACCTGAATGAAGTTATGAAATTTTTTTAAAAATTGAGATTATAGTAAACCCTGTCAGGTTTCCTTCTTAAATTAACTTATAAAGACAAAGACACAGGGCTGTTGTAACACTTCCCTTTCCTGACATTTGATTAATATGTGGACACCTTTATAAAGTGGGGTAAACAGAGGCAGTGATCCAAGAATTTTAGGTGGAAACAACTAGTTCCCATATGAAGAAGCCACAACAAAAATTTCAAATATTCAAGGTTCCAGGAGGTACCTCACCACTGAACATTACCTCTTGAACCAACACTTAAAGGGAAGGTAGTGCAGGCATGGTTTTGATATTTAAAGCAGAGGTTTGAAACCACATTTCCTGGCTCAAATATTGATTTCTCTTAATTCCTGCCTGCATGAGCCTGGTTTTGCAAGTCTAGAACTTCAAAGTGTCTGTCAGAAACAAATGTACTCTTTATACAATAGTTACTCTATATAATAACATTATATGAAAGCACAGCTTATGTCTAGAACTTTATATAAAGTATTAAACACACGATTAGAAGCAGCCAGAATCAAACAGGAAGACACACACACACTGAAAATGGAGAAAACTATGAGACATACAGAGAACATGGTAAAAAGGCCTAACATACAGGTAACTAAAACCCCAGAATGATGGCGGAGAAAGAATGGAAAAGCCAATATTTGAAGAAATAACAAGTTGTTTATTTAACTCAACATGTGAAAGACATTGGAGTCAAGAAGAACTAAAAAAGACAAGCAAGACAAAGGCTCGACAAAGAAACAAGCCTAGCATAGTAAAACCACCAAAAAGCCACAAGTATAAGGGGAAATCTTAAAAAGACCAGAAAAAGAGACGTAATACCTCAAAAAGAAGAAACAATAAGCTTATCAGTTAACTTCTCAGAAGGAACGGTAAAAGGCAGGTTATAACGAGATGATATTCCCAAAGTAGCTGACAGAAAATAGCTGCCAATTTAGAAGTCTATGCCCAACAAACATGCCGTATAAAAATGAGTGTGATATTTTCAGTGGCTCTAAAATTGTTAGCATTAGTCACCAGCAAACCTACAACAAAGAAAATATGCTTCAGAAAGAAGAAAAATGATCCCTCCAGCAAACTTGGAGGTACAAGAATTAATGAAAAGCAATAAAGATAAATTTTAATAACTTGAAAAGAACATGAATAGTTTACTATTTTATGTTGCACATAAACTTTAGGGATATCCTGTATATAAAGTTATATCAATGATAATAGTAAGTTTTATGAAATTTAAAATGGAGAATTAAAATCCCACAAGTGGTCAGGACAGGTGGCTTACACCTATACTTCCAGCATTTAGAAGGCTGAAGCAGAAGGATCATCTGAGGCCAGGAGTTCAAGACCAGCCTGGTCCACAAAGTGAGTCTGCAAAAGTTTACACATTAGCTAGGCATGCTGCCATGCAGCTGTAGTCCAAGCTACATGGGAGGCAGAGGTAGAGAATCACTTGAGCCCAGGAATTCAAGGTTTCAGTGAGCTACGATCACTCTATTGTACTATAGCCTGGGCAACACTGTGAG
>NW_003852419.1:7675998-7677296 GCF_000181295.1 Otolemur garnettii
AGAAAAACTGAACTCTAATTTTTGTTTCTCTATATCCTCAATTTTCTTAAAAATTCTCTTTTTTTCTCTCTTCTAGGATCAGTAGGTGCCCTTAGGAGAAAAGACGACCAAAGCACTGCAAATCTCCATTGCTTTAGTAGCTGTCCAGATTTCTTACTTTATGTTTTTAAATTGGTTAATCTCTTCTAGGTGTTTTCCGCTGGCAGTTTGGCCTAAATTATAATGCCTACAATAGCTTACGTATGCTTAAAAATTAATAATTACCTTTCTTATTATTAAAATTTTTCCTTTATAAATCGAGAGTGAAATAAAAAAATGAAGAATTCAAACGCTAAAAGATATAAACTATTGAACAACCCACAACGCACAAGGAAAACACAAAGTAAATTAGTTGAGGTAGCAATGAGGTCATCCACTGGAACACTCAGTATAAATTAAAAACATCCCAAGAGGGAAAAAATGAGAAGAGGAGATTAAAAATTAAATCCATCTAAATATTATTTCTAGGAAATACACAAAGAAAATAATTTAGAAAGTTTAGAAAATAAAAAATTATAAAGCACATAATGAAATTCAATGGGAATATGAAATATTTTTCTCAAAATAAATATGACTAAAAATGAATCATTAAATCAATTAAAAATTGCTTATTTTTCATTTATGGTTTCTCTAAATGACAGTTGTTATGGATTAAATACATATGTTGAAATCTAATATCCAACGTGATAGTATTAATTGGTGAGCCTTTGGGAGCGAAGGGATCAGTTCATGTGAGTAGGTCCCTCAGGCATGGGGACTGGTGCTCTTATAAAAGAGACTCCAGAGAGTTGTCTTGCTCTCTTTTTGCCAGGTGAAGATGCAAAGAGAAGGCAGCCATCTACAACCTAGAAAGTGGCCCTCACTAGAATCTGCCCATGTTGCACCATGATCTTGAACCTCCACCCTCCACAACTGTGAGAAAAAATATTTGTTATATTAATATAAACCTATGGCATCTTATTGTAACAGCTCAAATCACTAAGACTGATTAGGATATAACTTAAGTCATGTAACTGTGCTGAAACATTAAAGGAAAAATATTTGACAGTCAAGAAAAAAGTTAACTATAGCATAATTAGTGGATGGTTTTAACATGTCTTTGCCTGTTTTGGCTGGAAGAAGAAAACGAAAGTCTATCACAAAAATGATACGGAGCACTGATTATAAAACCTAAGAGTATATCTGTTAGTTCGGGAGCTCTGAATATACAGAGGCCTGGCCCCGCCTTCACGGATTTGGTTTCATTTGGTTTCAGGAAG
>NW_003852419.1:7697912-7705874 GCF_000181295.1 Otolemur garnettii
GTCTAGGGAGGGTGTATTTTCCCGATATTGACCGATTTCCTCCCCAAAATTTCTGGGCATAGAATTTCCTGTAGAACTCAAAGCTAATCTCTTGTTTCTCTGTGGCATCTGTTGTTATTTCCCCTTTATCGTTTCTGATTAAGGTTATTAGAGATTTTACTTTTCTGTTTCTAGGTAACCTTGCCAAAATGATCAATTTTTTTTTAAAAACCAACTTTTTGTGTTATTAATTTTCTGAATGATTCTGTTTTCAATTTCATTAATCTCTGATTTAATTTTGGTTATTTCTTTTCTTCTGTTGAGTTTGGGATTCTATTGTTCTTTTTTCAATTCTATAATATGGTTCATGAGTTTTGATACTCTTTCTTCCTGTTTCTCAAATATTGGCACCTGATGTAATAAATTTCCCTCTTAAGACTACTTTTGCTATAGCCCACAGGTTTTGATAACTTGTGTCTTAATTATTGTTATGTTTGAGCAATAAAATGATTTCCTATTTTATCTCTTCCTGAACCCAGCTATCATTCAGCATAAGGTTAATTTCCAAGTCTTTGTGTGAGGATGAATGTTTTTGTTGGCATTGAGATTTATCTTTATTGCCTTATGATCTGAGAAGATATAATATATGATTTCTATTCCTTTAATTTTGCTGAGGTTTTATTTGTATCCTAGGATGTGGTCTATTTTGGAGTATGTACCATGGGCTGACAAGAAAAATCAATATTCTTTAGCTTTGGAATGGTGTGTTCTGTATATGTCTATTAATCCTATTTGTTATAGGATCACATTTAAGTCTTTTGTATCTTTATATCTTTGTTTAGTTTCTGTTTAGAAAATCTGTTCAATTCTGTCAGAGGGGTGTTAAGTCCCTAGCTATTATGTTATTATGGGATATCATGGTCTGTTTCATAAATCTGGGAGCAATTAAGTTGCGTGCATAAATATTTAAAATTGAAATGTCTTCCTGTTGTATTGTTTCTTTGACCAGTATAATGTGTCCATCTTTGTCTTTCTTAACTTTAGTTGTGTTAAATCTGCTTATATCTGAAAATAAGGTTGCAACCCCTCCTGCCTTCTGATTTTCATTTGCTTGAAGTACTGTTTTCCATCCTTTAACCCTTAGTCTTGAATTGTTCTTCAAGGCTAGGTGTGTTTTCTGTAGGCAGCATATAGATGGCTTGTGTATTTTGTATCCAGTCAGTCAGCCTATGCTTCTTCAGTGGTGAATTCAGTCCATTGACATGTACTGAGAGAATTGATAAGTTTGGTGGAGGTTCTATTCATCTAATTTTGTGAAAGTTTACTGCATAGTTTTATCCTTTGCACCACTGTAGAAGCTAAGTTTTGATCTTTAGCTTCTAGGTGTTTACTTTGCTGGTGGTCCATTGTGATGGTCTGTGTTGGGAATAGGTCTAAATATTTCCTGTAGAGCTGGTCCTGTGGTGAATTTCCTCAATGTTTGTATATCTGTAAAAGATTTGATTCTACATCAATTTTGAAGCTTAGTTTAGCAGGATACATAATTCTGGGCTAAAATCTGTTTTGTTTGAGAATGTTGAAGGTGGATGACCATGCTGTTCTGGTTTGAAAGGTTTCAATCGAAAAGTCTGCTGTCATCCTAATGGCTCTAATTCTGTAGGTCAGTTGGCACTCCTGGCTGCTTGAAGAATTTTTTCTTTCAACTTGACTTTGGACAGGTTAATTATAATGTGTCTTGGAGAAACTCTGTTTGAGTTGAAATGACCAGATATCCATTTCAAAGGAGGGTGTTGGGGTCTTCAGTAAAACTTGGGAAGTTTTCATTTATGATAGTCTCCAGTAGGGATTCCATTCCTTTGGGATAATCTTCCCTTTCAGTAATCCCTATTATTAATATGTTTGAATGCTTCATGGAGTCTCATAGTTCTCTAAACACCTATTCTGCTTTCTCTCTTCTTTTCTACTTCTTTAACTACCTGGGTTAACTCAAAACATTTATCCTCTAGCTTTGAAATTATTTATTCTCCATGGTCTAACCTAGTTTTTATACTTTCTACTGCATCTTTACATTCCCTGATTGTCTCCTTCATTTCCTTAAGCTCTGCCATATTCTTTCTATATTCTACATATCTCTCATGTGACTTTTGGTTCTGTTTTTACATTTTCTCGTCCATTCCTTTTATTGTTTTTAGCATCCATATTTTAAATTCCACTTCTATCAAATCCATTAATTCTTTATAGGCGGAGTCTTATACATAGCTGCCTCATGGTCCCTTGGGGGAGTTGCTCTATTGTGGTTTTTCATGTTGCATGAATTTGTCTGTTGGTTCTGCCTCATGTGTTCTTTCTTCTTGTTCCCCTCCTTGTCCTCCTTTTTACTTCCTACTGCTTCCTTTGTTTCTAACAAAAGTCCTTGCTCTTGATGACAGTATATTTCAATATGTCACTGGAATAGCAGGTGGCGCTGTGGTTTTTTTAGGAGACAGAGAGCACAGATAGCAACCTCTATGGTCCTTATTTGAACCTTAGTTGCCTTTGGTAATCACCTGATTGTTTCCTCAGCATTCAGACCCTGCCAGGTTGGGATCTTAAAGCTCACAAGAATTTTTCAGGGGCAGGTCTCATAGTGCCCCCAACAGTTCCCGTGAGGTTCAGGAGTCCCTCATCCTGTCCCAAGAGTGGATTTCTGATCCTGGCAGGTAGAATTAAGATGGTTATGCTATCGGCCCCTGGTAAGACCTTCTCACAACTTTCCCACTTGGCAGCTTCCCAGCTGCTGAGATCTTCACAGTATGTCTGCCTTGCCAGCCACCAAATCTATGGTAAATCCACTCCAGCTGGCATGCAAATCTGGCTGCTGTATACTGTTTGAGTTCACTCACTGTTCCAAGCTTTCCACTCAATGCATAGCTTCTCCCAACAACTGATAACTCTAGACAGGCTTCCTCCCATCCTGGACCTCTGTGGGGGACCAGCTGGTCCTGGGTGTTGCAATCACTTGCCTAATTCATTAGATTTTGTATCATACACTGTGCTCAACTCACCACTTCCTCTCTATGCTCCCTGAGCCATGACTCTGGTTAAGGTCCCCTTACTACATAAGGCTGGGTTTTCTCTTTTTCCCCACTTGTTCTAGAAGAACTTAGCTGAATGATCCTTCTGGTCCACCATCTTGTTCTGCCCCTCAGGAGTGAATTTTTTTTCAAGAAAACTTTGATTTTTTAAAAACTATCATTCTTCTGATTAGTAATCAATCTTCTTTACTAAGATAGAAAAGCTAAATGTTAACCCAGTATCAACTTTAAGAAAAGGAGCATGAATTTATAACCATGACAACTTTATGAAACCACTTATTGGGTATCCATTCTGTGTGAGGCACTATCATAGGCACTGGAAATACTCAAGTACATGTTTCATGGAATCTATACCAGAGAAACTGGAAGTTTAATGGGAGAACACAGTGATCTAAATATTTAAGATGCTCAAGCTAAATCTGAAGAAATGAAATGGAGATGACCAGATGAAAAAGATTTAGTGAGGGAAAATCCAAGAGGAACGATATTTTAAATAAAGAAAAGCACAAAGTGCAGAATCCATATGAACTCCTACAGAGTAATATAAGGCAAGAGCTGCCATATAAGGCACCCAGGGGTTGAACAGGCACAACTTTGGAACAAAAAGCAACACCAAATAGGTGGTAAAGAATTCTACATTTCTGAAAGGAAGAATCTGAAACCATATCATCATAGATACTGAATGAAAGAGCCTAACATTATTAACTGAGAAGAGCACAAAATTACAACACACACATTAGAGACAGCAATACACCATTTAAACAACAACAACAACAACTATGTTAAGGTAAATTGGCTTTTTGTATTTTTTTCTGTCTTTTAAATTTCAAATATTGTGTATGTGTACTGTTTTGTGCATTTAGAGTATATATACAAAATATGAACATTTTGGTTCAGCACCTGTAGCTCAAGCAGCTAAGGCACCAGCCACATACACCAGAGCTGGCAGGTTCGAATCCAGCCCGGGCCTGCCAAACAACAATGACAACTGCAACTAAAAAATAGCCAGGCATTGTGGCAGGTGCCTGTAGTACCAGATACTTGGGAGGCTGAGGCAAGAGAATCTCTTAAGCCCAGGAGTTGGAGGTTGCTGTGAGCTGTGAGCTGTGATGCTCTGGCACTCTACCCAGGGCAAAAGCTTAAGGCTATGTCTCAAAAAAAATATATATATATACAATTTAGATACACAGAAAGTAATGCTTCTGCTTAAACAGTTATATGATGTGGTGGAAAAAAGTTTTGCAACATAACTTTAGTGCTTGCTGATCACTCATCTCATTAACCAGTAAGCTACCAACTTGAAAAGTATACATGTGCTCATAGAAATGTTTATAAAAATGAATGAGTAGATATTGGTACATTCTTTTCTTTTGTGAACATAAATTATCATTTTGCTTTCTTTTTCTTTTTTTCTTATTTCAGATTAATATGAGGGTAAAAATGATAAGGCTACATTTTTTTGTGTTTATTCAAGTTCCTGTTGTAGTTGATTCCCTCCCACAGTAGGTTCCTTATATCTTTACATTGTTTGTGGCTCTTAGGTAAGAGCACCTTAATCCCTCTCTGTTTTCACTTTCCCCTCCACTTGAATTTAATTGTGTTTTTCTCTTGTGTGGGTGTGAATTTATTTGTCTACTTTCTTTATATTAGTTTAGATACTTGCCAGTCTACTGTCTTCATATCAGTATTGAGTACTTGGATACTTGCCTTTGCATTCTTGTGAAAGGAGAATGTTCTCAAGATTCATCTAGGTTAATACAAAAGATGTAAAGTCTCCATCCCTTTTATGGATAAATATTATTCCATGGTATAAATATATCACAGTTTATTAATCCATTCATGTGTTGATGGGCTCCTGGGTTTTTCCACATCTTAGTAATTGTAAACTGAGCTGCGATAAACATTCTAGTGCAATGTCTTTAGTGTCAAATAATTTTTTTTCTTCTGGGTATATCCCTAGTACTGCGATTTTGGGATCAAAAGGAAAGTCTAGTTTTAGCTCTTTGAGGAGTCTCTCTACTTCCTCTCTCTCTATAGCCAAGAGGCTATATTAGTTTGCCATCCCACTAACAATCTAAAGGTGTTCCCTTCTCTCCACAGGCACATACTTTCTTTCTTTTTTTAAATTTTGCCATCTTTCAAGCATATTTAAGAAATCAGGTTTCAATGAAAGTTTAGGATAAATCACTTTATAAAGTTAAAAGTTCTATAATACTATAAACACTAACTTTTCTCACACATTTTAAGTAAGTTTATTTTTACATATAGTAGGTTTTCTTAACTTTGGTCCTGTCTTCACTAATAACTAATTGGATATTTTCTGAAATGTGCAACCAGAAACAACTCAAGAGAAGACAATACACTTCTATATTCAGATAAAAGTGGACGTAGAAGAATCAATATATCACTGTCAATTGTTAAATCTCAGAAGCCGATGCACCAGAAGTTAGTTTTCAAACAAATTAAAGTTGATATCCAAAAATACTAATTAATATGGCAACATATGTGTATGGATTTAAACAAGGAAACATACTAAGGAAAAAGATAGGAAATATGAAGTAAAAATATGAACTTTTCTATGTTAAAAACCAATTTAAAGAACCCAAAAGAGATATTATTTATTCATTATATTTCTAATTCTGTATCCATCTCCTATTGTTTTCGGTAACATTTGAAAAATAAAAATTTGCACTGAATATACATTTCTCAGATTCTATGCCTATTCAGAGAACGCATTCAAGCAATAGATTTTCTGGCTTAAGTTTCAATAAGCTGCAATAAAATTGGACTTACAACTGATTTGTTTTACTAGACTCACATATTCTCAGCATTCAATCCATGTAGAAATTATAGCAGTTGAGCATCCATTTCTTTGAATTAAAGAATTTAGTGGATCCATTTGGCAGCATTGTTATAGAGAAAAGCATAACTATAAATTTAAAGAACTCATTGGGTTGGCATCAACAACTGAGGTTATCAATAAAAACTAAAAGATTTGTTGATGGCTTACAGGAATTCAGTTGGGGGAGAAGATGGAAAGGGGAACTAACATGTAATAAAAACTTAAGCTATTGAAGACTGAATAAAATTTGCTGTTTTTATTTTTTCTTTGCCATGGTATATAGGTTTATTCAAGAAATTTTCAGTAAAAATTAAAATGATTTAATATGGAAAGTCAGTGGTCTACAACATACTATACATTAATAATGAAATAGTGGGTTATTTCCAAATGAACCTCATCTTGTCTAAGAGATAATATGCTTTGGTGAATGCAGAGGCAATTACGGGTTTAATACATTTCATGTTGGACATCACTTTTGCTAAATCAATCACTGTAAATCATCTTACAAAGGTACCTGAAATGCAATGGTAAAGCATCAAGTGAAAAACTGGAGTTTACCCAACCAAAGATTTTTATTTTATTTTTGCTCAAGAGAGATTCTCAAAGAATATTCAAGACTGCTCAGATATGATAATCAATACTCATTACACTAAACCTTTTTGAACTTACACTACCTCCTGTGCTTTGTACAGATCTAATGGGGCTGTAACAATTCAAAGTTATCTTCAATGTAAGTTTCTGTAGCAGTACTGTATTCTCAAGATAAATAATTCTTATATTCATTTGAAAATGAGAAAATGTGTTGTATTTCCAGTTTGGATACATGTGCTTCTCTTATTAATGAATCTTTTAATTGTGATAAATGTTACAAGGGTGTCCATGGCAACCTGAAATATTATGTACAGTTCTTAGATTTCTGGTGAATTCAACTTATGTGCTAAGTTAGAAAGGAGAAGAGCACATTTGTCTGAAAACGGGAATATCTCTCTTCCCACATCTTCACCCCAGACTTCTGTGCCTATTCTTTTTGCTTACTTTCCAAGCATTTTGACAGCATAATAATTATTCTGCAACAAGATTCCTCAAAGAGGTCATTGATTTTATACATAACTTTGTTATATAAATAGAATTTTCCAATTTTAGTCTTCCATCTTCTTTTACCAGCATATATTGATAAATACATATCATATATGTAAGCATACATATTGTATAATAAATATGAACATATAAATGCATAAACATGTACACATATATGTGCATATTTACTATCAGCCTAGGAAATACATGTTTTCAACTCATTACCTTTTATTTATTCTTAAACAATACGAAGAATGATTTCAACAGATGACATTTGTCAAGTGTTAAAAGAAGTAGGATTTGAAGCCTCATACTACAATAAGTTCATATATCTACTTTCAGTTTGAAAGAACAGACCTGGCCAAAGTCTGCATATTCATACACAGACTGTGTCTAGGTAAGTACATCTATTCTTAGCCTACACTTTCTCTTTCCCTAGTGTGTAAATCTTTTTTTAAAAGGCAATAATAAACATGACTTCTTTTTAGAAGGCTTAATAATAATACAAAGACTAAAAAATAGTACTATAATGAAAGATATCTTTATTGGCCAACAGACTTACATGCTCTGGCTAAATATTAGGGACTGTTTATTTCCCCTGGTGGTTTCCACTTGGGGCTGGGGTCTCTGTAAGTCAGTAACAGTCTTCTGTGACTGATAACATGCTCCTCTGACTTCTCAAATCACCATCTAAAATGGCTGCATGATGGCCTGGCCAGGTAACTTCAGGTGTAAAAACCTCTTTCAGCCTATTACAAGGTGATTTTTGGTTATGGGTTTTCATATCACTCTGCTCCTCTGAGGTGCTTCCCCAATTCCCATCCCACCGCCCACCTCTGGCTCTGAGCCTAAGTCATCAAATCCAAATATTTGAAAGCATTATAACCCTATTTGAAACTACTTACATTTTAATTTTGTATAAAACTTACAGCCCAAGTTGGCTCCAGACAGTATCATAATAATGTACAACATAGCTTAAAAGGAATTCCA
>NW_003852419.1:7706403-7711726 GCF_000181295.1 Otolemur garnettii
TTTTTTTTTTTTTTTTTGAGACGGAGTCTCAAGCTGTTGCCCTGGGTAGAGTGCCACGGTGTCATCTTAGCTCACAGAAACCTCCAATTCAAGTGATCCTCTTGCTTCAGTTTTTGTATTTTTAGTAGAGATGGGGGTCTTGAACCCCTGAGGTCAGGCAATCCCCCTGCCTCGGCCTCCCAGAGTGCAGGATTACAGGCATGAGGCACAATGCCCAGCCAAAAAATGAAGCTTTAAGGTCACTATTGCCCTCAATCATTTTTAAAATTATTTCACCAGAGAAGTACTACCTCTCATATAATCCAAAAGTTTCTCAGTTTTCCCCATACTTTAAATTTCTTCAGCCTCTGACACAGTTGTCTTGTTCCCTTTTGAGGCTTTTAATATGCTCACTTAAGAACAATGATAAAACAATAACACCAATAACAAAAGCCATAACTAACATGTATTGAACATTTACTATGGATCAGGGATTGTGCTAAAAGGGTTACCTGAATTACCTTTAATCTTTACAACATCCCACGGAGTTGTAATTATCCCCTTTCTGTACCTGAAGAAGCAGAGACCCAGAGTGTTAAGCAAGTTCACAAATATTCCAGAGCTTGCAATTCATACACAGGCATCTGGCTTCAGGGCTACACATGCGGCATTTCTAAACTTAAGTGAGATGTCACACTTATATTCAGGACCTGTCTGAGCCAATTTGCCCTTATGTGTTTATTTGGCTCACTTCCCTACCCCATTTAAGTCTGTGCTCAAATGATACCCTAAGAGGAATTCCCTCAATATACCCTCTGAAATACCACTTCACACCTGCTCTTCAGCATTATTTTTATTTTTAGGATTTATTACCTGCTAACATGTTGCATATCTGTATTTCTATTTTTTTTCCTGTACAACAGTAGAGGCCTCAAGAGGACAGGGACTTTGTACTGTGATCACTGCTATATTTCTAATGCCCAGTGTAGTGATGACACTTGCCTGATTGGTAACTAACGTTTGTGGAAGGGAGGGTGGAAGGAGAAGATTCTGCCAGGCGATCTCCTGCTCCAGTCCTGTATAACTCCTACTATCTTTTTTGATTTTGTTTCTTTGCTGGCTCCTTGTCTTTTCTCTCTCTCTTTTTTTAAATCCCCAAATAAAAGAATTTACCAAGATATTTTTCTCATAATTTTCCATTGCTTTCTTTCTAGAACCTTCTGTTCTTTTCCTTGCCTTTCTCCTATATGTAAGCAATCACATTTACTTGGATGATTCTCATATTTATGGAAGTCTTGACATCACAGAAGTTGAAAGCTTTGAAATTGAAATATGTCCCTATTCTCTGTGAGGGGTAGTAATAGCCACTCTGCCAAAAATTCTCTGCACATATGTAAGAATGTTTGATGAGGAAAGAATCCAAGCAATCTTTGTGCTCATGGCTATGTAGCAATAACTATAACTGGCACACAATGAGGGCTAACATAGGCATATTTAGGCAGAGTGTCCAATCTTTTTTCTTTTCTACCACACATTGGAAGAAGTGTTGTCTCAGGCTACACAATAAATACACGCCAAATCTAATTAGCAACAAACAAAATTCAACACACCATGGACAAGTAAAAAGTAAAAAAATCCTCACAAAATCATCATGCGGCCGACAGACTCCAGGTTGGAGTTGGACAGCCCAGTGAGAGGATTTAATGCATGGCCTAATTAGATCTTCATTGAAACTTCATGAGAAAGATTACTTATTATTTCAGTCAGGAGTATATAATGCTTCCCACCTCTGCTTAGATCCTGGAATATTAAATATAGTCCATACTCTTACAAGCTGTTTGGTGAACCCAAGTGACAGTATTTGGATAATAATACAAGGATAGAGCAAGTTAGGGATTTAAACAGGATACAAGTTCTAAAGCTTGACCCTCTCTTCCCAACTCAAACATTGAAGGAAATTTCTAACAACATGCAAAAGAATCCTCACTATGGCCACCACAACAAAAATATGACAGTTTTATGTTAAGAAAAAAATAAACTAACAATAATTCAAGGGGAAATTTTTCTCAAATACGTGATGGTTAGATATTGTCACCACATCTGTGTTAAAAATTAAAAATTATGAGTTTTTATTTAGGTAATTTCATAATGTTAATATCCTTTGGAATTTTAAATTTTATTCTCCTTTGAAATTGATTGCAATTCTACTTCAGCATTGCATATATACTATGTTAGACATTTACATGGGAACCACAATATTTAATCACTATACAGATGTTTCTAAAGAAATACCCCAGATGGAAGGCACTTTATCTGAAAGATCTAATTTGGGAAATTTTCAGAATTCTTATTAAGCCAGAGCTTTTATCTAATAGATAAAACCAAATGAGAATGAGGAGTGATCTGTTTTTGTTTTCCTACCTGATCTTGCTTCTTTTTATTTCTTGCTTTATATTTTTAGAGTCAGGGTCTTGTTCTGCTGTCCAGGCTGGAGTGCCGTGGCACTATCATAGCTCACTGTAACATCCAAGTCCCGTACCCAACCAATGCTCCCACCTCAACCTGCCCTGTTGTTGGGATAGACTTGTGCTGCTATCCTTAGCTAATTAAAAAAAAAAAAAAAGTGTAGAAACAGGGCCTTACAATGTTGCTTAGGCTGGTCTATTTCTTTTGTCAGTACTTTAAGTTAGCTTTCTCAAGTTTCATTTATAATATTATAATAAACATTCTTATAATTGCTCACACTTTCTGCTTATAATCAACTCTACAGACTGATTCCAAATGGAATACACTGACTTTATTTAGAAAAACTGAGGATTTCCATTTCTTTCAAGATAAATTCCAAATTACTTAAACTTGTTTCAAGGGCTCTCAGTAACCTGATACCATCAGATCTGCTGAGTATTATCTTTCAGCATTTCTCAAAAGAAGCATCAACCATATTCATTGCTCCATTTTTTACTACAACTACCAAAACTGTACTTGGTGAAGACTTGACTCAAGTCTCCATGTAAGGGACAGGGAAAGAAAGCCATAGCCTCAGGCATTTTTTCCTCCCCTTTTTTTAAACGTGAAACTTCAGTACAGTATTTTCCCATTTAGTTTGAGATCACCTTTTTAATAAACTTTTCCTTTCAGATTTGTTATGAAGTGACATAGCTGTCTGGTGAGAAGATCTTCAGTGAAGGAAGAAATACAACTTAGATTTAACAGAAGAAAGGCCAAAAATAAATTCATCCAAATATACTTAATTTTTTATGTTTCATTTTCTTTCCAATTGACACATGATCATTGTACATATTTATGGGGTACAGTATGTTTTCATGCATATATACATTGTGTATTGATCAAATCAGGGTATTTAGGATATCCTTTATCATAATTTTTGCATTTGAGTGTGTGTTGAGAACATTTCACATCTTCTAGCCATTTTGAGGTGTATATCATTGTTGAACATAGTCACCATGGTATGCAACAAAACACCAGAACTTGTTCCTGTTATCTAACTATTTGTACCTATTGACCACTCTCTCTCCCACTCATATGTCCTTCAGCCTCTGGTAACCACTGGTATACTTTCTCTCTTTCTGAGACCAACATATTTAGCTTCCACATATAAGTGAGATGATGTGGTATTTGTCCTTCTGTGTTTGAGTTATTAAGTTTAACATAATATCCTTCCATTTTCATACATGTTGTTGCAAATGACAAGATTTTGTTATATATTTCAGGATGAATATATAGCAAAATAGAGGGTACTCTATTTTGTGTATGTACCACATTTTCTTTCCCATTCATCCACTGATGGACACTTAGTTAATGTCTATGTCTTGAGTGCTGTGAATAGTCCTGCAATAAACATGGCAGTCCAGATATATCTTTGACATACTGCTTTCATTTCCTTTGGAGTTTAAATTTAGGCAAGTAGTATCTTAAACATATTCTCTTTGGGATACATGTGTGATAGTGGAATTGTTGGATCATATAGTAGTTCTATATTTATTTATTTTTGAGACAGAGTCTCACTACATTGCCCTCATAGAGTAATGTGACATCACAGCTCACAGTGACCTCTAACTCTTGGGCTTTAAGCAATTCTCTTGCCTCAACCTCTCAAGTAGCTGGGACTACAGGCACCACCACAGTGTCCAGCTATTTTTTTGTTACAGTTGTCATTGTTGTTTAGCAGGCCCAGGCAGGGTTTGAACCCACCTGCTTCAATGCCACAGAGCTATGGGTACAGAGACTCTATTTTAATTTTTTGAGAAAACTCCATACTGTTTCCCATACTGGTTGTACTAATTTACATTTGCACCAACAGTATAGTGTATAAGAGTTCCTTTTCTCCACATCCTCACCAGCATTCTTTTTTTTTTTTTTTGTCATTTTGTTAATAGCCATTCAAACTGGGATGAGATAACATCTCATTGTGATTGTGATCTGAACTTCCATGATGATTAGTGATGCTGAGCATTTTTTTATTTTCTTAACCTGCCATGGCCATTGTATGTCTTCTTTGGAGAAATCTATCTACTCAAGTATTTGACCATTTTAAATGATTTTTTTGCTATTGTTTGATTTTCTTATTTATTTGAGGTATTAACCACTTGTTAGATGCATAGTTTATGAAAATTTCTCCCATTCTGTAGGTTGTCTCTCACCTCCCTTGTTTATTTCCTTTGCTATGATGAAGCTTTTTAGTTTGATATGATCCCAATTATCTATTTTTCTTCTGTTGCCCATGCATTTAAAAAATTAAATGCATTTTTGATTTATTAAAAAACTTATTACATGTAAAAAAATTACAATTTTTTATTAAAATTATTAGGTCTCATTACAAAATGTATTGCCCATCACAGTGTGTGACATACCTCTTGGGTGCGGGACACAATTATAAGAAGGACTTGCCCTAACAAATGCAAGGGTGTAATCTGGTTCTTTGTACTCTCAATGATTCCCCAACAATAAACAAAAACAAAAAAGGAAAAAATTTATTGCCCAGATTAGACTCAAGAAGTATTCCCAGATGTTCTCTTCTACTGGTTGTATAGTTTTAGGTCTTAAATTTAAGTTTTTAAACAACTATCAGGAAAAAATTTAAAAAATTTAGAATAAATGGATAAATTCTTAGATACATTCAACTTACTAAGATTGAATCATGAAGAAATAATGACATTGAAACAAAACAAAATAATAATGACATTGAAACAATAACAAAAACTCTCCAATCAGAAAAGCCCAAAACACTTAAAGAACTAATCAATTCTCAAACTACTCCAAAAAATTAAAGTGGAGGAAATTCTTCCTAATTCATTCTAAAAGGCCAGCATTACTCTAATACTAC
>NW_003852419.1:7713583-7720011 GCF_000181295.1 Otolemur garnettii
TTTTTTTTTTCATTTTGCCTTATAAAATGCATCTTCCCATTTAGCCTTTCTTCAGTGTCAGATGATGATGGTCTTCCCCTTCTTCTTGAATTTCTATTCCTCACATTGCTCACAAGCTGAATGATGAGATTTCTCCTGTAAGAAAGGTGTGACTGCACTTTTTCTTATTTAGTGAATAAGGATATAGCTATTCACAACTGCAACATCCATCAACCAGAAAAATAATTATCTTCCACCATTTGTAGAACCTGCCATAAATCTATAACATCCACAGGACTGATCAGCTCTATCTACTCTTCCCATAAACTTTGTATATTCTAAAATAACTGTTGGTTTTTCAAACTGAATAGGCTATTTCTTCCTACAACCAGTAATTGAATGCATTTGAAGGCCAAAAAATACACTCAGTGTTGTCACTAACCTCTTTTCATGGAATGAGAGGCATAAAAAAAATAAGTCAGATGCCTTCCAACATCAGAGCTGAATAGGCACATTATTATCAGAAAGGTTTTAAGGTTATTATCATTATACAACCAGAAAACAGTAACTAGATTCATGGCTCCTTGTTTGGAAATACATTTGACCCTTAAATAACATGAGTTTGAACTGTGTGAGTCCATGTTTAAGTGGATTTTTTTCAATAAATGTAGTCTTCTCTCCATATCCACAGATCCCACAATCACAACCATTTGCTTATTGAAAATACAGTATTTGCAGCACAGTGCAACAGAGGAGAGCCCACTGTTTGTAAATGCAGGTTCTGCAAGGCAGACTGAAGACTAGAGTATGCACTGATTTGGCTAGTTATGGGGGTACCGGAACCAATCCTTTACAGACAAGGAATTACTATACAATTTTTTCTTTTGCCTATTTCCTATCCTCATGAACCTAAAATAATAAGATATATGAGGCCCGTCAATTAAGTTTGCAAACTCATCCTAGAAAATGTGCTACATACCTCACTGCTGAATATCAGTAGGGTCACCTTTGAGGTGCTCCTCTTAGGAAGCTATGAACTGATGCCAGCACCTAGTTTACCCTTCAAAGCAATTTTCAGTTTTTCTGGAAAGGCCATCAGAACTGACATTGTGTAACATCAGACAATTAAATTTGCGAATTCATCTTAGAAAAAATGCTACATACACCTAACTAATTGCTGAATATCAGTATGGTCACCTTTGGAGTACTCCCCTTGGCCATTTGGGGCCCATAATGATATTCAGAAATCAGATGTGTAGCATTTTTTTCTAGGATGAGTTCACAAACTTAATTGTCTCATCTCCTATACAGGTGCCAAGTCAATACTTGCTTGAATTTGTTAATTAGTAGTGAACGTTAGTTGAACTTTTGCATACTTTATGATCCAATGAATGATGAAAGAAAATTGGGTGTTTATCTTCTTTTTGCTTTTTTTGTAGGTTTATTTTTAAAAATGAATGCAAGTTTTATTATGAAACCTGAAGATTTTTCAAAATGCAGGAGTCAAAAAAATTACAAGGCAGTACTTACAGGAAATTTAAAGGACAAGTTCTTCTCAGGACAGAATAAAGGCATTTTGCCCTACTTTTTTTTTAAGAATCCACTGAAAGCAAATGAAACATCAATAGCCAAAGGGTGAAACTGCATTGAGCAAAACACAGAAAATACCACAACTCCAAAATATAAATATATACATATATTTGAAGCACAAAATAGGAATCATATTAAGTTAACCAGATACTGTGGAATTAGACCAACAGAAGCAAAAGTTGAAAACTAACACTTTCTTCCTTCAAAATTCATTGGGACATTTCTTTCCTACACTTTTTAGTCAAAGACTATTGCTTTAGATAAAGTAGGGAGCGGACTGTGGATTTCATGTTAGAACACAAGCAGCCTGTTCCCGGGGTATCCCTGTGAGTCATACCTATTATGAACATGGAGGAAAGCTAGGCCTCCAGGAGATGGCTGCATCCCCAAAACATGCTCCCAGAATCCCCTCTTCCTCTCCCTCCTCCCTAGAGGAAACCAATAAGAGAGGAAACCAATAATTTCATGGTTTAAGAAATAGTTGAATCCATACAAAAATGAAGAAGTATAAGAAAATAAGTAACACAAAACTCCTGAGTGGAAACCAGAAACAGCAGTGACAACAATAAAACAGAACCAGAAATGAGAAAAAAAGGCATGTAGGTAAGAAGTTCCTAAGAAAAAGATAATGTTTATACAAATTGACATAGATATCAGAAAAATAATTCTCCATAGTCAAAAGATAATATGATTATTCTTTTTACTTTATTTATTACTGTGTAACTATGTGAGGGTTTAATGAGTTATAGTTGACCAAGTGATACAACTATTACAGTTAATAGTCATTTTAACACTGATTAATTTTGATTTTGCAGGATCAGGTTTTTTTTTTTTTAATTAGATCATAACGGTGTACATTCCTGCATTTATGGGGTACAATGTGCTGATTTTACATACAATTTGGAATGTTTACATCAAACTGGCTAACATAGTATTCACCTCACTTATTTAATTATTGTGTTTAGTCATTTATACTCTACTATTAATATATTTGACATGCACGCTTGCAATCTGCACAGTAGGTGAGGACCCACTGATTACCCTCTGTCCACCCGGCCTCCCTTCTACCCTCTCCTTGCCCTTCTCTTCTCTCCTTCTTTCTGGGCTATAACTGTGTTTTATCTTTTGTATGAAAGTGTGGGTGATTATATATTGATTTCATAATAGTATTGAGTACATTGGGCATTTTTCTATTCTTTTTAAAAAACCACAAAGAGATACCAGGGCTCAGAAGCAATAACCTGAAAGAGGGGAAGGGGGTTGGAAGAGCACCGGAAAGAAGAAGAGAAAAATGAAAATATACGTAGTGAGAATTCATATGTAGTATAGACTATGATTAAAACCAAGTAAGACACATGTTAGATGGCTTGAAAATGTAGTGTGAAGTGGGAAAAAAATTATAGATATTTTTAACTGAAATAATAAATGCAGAAGACCAAGAAGATCCTCCATGGCAAGTGGTCGTGGAAGGAAAAAAAGAGGAAAGCTTTTACAAAATAAAGACCTGGGCATGCAAATCTAAAGGAAATGCATGTCTGAGAAGAAGATATTGAGTAATTACCACAGTAAGACATAATTAAGCAAAGCAACTGAACTTCAAGTGTAAAGAGACAATCAAACGAACATTTAGCTAGAGAAAGCAAATCACAGACAAAGATTAAAATAGTTACGTCGGCCTTAGGCTTAAACCAAAGCAGCATGTTCATACCAAAAGACAGTGAAACAATGTCAACACTTTTATCAATGAGATAAATTTATCTTAGATTTATTCTGAGCCAAGTCGTTCTTTAAAAGAAGCATACAAACCTGAATCACCCACATAAGGCTTAAGTTAAACAAAACCACTACACGTACTAAGCCACCCCTCTTCCTACTACACAGCAAAATCTTGTCTTTTAAGAAAAAAATCAGATGAACAATTGAGCAATGGAGAAATCAGTGAGCACTTATTCTATTTAAATAAAGAATATTTGAGAGAACTGAGAATTGATTTATAATATCAGAATAGAATTTAATGTTATAACCATAAATAAACCAATGAGAATAATAAGAAAATAAGAGAGAGAGAAATAGAAGGGAGTCAAACTTGTCCATCTTTCATGGAATATGATTGAGACCCAGAATTCATATATGTATTTTAGAAGATTAATGATTTCAAGTTCTTAATATTTTCAATTATCTTTTACTTTTAGAAAGATCTTTTAAAAATGTATGATTCTTGTAGTGAATAAATTTTTACCTGAAATTGAGAAGTTCCTTTCATTTGTGTTTTGTTTCTTTTTAAAGTCAGACTGGTTAAATTCAATATTTTATAAGGCAAAATATTATGTAAAGAATAACATGCATTATTCTCAATTATTTCTATCCATGTTTTCATACATCCATTTTATCCATCTTTCTGACATATGTGTACATAAAGAAATGTCACCAAATGTCGAAAGGGGTATTTCTGGTTAGTAGAATTTTAGGTGATTTCTTAAAGGTATTACTTAAAATTCATTGTTTTCTGTGGTTTGAATGTCTCCATTAAATTCATGTTTAATTGCCAGTGTTAATGGTTTGGGGAGGTAGGGTATGGGGGTGGGGGATTTTTGCAGGTGCTGAGAGGCAGAGCCCTTGTGAAAAGATTGAGGGCATTATTGAGGAAGTAGGTTAGTTAGCATAGGATAAAAATGATGAGTGGGGCCTGATTTTCTCTCTCTGTCTTATGCACTTGCTTTTTATTTCTGCTCTTCCCCCACCTGGCCCTTTTACCATGGGATGACCCTTGCCAGATACAGGCATTATGCTCTGCAACTTCCCAGTCTCCAGAACTGTGGGTATGTTTGACTTGTGTTTTTGTTTTTTTAAATAAATTACACCATCTGCGGTATTCTGTTCTAACAGCAAAATACAGAGTAAGACACTGATGTAACAAATGCCTCCCAATCTTCGTGCCCTAACACCAAAAAGGTATAATTCTCATTCTTGTCCTATGTCCACCACAAGTCTGGCTTTGCCTATAATAGACCATGAAATCAACATTTCAGGATGTAACTATACAAGCCTCAGGGTTAAGACTGCCAGCAGTGGGAAGGGGCAGGGTCAGTGTCTACCACCCCCAGGGAGAAGTAGTGAATAATTTGAACAATAATATAGGCTACCTCAAGTAGAAAGTCATTCTTTGTTAAAGTAAATATACAATTCTCTGCATTTTGTTCCTGTGATCCAGAAGCTTTGAAGCAAGGGACAAATTATGACTCCGCCTGATGAGAAATTTCTAGCTGTCTGACTTTGTTCCTACCTTCATCCTGTAGTACTTAACACAGCGTTTTCCATATACACATTCATACATTCAAAACTTACATCTTAAATCGATACAACTTTACCTATCAACTTATGGTAAACTATTGTGTCTAAAAGCTGATTTCAGGTGTGATAATTTTTTCTTTCTCCTTCCTTCTTAATTTCCTCCAAAATAAAAATAGATTCTAGAAATCAACAGAAAAACATGATTCACAAATGGAAACACATAAGACCATAGCGCTCACCTCGAATAAATATAGAAGAACAATAAACATAAAAATATGCTCAACTGCTATTAAACAAATGTAAAATAAATTGGGATCATTTTCTCCCATTAAATTTGTCAAAACTTAAAAATTATGTAATCCCAGGGCTAGCCACAAATATAGGGGAAGTGTGTACTGTTAATGGGAGTATAAATTGCTGTAATCACTTTGGGAACTATTTTTATAATATCTATAAAACATTTTAAAACATACTCATTTTGATTCAGAGTTCCATAGCTAGGAAGATAACTTGCAGTGTGATTGACAACCTATCCCATAATAAATTAACAAAGAACTATTTACTTTATCAGTTTGTAGAAAAAAACAAACAAAAAACAGGACAACCTAAATGACCATAAAGAGTAAAACCTAGAAACAGCCTCAGTGAATGTCATTAGAGGTATAATATACAATGGAAGAATATGCTTTTATTTAAAATATTTATGAAATCTCCTCATGTGTGTATGTAAAGATTCATAAGATTTATTAAAGGTAAAAAAGCAACACACATACAAAGACATTTATATGACGGCCTTTACATAGAATTATTATATTTACTGAATACACATACAAGAAGTACCGACAGCAGTGGTTATCTTTGGTGATGGGTGATAAGGGATTTTTACTATTTATATATGTGTGTATTTCTATTGTTTGAATTTTAAAAGCATGACTTCGATTTTTCTAAGAAAATTCAATGGGATTATTCATATGTGGGACTTATGGGTCATTATTATGTCTTTTTTTCTTTTTCCTATCTTCAAAAAGTCAATATATGTTATGAATATGAAAACGGGGTTATTATTTTGTCTGTTTGAAAATAATATTATTTGTAAAAATAAACCAGACAACAAAGAAAAAACAAACACTATGAAAGAGAAAATAAAATTAGCATAGAATCCTACTGCTTGAAACAGAGATTTTAAAAAATAATGAACATAAAGAAGAATTATCAACATCAATCATCACCCAACCACGTGAGGTAAGAAGTAATGACCACTATATTCATGGATATTACCCATACCTTATACCTTCCCCCAACACAAAAAGATAGAATGGAGTGGTGGAAGAGAGTATTTTCAGTGCTATGGTGTGGCTTTACTGATAATACCTGAATCTAAGATCCAGTTTTTATTTGCTGTAACCAAGTTTGTAAGAGAAACCATCACACATAACACATGATACTCAGGTACGACAGTACGTGTGAGCAAGTCGCCTTTCCAACTGATCACAGATATGCTGGGGGATCTGCTCTGGCCCAGGGTTTCTCTTAGGAACATCTCCCCCAGCAATTCTTCACAGGTAGCT
>NW_003852419.1:7720476-7732971 GCF_000181295.1 Otolemur garnettii
AGGACAGCCAATTAGGGGATCTGCTCTGGCCCAGGGTTTCTCTTAGGAACATCTCCCCCAGCAATTCTTCACAGGTAGCTAGAGGACAGCCAATTTAGCTTCTTTCCCTGCAATTTAAAACAGCAACATATTAAGTTGTAATCAGTCATTAAGACCATAATACAGATGTGTTTAGAAAATTCCTTTTCAAAAAGGATAGAACATTAGATGGAAAGAAATGGTAAAGCTAAAGGAGGTGATATTGGTTATTATAAATAGGAAAGATTTGGGTATATTTTTGGTCACAATATTTCTATTTTTGGCATGCTTATGCAGTATATTTGATTTCTTCCTGACAAACGAATGTGCTTTATTGTAATTATGACTATTCCTTCTAGTGTTTGCCTTTATTATGTTCATACTTTCATTAATTTTCCTTTACCTAAGCAAGTAGAAAAGTAATTATAATAATGTAGATTTTATTTTAAGCTCTACATTGTGCTGACAGTGAATCCTCTAATTCCACTGCTTCAGCAAACGAAACTGATGGTCAAGAGAAACATACTGAGTTAGGATTGGTTGGAGGATAGCCAGGCCCACCCACTGGGTATATGTGACCACCATTCGTAGTCTAGGGATTTTAGATAAATAAAGGTAATTAAGAATAATACTGCACATCTAGCCTATTTCAGAGACTATGACAGTGTTTGTGCAATGCCAAGAACCGTTTCTGTCTGCATGTATTCTGATGTTTCACTCTGAAGCTTTACATATATGTGACTTGCAGAAACTAAAGCCGGGTTTTGCTGCACCATGCTGACAGAATTCACTGCAAAGTCTGCTATTCTCAACAAAATCATCAGGAGTTGCATGAAATTAAATTTCAATCTGATGCCAGAAGTGCAAAAGCAATTCAAATATGCATGGCATTTCTAAAGACCAGACTTATATAGTCATAAATATGAAATGCTAACAACCAGCATGATTCAATTGGTTGAATTTTTTTCCATGAAATTATTTGAGACTTTTTCAAAGTTCTATGTTTTTCTATTATTTGTCACGAATAATTTTTATTCCTAAGTATAGGTTTCTCCATGTTGTTAGGAAATACTGGCTTTGGGGAGACAAATTAACTCTTTCACTTATCCTACTGAAAATAATGAAATGAAATATGCATGCACTTTCTTCCTTTGGATGCTTCCTCTCAATCCCCTTCAACATGACTCCTCTGTTTCTGTACTTAACCTTCTCAGCTACTGAATCCTCCCCTACCTGCAACCGGTAACGTATCACTCTGGCAGTGATATGACATGAACCCCAAGTTTCCCAATAGCTCTGCCTTACAAAAAGATTTCCCATCATGTTAAAAAGACAAACAGCTTATTTTGTCTAGTAATGACAAAATTGTGAACAAAAGATTTAACCTATTACTCTTCTCTCCTGTTACTGTTGTGATGATGGTGTGTAAAAAACTACTCCTGTTTCTATTGGTTTATAATGATAAGCATTTCTATTTCTTATTGACAGATCTAAAGATTTTCCCTTAGGGTAGGTTGAGCTTGGCTCTCAGTTCTAGTTAAGTTCATATTTCTTTCTACTAACTCATTTGGGGGCTCAGGCTAAAGGGAAGAGACAGTGGCTTTCTGGGACATTGACTTCTTATGACAATCACAGAAACATAAGAGACCAAACCAAATTGTGCAAATACATTTAGAGCCTTTGCTTTCATTGTGTCTGTAAGTCTTTTGTTAGTGAAAGCAAATTATATGACCAAGCTCAGTATAAATGGGGAGGGAAATATACTTCTCTCACAATAATGTACTTCAAAGTCACAGGCAGAAAGGAAGTAAAGAATTGAGAATCCGCCTCACTTTCCAGAAAATATATTTTCTCTTTCATGGGAATTTGAGAAATAATACTGTGGCTTAAGTGAAAGTAGAATTTGTATTGGTACAAAATGTCAGCATTGTAATTTGAAGTATTCCTCCAACCACCTCTTACATTGATTCTAATGAATCCTATGAATTACATCCCACAGATATAATTCATCAGTGTCACAAATCATAAATAAGAATAAAATCTAGTACTTACTACAGTGCCAGGCACTGTTTTAAGTGCTTTGTATATATATACTCATTTAATTATCACAGTAACTCTGTAAGTGAATGACTATTCTGATATTTGTTGACATGTTAATAAAGTGAGGCATAGAGAGATTTTTCAGTCTGCCCAAAGCCACACATTTCATAAGGTGTGCACTCTAGCTCCAGATCCTAAACTCCTGAGATACTGAATATGCAAAAAGACAATGTCCAGACCATTTAGAAAATAGAAGACCTCTGACTTACAATTGAGCTAGAAAACCAATCAATTACCAGTGATAGCCAGCCAGGAAGCCAATACATTATAAGTCAGACTTGGAGGAGGTCTGACCGTTAGCTAAAGTAGCTAGGACTTGAGTAATAGTTTATAACTTAATTTCTGTCTCTTCTTCTAATTTAGGACAATCAGAGAAAGCTAAATATGTAGCTTTAACCAATCACAAAAGATGCCCCATTTCTAGTTAGCCAGCCTACTACTCGTCCAGGACAACAGCCTCCATTCAGGGCATACCTGAAGACTTCTCTCTTTTCTCACCATAAAACTTACAAACATCTATGCTTATCTTTGAATTTCTGCCAAAACAGAAAGCTCTGACTACATTCCTATAGCAATCTTTGAATAAATAACTTTTGCTTTTTTTATTTTGGTTGGTCTTCATTTATTTTTAAATAGCTATAGCAATATCCATCACATTTAATAAAATAGATTTTGTGAATAATATATCTATCATGGACTAAGACTATAGCTATTTTTCCAAAAAGGCCAATAATTGGCTCTTTTAAGGACTCAATTTAAGCAACACAGTCTTTCTACTACTTAATATTTAGAGAAGTGTATGCATATATATCTACAGAAAGTCCAAATCAACAATGTTCACAATAATAAAAATAAAAGCAATAACAAAAACAATAGTTATTTTATTATTAAGCATTTATAAGTACCAAACACATTATTAAAGCCATTGTTTATATTAGTTTGTTGCAAACTCACTACTGAAATTATCCTCATTTTACAGATGAAAAATTAAAGTTTAAAGAGGGTAAAAAACTTATTGGTACATACACTGCTTGCATATTGCACAAACAAGGCCTAACATTGACATTTTAACTCCAAAATTCAAGTACATTGATGCTTAATTTAATGCAAGGCATACAGTAGAAATTCGACTTACTCAATACTTATAGAGTGAATAGAATTAATTGCTGACTGATCAATTACCAACACTGAGTTAAAACCTACACTGACCATGAAAATATATTCATCAAACCCCTTAGAACTTCCTTACGCCTTTCTTGGATTCTCTTTTTCTATGTGATGTTATTTATGTTCACCTACACTTGCTATATGTATTACCAGATTCCCCATTTAGATAAGAACATCTTAAGAGCAAATAATGTTCTATGCTTTTTGTCCTGGGTTTGGTTTTACTGTGTACATGTCGTGAATACTGAATCAATGGAGAGAAATAGGTCCAAGATTCTGTGTTACCCTTTTCTGTCTGCCCAGTGAATGAATTTTCCAGTAACTATTGGTATTTGTAGCTCTGGTCTCTCACCAAACCAAATGCAAATGTATACTATCTTCCAATTAAGCAACCAATAGATTTTAGCCAAGAGGTACATAAAACATGAACATTTTGGCTAGGAAATGACTTCCTGACAATCAAGTGTTGCGAGAATACCTGTAGCAATGAAGTGTTTTAACTTTTCAACAGAACAGTTAAGGGGACTGTCACCTTGAGCACATGCGAGGTAGCAGGCACAGCTCATTTTCTCCAAAGTATTTGAGATCCATTGTAAAGAGACTATGAAATGATGGGACTTACAATAAACATCAATGATAAATACTAAAGCTGTGATATGAGGAATGGAATCAAGTAAATAAAAAAAAAAAGTTCGAAGATTTCTTTTAAAGGCATCCAAAGAAATGGATGTACCTGGCAATCACCTCCTCCACAAATGGTGAGGAGATAATCACATGTTGGATAAAATATTTAAGAGAGACACTGGAATTCAGCAGGAAAGTGACAGGGAACCTCTGAAAGATAGAAAGAGCAGGAAGTGAAGCAGCCCTTCTAGCTAGGACCGCCTTCCAGCCAGGAGAAAGTGCCCATGGCAGGGAAAGGCAAAGGATCTCCAGCAGACTACATTCTTACCACAGACTCCTACAACCCTATCCCTGGGAGAGTCCCTGTACTAGTACCTCTGAGACTAGTACAGGGTACTGCCTGGAGTCCACATTATAGCATTGCTCCAGAGAGGGAGCTCACACAGGCCCCCAACGCCCTATAATACCCTAACATCTGCCCCACCCTGGCAGTGAGAGGGCCCAGACCCTACCATGCTACATCTTGCTCCTGGGGCACTATAGCTCCTCATCTCTACATCTCAGGAGCACTCTGGCACCTTCTATACACACAAAGGGCTACAGTGATGTTACACCAGATAGACCCAGTGATGTGGCTATCTCTAGCATTCTAACCCATGCAGTGTCCTACACTGCAAGGAATGGGTAGTACAGCACACCAGAAAGGCTGCCCTTGGGATGAAGGGGATAAAGTGAGAGTTCCCCAGAGCCTGAGAGCCACCTTATAGCACCACTGCCTCTACCATCAGCCTTACCCCTCCAGTGGTGGGGCTGCTGTTCATCTGAATGCACCTCTAGGAAACCTGGAAACTGGCCTGTCTAGGCATTGTTCAATGGCCTAAAAACAGGATGCTCCATCTGCTCTCACTGTTCAGGTGCCTGGGGATGGGTCTATGGCATCTAACATCACCAGTATCCATGCAAACATCAGTGGCCCTGAGAGCATGCCTGCTCAGTCTGCGGCCATAACGACCACTGCCATCCACTGCGTATGCCACTTGGGGGCCTAGGGCCTGGCACACAAAGCCACAAAGCCCACCACTGGTATTCCAGTGTACCAGTCAGAGGCCTGAGTATAGGCACATTACCACAACTGCCACCACTGATGCCAGACATTCTGCCAGGAGCTTGGGGACTCACCTGTCTGTCAAGCTCACTGCTGCAACTGTCAGCACTCAAGCAAGCAGCTTAAAATCCCAAGTACAAGGCCTGACAAAATCCACTGTCACCAGTGCCTGTCACCAGTGTCTCTCATATGAACTGAGCCATCTTGAGGGAGGGCTCAAGGATCTACCTGCTTAGCCACCATTGCTACTGCTGGTCCTTGAGACTGGTCCATCTGGCATCCCTCTCCCCAGCAAAGATTTACCACAGCTTCCACAAACAACCACAGCCCAAACAACTGAGGAACTCATGGACACCATTGATGGTGATTACAACCAAATAATTCTTCCAAAGACTAAACTACTATTCACACCCAGAATCAAAGCCAAAGCTCTCTATCCAGTAAAAGTCCTTCCCTATGAAACCCAATTCATAAAGTTGGAAGAAGTGACCATTATATAAGACATACAGATATCAATGTTAGGACACATGAAAATGCAGGGAGACATAAAACCTCTAGAAGAACACAATAACTCTCTTGTTATAGATTGCTTCAAAAAGGAACTGTACAAAATGCCTAAAAAAGAATGCAAAATAATTATATTAAAGAAATTCAGTAAAATACAAGAGAACACATAAATGATACAAAGAAATCAGAAAAGCAAATCATTATCTGAATGAGAAATTCAACAAAGAGACAGATATCATTAAAAGAAATAAAACTGCCATAAAAAAAACATCAAACCACAGTGATAAACAGTAAGAGAGGCAAGGAACACAGGATATAGAAAACAACCAAAAAAAAAAAAATTAACATATCAGGAATAAATCACTTATAAATAATAACCATGAATGTACAATAGATTAAATTCTCCAATTAAAAGATACAGACTTAATATATTAAAAAAGTGGTCCAAGTATATTCTGCCTACAAATAACTCACTTCACCTATAAAAGAAACACATAGAATAAAATGGAGGGATAGAAAAAGATATTTATGCAAACAAAACCCAAAAGCAATCAGGAATGGCTATGACTATAGCCGATAAAATAGATTTCAAATAAAAACTGTAAAAGGAGACAATGAAGGTCATTATATAATGATAAAGGGATTAATTTAGCAAGCAGATATAACAATTCTAAATATGCATGCACCTAACCCTGGAGAACTCAGATATACAAAAGAAATACTGTTGGATCTAAAGGGAGAGGGAGAATCCAATACAATAATATTAATAGCTAGGAACTTCTATACGCTTGGCATTACAGAAAATCAAAAAAGAAACATTGGATTTAAAATGAATTTTAGAACAAAGACATCTTACAGAAATTTATAAAGCACTTTATGCATCAACAGTAGAGTACACATCTTTTCAATAGTACATGGAACATCCAGAATAGACCATACGTTAAACCACAAAACAAATATCAACAAATGTTTTAAAATTCCAATTTATATCAATTATCTTCTCAAACCACAATAAAACTAAACATCAATTATAAAAGGAACATTGGAAAATATACATATACATGAACATTACATAACATGCTTCTTAATGACTATTCAATGAAGAAGTTATGAAGTAAATTAAAAATTTCCGAAAACAAATGAAAATAGAAACAAACATACCAAAACCTATGAAATACAGCAAAAGCAGTGCTAAGTGGCAAGTTTGTAGCAAAGGAAAAAAAATGGAAAGATTTCAAATAAACAATCTAACAATGCATGCCAAGGAACTAGAAAAGCAAAACATAGGTGAAAAGACATAATAAAGATCAGAGCAGAAATAAGCAAACTAGAGACCAAAAAATATACAAAGGATTAACAAAGCAAACAGTTGGTTTTTTAAAAAAGATAAATAAAACCTCTAGAATTTAGATAGACTAACCAAAACAAAGAAATTTAAATGAATAAATTCAGAAGTATAGAAGGAGACACTACAAATGCTATTACATAAATACAAGGAATCATTAGAGTGTTAGAAAACACTATATGCTAAAATACTGTAAAACCTCAAGGAAATGGGTAAATTCCTAGACACACACAACCTACCAAGATTGAAGCAAGAAGAAATAGAAACCTCATAAACCAATAATGAGTAATGAGATTGATTATACATATAAATCTCCCAACAAGGAAAAACTCAGAACCAAATGGCTTTACTGCTGAATTCTAGCAAACTTATAAAGCACTAACATTAATTCTTCCCAAACTATTCCAAAAAATTAAAGAGGAGAAAATTCTTCCTAATTCACTCTATAAGGCTAGCATACCCTACCACCAAAACCAGACAAATACAAAGAAAACAAACAATAACAACAAAAGGAAAAAGGCTGATATCCTTGACAGATATAGTCATAAAAATCCTCAACAAAATTCTACCAAACTGAATCCAACAACCCATCGAATACATGATATACTATGATAAAATCCTTATTTTTATCATAGTTTTATGATAGATTTATACTATGATAAATCCTTATTTATCATAAGGATTCAAGGATGGTTTAATGTACACAAATCAATAAATGTGAAATTTCACATCCACAGAATAAAGGACAAAGAACATATGATCATATCAACAGATACAAAAAAGCATATGATAAAATTCAACACCCCTTCATAATAAAAACCTCAACAAATTGGCATAGAAGACAATCCCATTTACAATAGCTAAAAAAAATCTAGAAATAAATTTAACCAAATAAGTAAAAAATCTCTGCATTGAAAACTCTGAAACACTAATGAAAATAATTGAAGAGGATACAAAAGGAAAGACATCTCGTGCTCATGGATGGGGAGAATCAACATTGCTAAAATGATCAACTATGCACCTAATCTCCAGAATCCATTCCCTCTCAATATGCCTGTAACATTTTCACAGACAGAAAATACAATCATAAAATATATATGGAACCACAAAAGATCAAAAACATCTAAAGCAATATGGAGCAAAAGGAACAAAGCTACCTCACTTCAGAATATATAAGAAAACTATGGCAACTAAAATAATGTGGTATTGGTATATAAGAAGAATACCAATGGACCAGAATGTAGAACCCAGAAAATATCAGTTCTACATTTAAAAACTGATTTTTGACAAAAGCACCAATATCTTACATTTAGGAACAGACACTCGCTTTGACAAATGGTGTAGGGAAAACAACATATCCATATGGAGAAGAATTAAACTAAACTCCCATTTTTTACCATAGATGAAGATCAACTCAAAATGGATTAAAGACTTAAAAATAACACCTGAAAGTATAAAACTGCTGGAAGAAAACATAGAGGAAATGCTTCAGGATATTAGTCTAGGGATGCAAAGATTTTATGATTAAGACTTTAAAAGCATAGGCAACAAAAATAAAAATGGACAAGTGAGACTATATTAAACTGAAATGCTTCTGCACAGACAAGGAAACAATCAACAGAGTGAAGGGACAACCACTAGAATGGAAGAACATATTCGCAAACCTGACAAGGTGACTAAAATCCAGGATATACAAGGAATTCAAATAACTCAATGGCAAAAATACATATGATCCCATTAAAAAGTGTACAAAGTATCTGAATTGATGTTTCTTAGAAGAAAACATACAAATAGCCAACAGGTATGTGAAAAAATACTCAGCATCACTAACCATTAGTAAAAAGGAAATGAAAGCCACAATGAAATGTCATCTCTCCTCAGTTAGAATGGCTGTTACCAAAAAGACAAAATATAACAAATGCTGGTGAGGATCTGCAGATAAGGAAAATCTTATACACTGTTGGTAGGAAGTTAAATTCATAAACCCCCATTGTGGAAAATAATGTGGAGTTTTTCTAGAAAATAGAATATATTTAGAATATATTTTCTAAAAATACAACTACTGTATTACCTAGCAATCCAACTACTTTGTATTTATACACAGGGGAAAAAAATTAGTACAGCAAAAGGATACCAGCATCCCCATACTTACTGCAGCAGCATTTACAATAGCCCAGATTTGGAATCAATCAACAGATGAAAGGGTAAAGAAAAATTAGCATATATACACAATTATTCATCCATAAAAATAATAAAATCCTGTCATTTCCAGCAACATGGATGGAACTGGAAGTTCTTATGTTAAGTGAAAGGAAATCAGGCATGACAATATTACATATTCTCACTCACATGAAATAGCTAAACAATTGATCTCATGGAGGTAGGAAGAGGAATAAAAGATGTGGGATAGAGCATTGGAGTAAAAGTGCAAGGTGCTGGGGACAGAGTGATCTGGGGAAAAGCCAAGCATCACCACTGTCCCGGAGTACTAAAAGCAATACTCACTAGACACAGCATACTGAGTATACTGTCTCAGCCCTAAGTCGTATTTAGCAGTGATAAGAAAAAGGCAAGACAGAAGTGCAGTAAACAGAATGTGTCAACAGCTCAATCATACTATTAAAGATAAACTTTTTGTTTTTTAACCTTTACTCTCTCTTTGAAGCTTTCTGCTGTGCTGTATTTTTTTTTTTTCTTAATGCCTGAGATGTCAATAAAAGCCTGTGAAGATCATCAGGAGAGGCTGCACCGTTGTCTCTCTGTGGAGGGCTTGCTGGTCTTGGCCTTCCTGGATCCCTCAGCTCAATGCATATGGACTGAGTAGCACCAAGAAATAGATATCAGAGGCCAGTGGGGGGCTGGGATGAAGAGAGTTTGGTTAATAGCTGCAAACATACAGTTACATGGAAGGAGTAAGTTATAGTGTTTGGTAGAATAATAGGTTGACTATAATTTATTGTGCCTTTTAACATAGCTAGAAGAGAAGAGTTGGAATGTTCTCAACACAAAGAAATGGTCGATGTTTGAGGTGATGGATATCCTAAAAACCCTGGTTTGATTATTACACATTGTATCCACATGTCAAAGTATCACATGCATCCCATAATATATATCATTATTTATTAATTGAAAAGACCTCTTAGGAGAGGTATGATTTTAATTTATTTAAAAAATGGCTATGGGTTTAATTAAGGGCAAGGGAGAAGAGAACATGCCAGTCTTAAGGAACAGTGTGTCCAAATGAAGAACAGGAAAAAGACGACATACAGAGGCGCACGAATAGATAAGCTTAGTAAGAAAAAAGGGTTTCTGCAAGGAAATAGTGGCACTCATTTCCATTGTGCCTTTACTATACAAGAAGAATATCTGACCTTCAGTGAAATATCAGAGCCTAATGGGAAATACCACAAATGCTTATTTTGGAACCAAAATGGCAGTTCTACAATTTACATTTTTTAGGAGATGAATTATCATGACCAAATGCCATTTTTCTTCATGATGATGTCTGCGTGTGACAACATGACATTTTATAAACACATTATACCATTCTGTACTTTTCAGAAGGAAATAGGCCTGCTGTCTACCCCTTTCCTTTCTTAATATCTCATTGCTTTACTCTTCTCAATGAATTGTTCACTCTTGCAAAGAATTACATGTCCAGCTTTTTTTTTCTCTTCCCAAATAAGGTGATGAAAAAAGTAAAATCTATTTTGTAAACCAATGAACTACCAGTTCTCTTTTCAGAAGTCTCACAGTTCATGTTATCATAAAACAGGGAGCATTTTTCCCTGCTCTCTGCTATTTGCTAATACTGAGATTATCCTTAATTTCTCCTTTTCCCTCTTTGTTTATATGTGGTTATGACAATTCTTATATCAAGCATCTTCCTATAATTGTCTCCATTTTTGTTACCTGGATACATTTCCAGTCCAGGGTATGTACACATCTCAAAAATGTGAAAATCCATGAGAAGTTTGCACAGATCTGGCAGTATGCTTCTAAAGTTCTTCTCTCAAGGAATAGAGACAGTCCAAACACCGGAGAACCAGCCATAGTGGGCTTCCCTGTTTATACAGCCTAGGTAACAGAGTGGAATCTGAGTGGTCATTTGGGGCAAGTGGATCACGGTCTATAAAGAAACTCACTCAGCAGTTCTTAATAACTGACTTTTCTGCAAAGCCCTATGTGACATACAAGGTACTGTGAGGATACAAGGATAGCAAGGACACTGTTATTACCACCAAAAACTTATAGTCCAACATTTAAGATCAGAGCATAATAATAGAGAGCTATGGGTATTGTAAGAAAAGTATATAACAAGGGCTATGAGACTTAAAAACAGAGGGGAATTATTTTTTACTGGCCAAAAGCCAATCATGCTTTGTGAAAAATGCAATATATGACCTCTGTTCTAATGTTTGGCAGAAAGCATGTAGTGATAAACCTGCACACGCAGACACTCTGAGCCAATGTCAACTGTCATAGTCAAATCATGTTTGTTTTTATTCCTAGGAATGATTCCATTTAACTTCATTGTTCCTGATCCCAAGGATCTCAAGCCAATAAAAAGCAATAATATAAAATGACCTGTTTGATTAGGTCGATTTCAAGGTTCTACTTTTGTGCTTGTATTATTTACAACCATTTCATTCATTCAGATAATTGCAGAAAAATAACAGTTAAATAAGTAATGAAGCCCAAAGTTCTTTTCTGCTGCAACATTTTAGCATCCTTTCCTCATAAATCTTAAGTTTGCCTTAAGACTCTAACAGCACTTTAGTGAGCATGAAATATGATTGCAATTGTAAAAGTAACCAGAAAAGAAAGAAAACATCAGCTTCCTGGATGGGTTATTCTAAAACAGAAACACTTAGGGGTGGAGCAGCCTCAACTGCAGATGCAAAGATTCCATAAGGACACCATCTAACTGTGATTATTAAATTATAATTACATATTAAATATAATAATTATAATTACATTATTAAATTATGTTTTATATTATCAAGTAGCCTGCATTTTTTTTTATTTCAAATTTCTAATACACAAGAAAAAATTAACCTGGCAACAGTTCTGATTCTAGGTGTTCAAACCACCCTTTTATTATTAATTACTTTAATTTGTGCAACATGTGTTGGGTCACTGACCACAAGCAGTCCAACTTTTAATTTAAATTGAGTACAATCTACACAGAACACTGTCTCAATCGGTAATCAAAACACCATAATTTCCTAATGTATGTGTATTTCTGAGTGATAGATTACCTCTGGTCCACCCATCATAACTAATTTAAGTAGCAACTTACTCCTATTATTCCATATGTTATTAAACTTATCACCCAAGACACAAAATTTAATGTTAATTGATTATTATCTAAACATAATGTATTGTACCAGAGTGGTGTTCATTTGTCAATGTTTCTAAAGCATTCTGCACATGTTGTAAAGGTGGGAGTAACATTTGGAATTTTTTTTTTACTCACATAAAATTACTATTACAAAGAGGCAAAAATATGAGAAGCAATTTATTTCAACAAAAATAAATTAATCAATTTCTTGGTATATGTTTCACAGAAAACCTATTTCCTATGAAAAAAAATGGCCCAGAGGGAGCTGAAAGGTGTGTTAAAAGT
>NW_003852419.1:7733610-7739674 GCF_000181295.1 Otolemur garnettii
AGCAGAATTATGTCCTCAGCTTGCCTTTGAAGTGTGCTCTTATTCCATTAGGGAGAAATGCCCAACCAAGTGTATCTTTAAGCCTAAGAACACTGTTGCAGGATTTCTGACCTGGACCTGAGTCCCAGTTAAAAATTTGTATTTGTGTGGCCAGAAAGTTTTAGTCCAGAACGCCATGAAAACTGTTTCTAACTTTTAGTTCAAAGTACTCATGGTAACCTTTAGTAAACCAATTTCATCCAAGTTTTTCCTTTATCTTCTTCCCATTATATCATTTCTTATCATTTTTAACATTATTACTTGTAGATAAATCATTTAATTATGATTGGCAAAACAGCAATGATACTCACAAGAAATAATCTACGTTGACACTAAAATATATATATATGAATATTATATGTTAATATATACATATTTTTCTGAAATATTTATACTCCCAAATACTTATATTTATTCACCTAAATACTTTGGTGAATAATTCTTAAGAACAAGGACAAGTCTTATATGAGTACAGAATGCCTGCCAAAATGAAGAAATTAACATCAATATGTGTATACAATACTATTATCTAGTCTCCAGCCCATACCATATATTTTGCCACATTTTCCTCCAATAATGTATTTTAAGGTCATCTCCCGCCCGGAAATTTCAGTCTATGATCTAGTCGAGGGTCACTCCTTACATTTAGTTGTTATGTCTTGTTGTCCCTTTGGTTTGTTAATTTCTTAGTTTTTTTTTTCTCTTTCATAACTTTTACATTTTTGGAATGCATGGGCTAATTATTTTGTGGTGAGTTTGGTCTGAGTTTTTCACACGATTAATTTCAGGTCATGAGTTTTAGGGGCAAGTATAACAAAGAAGTGATGTCATCTTCACTTTCCAGGAGGTGGAGGATATGAGTTTGTTCCGTGACTAGTGATGGTAACTTGGATTGCTAGCTTAAGGTGGTGTCTGACAGGTGTGTCCATCAAAAAATGCTACTTATTTTCTTGATAATTAGTGAAGATTTTGTGAAAAGACAGTTTGAATCTATATAAAGATGCTGTTCCCTCATCAAACATTTACTTACTAGATTTAGCAACCATTGATGATTCTTAACTGACTCAATTTTTACTCTGATGGTGGCCAAGTGGTGATTTTCTTGTACATTTATTAATTGGTATTTTATTGCAGAAAAGAACTTTTCTTTCTCCATTCGTCTATTTATCTAATTATATCATAGATTCATGGACTCATTTGAATTTAGTGAGTCATACTCTGTGAAATCCTGGACATGCACATGCACTGCCCAAATTCTTTCAAGAGAATCTGTTCTGAGGACATGTCTGCCTAACAGGCTCCATTTGCTATAGATCCGCTACAAAGTTTACCCAAGGCCATGGTCTCCCAGAGCTTCTCCGGGTCAATGCCCAGGCATGGCAGGGTATTAGAATTGGGGCATTTATGCCCAGTGAAGGACTGCTATGAAGGGGCGATCCTCTCTAGGCCTCCCGTTAGCCTGCTCAAAATGGACACACTGCACAGATACATTGCACACTTTCTGGGTAAAGGACACACCTATAACTCTGAGTTGAAATATACAAACGCAAACTTTGTAACCAAAATGCATTGATCCCCTTAATACTGAGGTGTTAAAAATAGAAGGAGAGAAAGACATTCTTTCTCAGAGCAAGACCACAAACGGCAGCTCTTCCCATCCAATCCTCCCTTGTTCCCTCTCTGCCTTTACAGGAGTCAGTCCCTCACTGCATTTGGGGCCTTCCCCAACTTCCTTCCTGCTCTTTATCCTTTACAGGAATTTCCATGAAGAAATCTACTATACGTCAAATTTTGTGTCAGTGTCTTTTTATTTTTTTGGAGGAAACAAACAGACACATTCTCCTACCAGCCTTATTTATTTTGATGCTCAAATTGCCCCAGATGTGACCAGTAGGAGTTGCTTCTATGTCTTTTTTCCTTCTTTACCTTTTTATTCTGAAATAATTTTAGGGTCACACAGAAGTTTGCTTAAAAAGTTAATCTCCTGGTGGTAAAGAATAAAATCATAGATATCAGAGACTGTAACGGGCGTATATAAGCAGGAGCTGGGAAGAAGAGCAGATGGGTAATGGGTACAGCATATAGTTAGAAGGTGAGAATTATAATACTGGGTAGCAGAGGAGGGCAACTATAGCTAGGAACGATGTTTTGCATATTTCAAAGTAGTTAGAAATGTTGAAATGTTCCCAACCAATAGAAAGGCTAAGTACTCAAGGTGATGGGTACCCATAATACCCAGACAGATTATTCTATGCATGCAACAAATTATCACATGTACACTATCAATACGTACAGTATTATGTATCAATAAAAGTAATATAAAAAGTTCTGTGTACTCTTCATCTACCTTCTCACAATGATAATATTTATGTAACCATAATGCAGTTATCAAAACCAGAATGTAAACATTAGAAGCATATTAAGGAAACGACATACATTATTTTGACCATGTCCATACTTGTATGTTCACCAGTTTGTTACAGATCCTTGGGTGGTCAACTTTCATGTGGAAGTTCTACCACATGCCCTTAGTCATGGAGTACACAGAAAGTAATTTCAAGAATTTTTACCCATGTCATTGCAAGAAACACTGAATTCAATATCTGTATATGGTATGTGGGTGAAATACAGTCTTGAAACTATTGACTTTCTCCCATTTGAATGTGGTAAAGTTATTAACACAATTAGGTTTGTTTATATTTGCATCCCATTTTATAGTTTTTGTCCATCCTTGTTGATATCGGTCTATCCACTCATCCAGTGTAGATGCAATATTATGCTTTTGGAATGTAAACCAATTGTTATGCATAAACAAGTTTACTAGATATATTAAATAAAAAATTAAATAATATATACCTCTATGACGAGTAAAGTCTATGTGGATTCTTCCCACACTGTCTCTCATCTTCATGGCTATCACTCCTCCTGACGTTCACCTCTCATGTGCTTTCCTTAATATATTTTTTGGATGGTAAATATGTAACCCTAAACATATCTTACATATTTTTGAACTTTTTTCTATTAGTGGAATTCATGATATTTAGTTTGTTTCTTATCACAAAGAAATGTTTGTGAGATGTAATTTATTCACTTTTACTGTTGTATCTCTAATAACCAAAATTTATCTATGATTTTTGTTAATAGCAATTTATTTCGGTTACCTTTTGCAGTTACAAACAGGGCTGCAATAAGCAACACATGCTGACTCCCTCCCTGTGCTCACGCGCAACACGTTGTTTAGAGCGTGGCAGGTTTGCTGGGGGGACAGCACCGCATTTCACTGTAAGGTTGACTCTTAGAAGGGACTGCTGTCTATGTGGAGTCTGCACATTCTCTCCATGTCTGCGTGGGTTTTTTCCAGGTATCCTCAGCTTCCTCTCACACCCCGAAGATGTCCAAATTAGGCTGACTGGGGTGTCTATACCGTTTCGGTGTGAGTACAGGTGCATGTGTAAGGCCCCGCAATGAAATGGCATCCTATCCAACGTTGGTTCCCACCCTGAGTTGCCAGGATAGGCTTTGGTCACTGCGACCCTAAACTGGAATAATTGGGTAAATAATTATCTCACTTACTTTTAGTCATCTTTCTCTAATGTATGTATAACTTGTATTTATTTCCATGTTTAATATAAGGAGTGTTTGGGGGCTTTATGGAGAAGTTCAGTAACATTTTTGTGACCAGAAATATGCTGTAGGGATGTAATTCTTGTTTAAATTAATTGTCCTATGGTAAATTCGGTTTTGTTGTATTTTGTTTGTCCTAATAGAGCTGCAGTTTCCAAGAACCTATTGATGACATTAAAACTTACTACCCAGGGAGCTTTACCTTCATACAAGTTTTGACTAGCTTTCCAAAATGGTTCTAGGAATGTATATGTCTACCAGAAGTACATAAGAGTTTCAATTACTCTGTGCTCTCAAGTAATTTCTGTTGTGAGACATTAAATGTTTTTCTATTGAAATTTGTGAAATAATATCTCATTTTGCTTTTTGTTTTCATGAATATGAGTTAAGATTTGTCATCTTTTCATACAATTTCCGGCCACTAATTTTTCCAACTTCGGTTAGTTGCTAGTATACATTTGTTACATTATCTTTCGTTTTTTAATCTTTTCCTCATGGATTTTATATACTTTGAATATTTTCTGAGTAGATAAAATACTCAGAATTGACCATTGAATACTCTGAATTGAACATTTTATATACTCTGAATTGTAGACATTTGGTAGTTAGGTTCTGCAAATATCTTTTTACTAGTTTAGCTATTTTTTCTATCAGTATTAAATGCTATGCTTGGATGGGCAAAATAATTATTTTAATATACATGTACTTATATTTACTACCTCTTATGTTTCACATTCCTTATTTGAGAAATTCTTACCAATCCTTAAATCACAAAGATATCTTCTTACATTCTCATATTCACATGTAGGTTTTGCAATTATTTTAAACTGCTAATCAGGACGTCTATGAAATGAAGGTCAGATTTTATATTTTTTAATATATTATATTGTTCCAGAAAAATTTCCACCTGCAATGCCAGTTATTTCAAATATTCAATTTTCACCTATGTACATCTTTGTGGGCTGTTTATTTATCCGCTTCTACACCAGGACTCACTCTCTTCATTAAAACAGGTTTGTAAGATTTGTTATGATGCAAATTCTCCTATTCTGTTCTTCTTTGGAACTGTCTTATTACTTTTGACTTTTTGTATCTCATATTAATTTTAGAATCAGCTTGTCAAATTTCATCAAACTCCCTGTCAGGATCTCTTTGGGTTTTCACTAAAATATAGAGTGAGATAAATAATGAGAACTGTTATCTCTGATATTAAAACTGCTAATTAACATGATATTTATTTTTTACGTAGGCCAACTTTAATGTACTTTTTATAAAATTTAAAATGAACATGAGATTAGAAATGTTTAGGTTACATTGTTTTCAGTTCTAAGGTAAAGTTCAAGTTGAAGTTGAGTCCTTCACCCAGGGGTTGTGAACAACCTAACATTGTGTACATTAGGTGAGATCCGCCAATTGCCCTCCCTCATCCCCTCTCCCCTTTTCATTGCTAGACTATATTTGTGTTTTATCATTAGTGTGAGTGTGTAGTTGTGTATATATTAGTTTTATATTACTATCGAGTACATTGGATTTTTTTTTTCCATTCCTGAGATACTTTACTAAGAAAAATGTGTTTCAACTCCATCCAGGTAAACGTAAAAGACTTAAAGTCTCCATCTTTTCTTACGGCTGAATAATACTCCATGGTACACATATGCCACTGTTTGTTAATCCATTCATGGGTTGATGGGCATTTGGGCTGCTTCCACAACTTGACAATTGTGAATTGAGCTGCTATAAACGTTCTGCTGCAAATGTCTTCGTGGTAAAATGATTTTTGTTCTTCTGGGTAGAGACCTAGTATTGGGATTGAGGGATCAAATAGGTCAACTTTTAGTTCTTCAAGGATTCTCCATAGCTCTTCCCATAAAGGTTGTATTAGTTTGCAATCCCACCACCAGTGCAAAGTGTTCCCTTTTCTCCACATCCATGTCAGTAGATTTGGGACTAAGGTTTTACATTTTCATCAAAAATCATGAGCATCTTTGTTTACACTTAATCTTAGGATTCTTTTATATTTAATTCTGCTAACAATCATAGATACATATTTTAAACTGCATTTACTGTTATTGCTGGTGGATAGAAATGCTATTTAATTTTTATATGGAACATGTATACCTTGTTGACTTTACATTAACTCTAATCGCTTGCCTGTAGATTCTGTTTATCTATGTAGGCAATCATAATAACATCTGCAAATCATGACATCTCTTCTTCTTTTGCTCAGACCATATGCCTCATAACTTTATATATACATATGTGTGAGTGTGTGTCTGTGTGTCTGTGTGTAGAGATAGCTATAGATATCATACTGGCAAAGAGACATAGTATATTATGAAATGAAAGTAGTGATAGCAAGTATCTTTGTTTTGTTATTGTTATTAAAAGAAACGCTTCTAAC
>NW_003852419.1:7741969-7744481 GCF_000181295.1 Otolemur garnettii
TTCCTGTGTAGGGAACTGATTATAGGCCTGCTTATAGGTAAAAAGGAGCTAGAAGTTGTCTAATTACTCATTGCAAATGAACCAATTATTTTGAAATAATAATAGTCGATTGGTGGGATCACGCCTATGGTTCATCCTATAAGGGTACATGTGAACCTCTCTAAATGTAGAATATAAAGGTTTTAACGCAATAACTAAGATATGAAGGCTATGTTAACCAGTTGGATGAAAGTATTTCAAATTGTATATAGAAACAGTATACTGTACCCCATGATAGTATTAATGTACACTGCTACGATTTAATAAAAAAAAAAAGAAATAATAACAGTCAATGGAGTATACTGACCAAGCAATTTTGAGGGCACATTTTGGGTTTCTAGTGAATCTTTTCACTTGGAACTTACTTACATTTGCCCTATTCCGTAATGTGTTATTTTCTAGTGGCTACTTTTACTTCCTCTCTCAAACCTTGAGTTTCTAGCCATTCAAATCTGCCCCATTCATCTCTCCATCAGCTGTCCAGAGTAGGATTTTAAAAGAACCCCAGGCCTGTTCCTACTGTGGGGTTTCCATCTAGTCTCGATAGAAGGCTCCTTTGCTTCACCATCTCGATCTGGGCATCAACTTTCCAATGAAATTCTCTGGTTTGCTGCTAGAAACAGGCCGTGACCCTGGCCCCAGACTCTGCTACCTGGAAGGTTTAGCACATGTAGTCCTGATGCTTGGAGGAGAATCCTGGGTCTCTGATTGGTTGTCTTAGGGTGACTGTTAAGCTGTCCCTTTCCTTTTCCCATGGGGAAATGCTTGAGATTTGCTTGGAAAATGTGACTCTTTAATGGCATTTCAAATATTTTAAATATCTTCAAGGTAACAGTTGTGCTTTCTCAAAACAAACTAGCTTTCTACCCAATCCTTTCAAAGTCTTAACTTAGGCGGCTTAGTATTTAGGTATAGCTACAGCGTCTGGTCTAGGCGTCTAAAGCTTTAGCCAAAACTACAATAGAATCTTCATTTGGGATCGTGTTATTTTTTCCTTTATTTCTCCAATAGTATATTCATGAATGAAATAAAGAAAAGAAGAAAACATTGCCTACAGGTATTCTGGCCAGAATCCTGTGTCTGTTCGTATTATCCAGAGGTTTATTATTTTCTTTTTGTTACAGTATGTTTCAGTTTTGTTTAGACCAGGGGCTCTCAACCTTCCTAATGCTGTGATGTATTTTCATTGTTACAAAGGGGTCACCACCCATAGGTTGAGAATCGCTGGTAAGTGTGGATTTTGCCCTTTTTCTTTGCACCATGGTCAAGTTTAGGGCAGAGAAAATCCCACTTTAAGAGCATGTTACGTGGCTATTTTCACACGATCTTTATGAATTCAGTATGACAGATTTGTTGGGTTCATTATTCTCTAATGTTTCATGATCTGATGTCTCTCCATATTAGGGTTTTTATAGAGATAATGCTTTTCTTCTACCACAGTGGGAGGATTGTCATATTGCTTGGAAGGTTTAGAAAGAAATGTAAGTAACTGCTCCTTAAACTCACCCTTAACAATTCTTTTGCCCATCACTCCACCTTTGAACATATGTATCTGTGCCATCAAACTGGTGTCTCCACACCAGATATGGCCAATGGCCATCTTTTTATCAACCTCTACCTTAATTTGACCATCTCATACACCAACGTAACTCCTTTACAAGAGAACTGGGTATGAAATCTCATGTCAGAAGTTTTATTCCTTCTTTTACTTCATCAAAATAATATTGCACAAGGAAGAGATGAATAGCCACCTATGCTTTCAATAAAATTATTACATTAGCTTTCTACCTTTGAATAAAATGCATTCCTCCTGATCATGATCTCATTTCCGAAAGAGACAAATCAATTATGTCTTAATGCACAGATCCTCATAATGATAGATTTTCGGTTGTCTGGAATCATTTGAGTGCATTTGAACGTAATGTATTTTAAGTATCTACTGACATAATAGATTTATGTGACCCAAATAATCGGACTTGCAATGGTTCTGAAAAAGCTTCACCCATCATAATTTCAACTGGAAATTTTTAATCTTATTGTTTTGAATTTCTTTAGGAAAGGATTCTTGAAACAAAACCTAATTTTTATATGTAGTGTTGATCTATGAAATAAGCATAGGGCGGATTTCATGTGCACAGCTCACCAAAGGGCTGCCACAAGCACTAGCTCATCAGTCTCTCGTCCTTCCCTCATCCCTTGAGATGAGAGTTTCAGGCTGGGTTTATGTTGGTTATTTCTTCCTTTACTTCACCCCAGGTCTAACTCTAATCACAAAAAGAATAATGATCTTGTGAAATTAGAATAAATACAGATTGAGAATTTACTGAATATATACTATGTTCCAGGCACTAAACTAGGTACTTTACATCCATTGTCAATGAAATAATTTTCAAACAGTCCTAAAAAGTGTTATTGTTCCAATTTTTCTAATTTTCTAATTTTATTAATGATGAACTAGAGGTTTGAAAAGCAA
>NW_003852419.1:7745637-7746271 GCF_000181295.1 Otolemur garnettii
AAAATTAACTTCAGAAATAAATAACAATATATACACCTCACATTCAATGTAATCTTTTTTTGTGAAAAGATAGCAATTTGTAAGATATTACTATGACTTTGGCCACTAAGATGTGTTACATTTATGTTCTACTTTAAATCTTCAATCAGTCTTTTCCATCTGTCAAAATTTTATAGCTACTGCAAGATAAAGGCTCTGTTGCTATGGTAATTATTCCATTACCTAGGTGACAGTGTTCGGATGATGTCATTGTTAAAGTGCTATAACTCATGAAACATTTTCAGCTTTCATTATAGATAGGCAGACAGAAAACTGATTCATGATACAAAATCAAGGGGGCCAGAAGACTACTGTTCTTTAAAATATACTGGGTGCTCGCAAATGAGAATTAGAAGGTGAATGCTAAGTACATTTCTCCTAAGTATCTCTGCTTTCAGTTGGGTCAATACCCTCACCAGTATTTCACAGAGCTGAAAGAAGAGATGGAAAGATTTCATGCATGGGGGAAAAAAAAATGATAGAAAGGTACTCTGCTGGCAGAATGGTGGAAATACGTCCCATTAAAATATATTTTCCCCCATCTCTTTAGTTGAATCATGTGCTTAATAATTACTAAAAAAAAAAAAAAAAAAAA
>NW_003852419.1:7746985-7748628 GCF_000181295.1 Otolemur garnettii
TTACATAATGATGACTATGGTCAATAATAGTGTATCATATGCTTGACATTTCCTAAGAGCTTAGAGCTTAAGTGTTCTCACGACAAAAAAGATACTCCGTGAGGTAATGTTAATTAACTGGATCATGGTACTCATTTTACATTGTATACATACATCAAATGATTTTGTGTATACCTTAAATATGTACAATTTTTATTTGTCGATTTTACCTTGATACATCAGGTAAAAAAACTTCAGAGTTGGGAGATAAATGTATACCATTTAATAATCTAATGTCAATCCAAGGCCCAAATACCTACTAACACTCTCTTGCCTTTCAGTCAAACATTACAAGGTAAAAGAATTCATTAGAGCTAGAGGCAGCCCATTCCATTTTGGCCATGTTGACATAATCTACTTGGGACAAGGCAGTTATATAAACCTAAGAGAATTTAATGTGTTAGTTTCTTATGACATTTAAATTTTATAACAGGAATATGGAAACAGCAAAATTTTTCCTAAAAGCTCAAATGGCAAAACCTAGGCACCTCAGTACTTAGGTTGGTGGTGGAAGGACAGGCTTGGGAAAAAAGAAACTTCTGGAGATTGCACAAATCATACTACCAGGGGTAGTACTGCTTTCTTAGTTATGTTTAAGGCTTATTGCACTTCATTGTGTGAGGGTATATGTGCACTTCATTGTGTGAGGGTGTGTGTGTTTACATATGCATTTTCTGGCCACCATATGACTCTGGCAGAATAGGAATTGAAGACAAACCACAAGCTCAACCAGGGAAGCAACAGCTGCTGGGCCATCACCTCACTTGTGAAATCTGGTAAGGGACCCAATAATTGTGGTGTTTTAGGCAACTCCCAAAGTGAGTGGGAAAGCAGTTCCCTGATTAATAATTAGCCTTTATTCAATTAACAGCTTGATGAATCTTGTTCTTGGTATGTATTACACGACTTGACATTGCACTTAGGAGATGGTTTTTAAAACAAAATGTGATATGGCGACAATATTTCTTTTCAATGCTTGTTGGTTTCAAATTCTAACAAGTTCTGTCCTTTCCCCAAGGGGTGAAGGAAGACACAGAAAGGGCTAGAATCTAAATGCCTAAAGCCCAAAATAATGTGCCAGACTGAACCACCAACATCATAAATCAAGCTCATTAACAGCATCTGATAAAGCTTATCTGTCTCACATCACCAGGGAGCCACTTGCTAGCAGGGCCTTTGTGGATAGAATTTTCAGCAGATACCATCATTAGAACTCAGTGAAATAGCCATCCACAGAACAGCTTGCAGCAGTTGCTTCTGTATCATAATTACAGAAATGATTACAGTAGCAAATATTAAAAACAGTGCAGTTATGCATAATTTCTACAACATCAAATTTACCAGCAGTAAAAACAGTAATAAAAGCATTGCCCAGTGATGAGACAAAGCAATTTTCAGTCAAGATGCCTAAAAATAACGTGCATTTTCTTACAGCTGGATTCATTGTTAACATAGTTTGCTTAGCTTCTTGCTTGAGGGAGCTTAATCAAAACCTGGGTAATAACCACGCTTGCTAACACATGAGTCTAATAGACTTTTTAGACAAAAGGATATGACTTTTGGATTCCTAGAAAAGCTACAGCTACAGCTTTGGGAAAGGCCAC
>NW_003852419.1:7748648-7750670 GCF_000181295.1 Otolemur garnettii
AAAATTTGGTAATTTCCTTCTTGATCTCATCTTTGACCCATCTATCATTCAGCATAAGGTTATTTAGCTTCCATGTTTTTGTATGAGACGGCAAATTCCTGTTGTTACTGAGTTCAACCCACTTGCTTTTCTAGTAATGTGTATCCATAGAAATGCTCCGCTGTTATACAGTTTCAATTTTTACATTGAAAAGACCATAACTCATTCATATCCCTACTATTTCCCTCCCTCCTTGGTGCCAAGCACAAAATAAATATTATATATATTTGTCAAATTAAACTGATGAACCTGAGACATCAAGTTATACAATATAAATTTAATGTTACTCAGAAATGTCAGGAAAAACATTGTAAACCATTATATGCAATATCCAGATGAGACTGAGTTTGTTTAAAGCAGTAGTTCTTGCTTCTGGATGCTCATTACATCATCTATAAAGCATTAAGACAAACTTAGTTACGAGGTGTCACCCAAGACTATTTGAATCAGAATATCTGAGACTAGGGCCTGGTCGTATAGATTTTTAAAGCTTCCCAGAAGGAGCTGGTTTGAGAATCACTGAATTAAAGGGTATGAGTAAACACATACTATGAGCATAATTATGGGAAATAACTGAAACACTACAGAAGAAGAAATAGCTTCATTTGCTTTGTGTCTTTGGTCATGTGCTTCATCCCCTGAGCTTCATTTGATTCCACTATGACATGAATATATTATATAAATAGTAGTTGCTTAAATTTTTCTCATAATAAAATTATATGGGTAAGAACACTAACCCCAGAAACACTAGTCCAGGGCCCAACTCACTGAGTTACAGTTTTCAACCGTAAGAACCAGGAACTTATATCTTCAAAAGATTTTGCACAGCAAAAGAAAGAAATCAACAGAGTAAACAGATGATCTACAGAATGGGAGAAATATGTGCAAACTATACTATACTTTTAATCTAAAATGATTAAAACCCAGAATCTACAAAGAGCTCAAACAAATCATCAAGAGAAAAAACATAACTGCATCAAAAGGTGGGCAAAAGACATGAATAGATTTTTTTCCCTAAGAAGACAGACACATGGCTAACAAACATATGAAAAAAGCTCAACATCTTTAAAGAAAGATGGAGACTTTACCTCCTTCATGTTTACATGGATGGAGCTGGAACATATTCTTCTGAGCAAAGTATCTCAGGAATGGAAGAAAAAGTATCCAATGTACTCAGCCCTACTGTGAAACTAATTTATAACTTTCATATGAAAGCCATAGCCCAATTATAGCCCAAGAATATGGGGAAAAGGGAGAGGGAGGGGCGGGGAGGGGGGAGGATGGGTGGAGGGAGGGTCATTGATGGAACCACGCCTATGGTCCATCTTACAAGGGTACATGTGAATCTTTCTAAATGTAGAGTATTAATGTCTTAACACAATAACTATGAAAATGCCATGAAGGCTATGTCAACTAGTTTGGTGAAAATATTTCAAATTGCATATAAAACAAGCACACTGTAAAAAAAAAAAAAAAAGCTCAATGTCACTAGTCATTAGGGAAATTCAAATTAAAACCATAGCAAAGGCCGGGTGCGGTGGCTTACACCTGTAATCCTAGCACTCTGGTAGGCTGAGGTCGGTGGATTGCCTGAGCTCAAGAGTTGGAGACCAGCATGAGCCAGAGTGAGACCTCATCTCTATAAATAGCTGGGCATTGTGGTGGGCACCTATAGCCCCAGATACTTGAGAAATGAGGCAAGTGAATGGCTTAAGCCCAAGTGTTTGAGGTTGCTATGAGCTGTGATGTTATAGCACTCTACAGAGGGCGACAAAGTGAGACTCCATCTCAAAAACAACCAAACAAAAAAGCTGTGAAGAGATACCACCTTGTGACTGTCAGAATGGCCATTACTGAAAACTCAAAAAACAATAGATGTTGCACGGATGCTATGACAAGGGAATGTTGTCACTTGTTACACTGTTGTGAGAATGTGCATTAGTACAGCATCTGTGGAAAACAGCATGGAAATTCCTTAATGTA
>NW_003852419.1:7751911-7752880 GCF_000181295.1 Otolemur garnettii
CACGCATGTCTATATGTTTATATATGTGTGTGTGTATTTTATATATGTATATGTATAGTACTACTCAATCATAAAAAGGAATTAAATAATGTCTTTTGCTACAACTTGGATAGAATTGGAGAACATTATCTTAAGTGAAGCATCACAGGTAAAAAAAAAATGCTACATGTTCTCACTTATAAGTGGGAGATAAATGAAGGGTATAGATGATCCTAAGTGGTATAATGTACTAAGAAAGGGGGACAGAGTGAGAGGATTGAAGGGTAAAAAATACCTATTTGGGCTGAGGCAGAAGACTTGCTTGAACCCAGGAGTTGGAGGTTGCTGTGAGCTATGACGCCATGGCACTCTACCCAGGGCAACAGTTTGAGGCTCTGTCTCAAAAAAAAAAAACCTATTTGGTAGAATGTATGGTATTCTGGTGAAAGGTATATTAAAACCCCTGACTTCAATATTATACAATCCACCTATGTAACAAAAAACACTTGTATCCCCCTCAGTCTATTAAAATAAAATGAACAAATGAATAAGAAAAATAAGCTTTTCAACTTACAAAACTGCTGTTTGGATAAGAATGACAAGATAAGATGATGTTGTGGTCTGTTCTGAGAGTACAAGACAAGCAATGTAAACAAAATATCTCTAAAAAGTAGTATAGTTCAGAACTTGATTACTAAATAGTCATTTTCCAACAAAAATGACCTGGATTCTTTGAAGAAAAATGCTAGTTTTAGGACTGTTTTAATTTTTAACATCTTATAGGACCAGTAAATAAAAAAGTGCTGAAAAAATAAATAATATGGGTATGCCAAAGGGAAAAAGAACCACCCCAAAATGGCCAAATATGTGAATCAATTTAAGCAACATAATGAATAACATAGAATTGGATTATAAACAAAAGTATAAAATAATTATCGACCATAAACTTAATGTGTGTATCCCCATTCCCAAATTAATATATTGGAACCT
>NW_003852419.1:7753874-7756576 GCF_000181295.1 Otolemur garnettii
TGACTTCCTGTGAGTCTGGCCAATATTACATATTCAACTGTGTTTAAAAATAACTTACCCTTCTCTGTAAAGCAGTGTGGACTTAAGACTGAATTATCACTGAAGTAATACACTTAAGTATACAATGTATACTTAAGACTGAAATATACACTGTACTTGCTCCTGAACCAGAGAAGTTTCTGCACCACTTTCTGGCACCATTTAACACATGGGCACATTTCCTTATTTAAAAAATAAACCCCTGTCAGGTACATCTAAATGAAGGCCTTGGAGGAGTGTCACTCCTGAGTGAACCCATGTGTGGTGGCATGATGTTATAAATGCTTCATAATTGGTTTATATTTTTGCATTTTTCGAGTCCTAAATCCTATCTGAGAATGAAACGATACCCATGCTTACTAGTGAACATTCAATATCTTTTTAAAGTTTTATTTTAAAAAGTTAAACTTTCTCCAAATGTAAAGGAAATCTCTTATCTAAAGTCATGATGTTGAAATGCACTCCAATTAAAAATTTTACTACACAATTTTTCCTGGTTTTACTTTTTAATAGCCTTGAAAAGTTGCCCTTCCCTTCTCTTATTTGCATCTAATCTCAAGTCTTCTAACAGGTATCTCCTTCCCTCTTCTGAGAAATTCCTTCTTCCTACACTGACATCCATTGCACTCTACCAGAATGGTTACTCTGAGTTACAAAAGTGACTTCATCACCTCCCTTGGCACCTGGCTACTATTGTACGTCCAAGCTTCTCACCACATCACAGCAGGTTCTCCCTGGTGTGGCTGCTACTAACCCTCTAGAAACTGAAAGAGGAAGCAGCAGGCATTCCCACCATAATAAGCTGTGCTCTGATATTACTAAGCTACTTATTTCCTAAACACACTGCACAACCAAACACCTCAGTGTCTTTCCTTTTGCAGTGCCCTTTGCATTTTTCCCTTTTTTAACTGATGAGTCCCTAACTATATTGCAATATGCATGTAAGTTACCCTCTTTTGCACGGACTTTTCCTTAACAACACTCTTTCAGCCCTCCTCCTGGTGCTATCAACAATCATTGCCTTACTGTTCCGCTTCACTTCAATCACCCTTGGATTTACCACCCTTGAATCTAACACGCATCACAAGCTTTTTCCTTTCCAGTATACAGTGTCTGTCTTTCCACTAATCAGTAAGCTTCTGTCTGATTCATCTTTTTATCCCTAGAGAGGAGGCCTGGTATACAGAAGAGATTCTAAACTATATTGAACTGTTCTGCACATAAATTTCTGCTCATTTGTACTAAAATAAATATTCTGATCTCTTAAGAGATGCTCTAATTACCCAGAGTCACAATGCAGCTTCAGAGCTAGATTTAAGCATTACCCCTCTCCATATGTCTCCTCTCAATAATAAACAAATCCACAATCCCTGTTGATTTTATCTGCTAACTATCAATCTCATTTCTTTTTACCTGGGTGACCAATAGACACCTTACATATTACCCAACTTTTAAATTTTTTCCATTGTATTTGCTTAAACAAGACTGACATTCTTCTAGACATAAATGTCATAATCCATGAATCACCTGCTGTGATCCATAGCTCTTATCTGTTCTAGGAATTATGCTAGAAGCTGAGAGTATATAATTGAATAAAATCAATCTCTGACCTCAGGAAGCTTATACTCTGATAAAATGCTACATATCAGAGATATATTTACTATGGTAGAACTAAGCACCAGATACCGCTGGACAACAGGGCAGAGCTCCTGCATCATGAAAGGTTTTCCTGAGAAGACTCTGGAGCTGAGATTTGAAGGATGAGTAGAAATTACCCAGCTGGAGAAGGAGATAAAGGCATTGCAGTTGGAGAATCATCTAAGAAGGGCAGTGAGTGAAAGTGGTTGTAGCAGGAGGTAGCTCAATATGATGGGAGATCTTAAAGCAGGTGATGTGTCTAAAATAAAAGACAAAGGTGACAATATGCAGGGATATTTGGTCACACGTAAACCTTGAATGCCCTTATAAGTAAGGTTAGTCATCTGAATATTAGGCTAAAGGCAATCTGGAGGGTATTGAAGACTTTAATCACATTCATGTGTTAGAAATTTCTCTGCAAATGCTGAGAGGAGGATGAAAGGAGGGAAATGAGATAGAAGAAAGACAATACATGTAGCATGTTACAATTATACAAGAAAGAAAAAATTAGGGTATGAATAAACTAACTGGCAATGGGAATAGAAAGTAGGGGAACCAAGCAAAGGTAGAATGGAGAGCACTTGGTGACTAGCCCGTGTGTGCTTGGGAAGTTCTATGATGACTCCTGGGTTTCTTGTTTGGATAGCTGGGAAATGGTGGTATTATTTCAAAAGACAGGGGACAGGAAGAAGAGTGTGTTTGAGAAAGCAGATGAGTTAGGTTTAGAGTGTATCTTGATTAAGGCCCTTTGGACATTCAAGTAGAAAATGTCCTGGGATACATTCTAGCTTTGGTCAAGTGTCCCAATTAAAAGTAACTCACTGAAAAGCTTTGCATTTGGATATGTTATTCCAAAGTGAAAAAAAAAAAAAAAAAGAGGAGCTAAGGATATTGACCTGATGCAAACCAAGACTTAAGGAAAGAGAAGAGAAAGAGGGACACTAAATGACAAATGAAAAGATGCAAACAGAAAGAGAAAACCGGAAAGGTACAGCAAAATGTTATCAGAAAAATAAATGGAAATG
>NW_003852419.1:7757277-7760377 GCF_000181295.1 Otolemur garnettii
TAAACAATGACAACTGCAACAAAAAAATAGCCAGGCATTATGGCAGGCATCTGTAGTCCCAGCTATTTGGGAGGTGGAGGCAAGAGAATCGTTTAAGCCCCAGAGTTTGAAGTTGCTATGAGCTGTGACATCTCAGCATTCTACTGAGGGCAACATAGTGAGACTCTGTCTCAAAATAATAATAACAATAATAATAATATTCACCAGGCACAATATCCTTGCTTAGAGTTTCCCACTCTTGCTGAAACTGGGCCCTTTTGCCAGTACCTTTTGTACTGCCTGCTCTCTTGACACTCCTTCTTCAATCATTCCAAAATGCATTCCACAAATCTCTATTGTAGCATTTATCACATTTGTTCTAACCACAAATGATGTGATCCTGAAAATGTGGGCTTTAGTTGTATTTCAGTGTGGATTCCAAACAGCAGATACATGTCTGACACAAAGTAGTGCATAGTAAATGTCCAGGAAGTACCCAGGCAGAGGCATCAGATAATCAGATACATCATGGCATCCTTTGATCAGCTGGGAGAAAAATGCCTAGCTCAGTCTGCCCCAAACTATGAACGAAACTGAAAGTTGATGGGTCTGCCATTGTACAAAGAAGTAAGGGCTCGTGTGGCTCAGCACTCTACAGATGGTTTCCAAAGGAGTTTCTTTGGGAAGTCCTATTTAATTAAGTGCTGTGTGAGATTGCTGATGATGAGATCCTGGAGGGAAGCAAGCCTGCTCACTCTGGGAGCAAAGCACATTGCAGCCTGACTCTCCTCGGGAGGATATATGGGAGAGAGATAATAACAGAATACCCAATGGCTGCTGCCTGGTAAGTCCCTCGGTAGCAGGAGGGATGCTTTATTAAGTGCCTGCTACTGCCCAGTTACAAACAGGGCAGAACCACTGTGCACAGAGTGACCAGCAGCAGAAAGCTGAGCTACCTAGGGAGAGTCTGACAGGCAAAAGACAAAGCCCAATCACACAATGAGATCTGCCAGGCTAAGCAAACCCGGTCCTGTCATGCATGTGGTATTGTGAGGTTAGAAATTTCCTGGTTAATTCTATGGAATCTTCACTTGAATTTTTCATGGGCTATTGTTTTCAGTTTTCAGCCAACATTAGTATAAGCTTTCTGAGGGAGGATCATGTGTTAGGACTTTTGAACCAAAGTCAGGATATAAGTCCAATCTCTGTCCAAGAGGCCACTTACAAAATATAGTTTGGATGTGAAGATCACAGGATCCTGAGGCTTTTTATTTTTTCTTCTGAGATGAAGTCTCATTCTGTTGCTCAAGCTATAATGTCATGGTATCAGCCTAGCTCACAGGAACCTCAAACTCTTGGGCTCAAGGGATTCTCTTGCCTCAGCCTCCTGAGTAGCAAGGACTATAGGCATGTACTAATACCTGGATAATTTTTCTACTTTTAGTAGAGATGGGGTCTTGTGCTTGCTCAGTCTGGTCTTGAACTCCTGAGCTCAAGGCATCCTCCTGCCTCGGGCTTCCAAAGTGCTGCGATTACAGGCATGAGCCCCCATGCCTGGCCTAGGCACATGTTAACAATGTTTGAAGACAGTAGGTACTCTGAAAATCTGGTGGAGGAGCGCCACTTTGTATCACAGTACTGTGAGCTATTGTGCCTCTATCAAGCTACTTAATAAATGTTTATGGATGATGGTTTATTGATCTCTTTTATAACTCATTATATAAATGGCTAATAAACTTTACCAGCAGTGTTATTTTCAAATAAACAATGACACACTGAATAGATATGCAATGTAAAATATAAAATGTAAAACAGATGAAAAATAAATTTATTAACTTCAAGTTCTTGACCCTTTCATCAATTACATTTTCATTTGCCAGCAAACTGACATAATCCGACCTCACCTCTTCTCACAGGTAGTCTCATATACATCAGGGATACTTTGGCTTTAACTGGAAATCTAGTTACATGTACATAGTCACTGAGGCATTTATAACTAAATTTATCAGAGGCATTCTGGTTAATCAAAATGTCAGTTAATCTTTCCTTTAGAGAGAATTTGTAATGATGATGAAGGATGTTTCTGTAAAAATCTTTAAAACCCGAATTACTGTTATACTAATGAAATCATTACAGAAATAAACAGCAAAATCGTTTAACAGAACTTCAGCATCTACCATATGCAAAAGATTGTAATTTCAGGAAAACATCAGACTATCAAGAAAATACACAGCCTAACACTTAGGGGGGGAACAAAAGCTAAGGAGAAAAATAACTACGACATAAGATATAACGGAATGTACAATATTGGACAAAGTGAACACAGTGTAGCTGAGCTATAAAGATTTTTTGAAATAGTATAATTAGAAATTTAGAAACCATTATTGACAGAACAAACTTTTCCAAAGCACTGTACATGGTTTTATCGTGAAACCTAGACAAACTATGAGGCTTGCTTCCCTTCCTCAGAGATGAATTTATCTTACAAGTTTTATTTCAGTAAATGGAATTCCTGCAAAGTAGTCTTGATGCTCTAGAATCCCAAAACATGGAGGGCAAATGTTTTGTGTACAAAACAAAGTTTATCAAATATTACTTAGTATAAACATTAATTTATAGAGTATGAACTCTGAAACTTGTCCCACATGCAGGTATTTTAAAAGAAAAAATGAAATGGAAATGGCAAATACGGAAAACCCAGTGACTTAACACTAGAATTTATGGAAAATATTACAAGGGACTTAATCTAGTTCCCTAGTGCAGCACAGTAAGAGACATATGACAAGAGAGTAAGATTTAGTTCAGGAATCACCGCGTACCATTACCTCCCATTTCTATGTCTCTCAAGCCACCACTTTGTGAAAGCACGTACCACCTGGTGTTAACACACTTGCCCTTGAGTCTAAGGATCTATGGAAGGTCAGCACTAAAAATGTAACACGGAATATTTTCTTTTAGTTATTGACAAAGAATAATGACAATTCTATCTTTTCCTAAGGGATACTCAGCTGCAGACAAAGATTAATTCAGATAAGGGGACTAATAATTACCATTTCTAATCCCTTGGCAGACCTGCCTATGGCTAAGAAGACTGGCAGAACTAACTTCCCGGCTGCAAGAT
>NW_003852419.1:7761047-7764459 GCF_000181295.1 Otolemur garnettii
TTTAATGATTTTTAAAAATTTCTGAGGCACACCTAAGATCGCCCATAGCATACCCAGTGTGCCGTGGCACATGAGTTGAAAATCACTGCAATAGAGGGTTTCTACATATAAATGTGATAAATTACTACATCAGAACTTTGGAGACTGAGCATATGAAAAGAAAAATATAGTAACAATATAATACTGCACACAAAATTCCTTTGCAGAGAGCCAAAGTTCACCTATCAAGCCCCATCCCTACCTATCAATAGTGTACCTTTTACATTCACTTTAGAGCCAGCCAGTCCTAGGGGTGGTATACAACTATGGCCTGTTAGGATTTTGTGGTTGATTCATAACAAGCACATGGAACATTGTATTGTGATATTTATAGCATTTACAAAATTTTTTAAAAGAATTTCAAGCTATTGAAACTATCCAGTAATAAATTTTCCCACTTTGAGAAACAGGAAATGAGAATGTGATGTCACATTCCCTCAAAACCATACAAGACCAATGCTTTTCAGGTCATAGAAATTTAATGTGAAGTCCAGGCACCTAAACTTGTCTTCAAACTGAAGATCTAAAAGTGGGGTTACTTGATGCACTCAGGTGACTAGCTACAAGGATCAAAGAGAATACCTTCATCCCCAAGTTTCAAGTAGAACCTGCATACATATTTTGTTCTTCAGTAAGATGTAAATATAAAAACGTAAACAGCAAAAACGTGAAGCTTATGAAAGATTTTATAATATTCTTAAAAAATATGGCAAGTTGAATAGGATAAGCTTGCCGAAGGAAAGGTTCTATTCTACAATAAACAAAAGACAATTTTGGATCACATATGTTTTCTGCTGTCAGTGAAATACAGGAAACAATACAGTCTTAAAAATAAAACTCAAAACCTAAATTTATAACAAAATGAAGTTTCCAGCCATAAAAAATAATTCAGGGAAGCCAAAAACATAATTAAAACTCCAGATTGGCTATAGTAAGAGGATATTTCTTTATCAGATAAAGTTAAATCAATAAAGAAAAATTTAGTGAAAATTTAAGACAATATAGAATTAGAAATGTACTTTTATAGGATATAAACAAAATCCTCTCAGTCTTTGAAAAATCAGTTGTAACAAACATAATTAGGAAAAGGATCAAGGTATAATGCGAGGTGTTTTATTTTTCAGTTATACTGACATGCCCTAGACTAGGGGTCAACAGTCTAAGTTCAAATTTGGCTTGCTACATGTCATTATAAATAAAGTTTTATTAGAACACTACTTCATTGCCTATGGCCGCCTGCACTTTACAATGGCAAAGATAAGTAGTTATGACACAGACCCCATAAATGCCAAAGCTGAAGATATTTACTAGTTGGTTCTATGCAGAAAATATTGCTGAACTCTACCCTAGGCCACTGGACATGTAGAAACATTACTAAAATAGGAGCTTCCTGAGTTTTCATGTAATTTTCTGTCATACACATGTTTTACAAAGACATCTAAAGTCTATTGCCTCTTTCTCACCAGGCTTAACCAGCACAGTATCACCTATGTAGTGTGTAAGTATATAAATGTATAATATGATCTCCTTCTAGACAGTGACAAAGATCTCTTTGAAATTGATTGACACATGGACTGGGAGAATAGATATATTTCTGAGATAAAACAATAAAAGTAAACAGCTGTTTCTGACAGTTAAAAGGAAATCACCTCAGGTAGGTTTATTTTCTAATTGGTATAGAGAAAAAACGCATTTGCAGATGAAGTAAACAGATTCAATTGGAGAAACTTTTTAATAAAGTTTATAATTTGCTATTGTCATTCATTAAAATCCATTTGTTTTCTGTGCAGGACAAATGGGTATATTTGATGAAATAAGGTATATTTACATCCTCTTCCAGAGATGTAAATAGTTATGAGTAGAATGCAGTGATAAGATGGGTCACTACAGGAGCTTATGTCAGTGAGGTGAAAGAATTGGAAGCCCCAGATCTTCCTCTGTCCCACAGAGAGGACTCAACAACAATACAAAGACCAACCCCTTTTGTGAGAAATCCAAAAACCAGTTCAACAATCCCTGCACATAAGGCAAACATAGAATCATCCATGCTGAGCCAGTAGGAAAATTCACACCACTTACCCTCCATAGTCCTTCCCCTGACACCATGTGGCAATTGGGAAACTGTCAACTTCTTAATTTTCACTGGGGAGGGATAGAGATGGTTGAACCACATGCCCATCCTTCTGACTTTTGCAGGGGCTAGGGACGTGGAGAGTGTTGGATGAGGAACTAGCTTACCTTGCCACAATCTAAGCAAGTAACAAGAAATGGTGACAAGAAGAGTGCCACTGACAATGATGACAATGGTTTGGACTAACACCACTCACTTGCCACATTTTCTTTCCCTGCTCAGCACCGAGTGAGAAGGGGAAAACTTGTGGCTCCCACCTACAACACGGGGAGGGAAAGAGTTGGAGCATACATTCAGGTTTTGATTTGGGGGTCTGGGGGTTGCCAACGGCCTAGTTTCCATCTCATCTAGCTCAGAACATCAATGGAACCCAGCATATTCTAGACACCTGGGAGCCACTGAGAACAAAAGAGCACTGGTGGGTGTGCAGTTGCCTCGCCAGACTCACAGTACAGCAAACAGAAGCCAGTGTGGCTTAACAATCTCTCTCTGCAGGGAAAGAAGAGTAGAGCAGACTTTCAACATTCTGAATTTTGAAGGCACTGCCTTAGGGACTGATTTCTGTTTTATCTACCTCTGAGTCCAAACAGGATCTTTTAATTTTTTTTTTTTTGAGAGGCATTTTTTGTTTGTTTTTTAATTTCAAATTAATATGAGGGTACAAATTTTGAGGTTACCTTATTCTAATTTCCAAGGTAAAGTTCAAGTTGTAGGTGACCCTTCACTCAGGAGGCTTGCTGAAAACCCTATTTTGGTTAGGATCTTGCATACTCCAGAAATCTGGGTGGCTTGTGGCAACTTTAGAGAGCCTATAGTACTACATATAGACATATGAGAAATAAGATATTATGAGGGCCTGAAAAATAAAACAAGAAATCCCTATAATTAGAATTGTACACATGCCTGTCTGGAGAACACATACCCACAGTTAAGGTTTGAAAGGCCCTCAGAATCTCTAGTTGGACTGAGTGGTCACCATTTAGATCATTCCCTGTATTAAGCCCGTCCATAAAAACAAATGTGCAAATCCCAATACTAAGTTAAAAAGCACACAAAGAAATAAGAAAATGTGACCCAATCAAGGCAACAAAATAAATCTCCAGAAACCAACACCAAAGAAAAGAGGGTATATAAACCACTTGATACGGTATTTAACATAATTGCCATCAAGTACTCAATACACTCAGAAAACTGTGCATGAACAAAAGGAGAATATCAACAAAGAGATGGATGTACCTTTTT
>NW_003852419.1:7764900-7768652 GCF_000181295.1 Otolemur garnettii
GCAGATTTTTCAGCAGAAACCTCAGGTTAGAAAGAAATGGGTTTGCACATTCAAAGCACTAAATAACAACACCACCAACAAAACCCTGCCCAACCAGGCTTTTGCAGATGAAGAGAACAGCTTTAATTAGAGACATTTTAAAATAAAATTTCCAAAAGCTGTGCTTCAAAAATGAAAAATAAATAAAGACTTTCTAAGATAAACAAACTCAGAGAGAGTTCATTACCACTAGACTAGTCTAACAAGGGATTCTAAAGAGGGTCCTACAAGTTGACATGAAAGGATGTTAAACAGCAACCCAAAATATGTAAAACTATAAAGTTCACTGGTAAAGATAAATATACAATTAGAGAGCACTAAAATGTTTTAAAAGTCACATTTAAATCACTTTTAATTCCATTATAATGGTTAAAAGGAAAGAGCATGAAAATGACAATAACTAGAAAATATGCTAGTGAATATACAAGATGAAAGATGTAACTTATGATATCAGTAACAAAGTGTGCCTGGGGAACAAAGAAGAGTTGAGTTCTTGTGTACAATTAAAGTTATGCTGTCACAGATTAAAGTAAAATAGGTTGTTATAACTATACGGTGGTTTGTAAAAACACCTTGGTAACCATAAAGAAAATACCTATGTAAGACAATGAGAAAGAATCAAGAAAATGAGAAAGCAATCAAGCCATGTCATTACATAAAGCAAAAAAACACAAAGTAAGAAGAAAGAAAAAGAGGGACAGAAAGTTACAAGACAGACAGAAAATGATTAACCAAATAGCCATAGGAAGTCCTTACCTAAAAGTACTATTTAAAATGTAAATGGATTAAACTTTCCAATCAAAAGATAGAGAGCAGTTCAATTGATAAATAACAAGATATGAATATATACTGCCCATAAAAGGTTCATTTTAGATTTAAAGATACACATAGGCTGACAGTGAAGGGATAGACAAAATATATTCCATGAAAATGGGACCAGAAGAGAGCAGAAATGGCCATAGTTACATCAGACAAAATGAACTTTAAGCCTAAAGTTCATTTAAAGTTTCTCAAACCCACAGATAGAGAACATTACATAATAAAAAAAAAAATCAATTCAGGGAGGTGCCTGGGGCTCAGTGAGTAGGGTGCTGGCCCCATATACCTAGGGTGGTGGGTTCAAACCTGGCCGTGGCCAAAATGCAACAAAAAATAGCTGGGTGCCATGGCAGGAGCCTGTAGTCCCAGCTACTAGGGAGGCTGAGGCAAGAGAATTGCCTAAGCACAAGAGGTGGAGGTTGCTATGAGCTGTGACAGCACAGCACTCTACCAAGGGTGATAAACTGAGACTCTGTTTCTAAAAAAAAAAATCAATTCATCAAGAGGATATAACAATTATAAATATATATACACACATACACGTATATATACATTTACAGAGGGTGCCAAAAATATGTATACATTTTCAGAAAAAAAACTAATAAATTTGTAATACTCAAGTCCTGTTTACCTCTGCAGTACAAGAGGTATTCAACATGACTTGTATTCATCCTTTGTTACCAGTATATATGAGTATTACAATTTTAATGCAGTTTTTTCCATCCTTAAAATGTGTATAAATGTTCAGGCACTCTCTGTACATATGTGTATGTGTATATATGTATACAGTATGTGTACGAGTGTGCATATATATAATGCACCCAACATTAGCATACCCAAATATATGAAGATATAGTAACACAATAATAGCAGGAGATTTCAATAATTCAGTTTCAACAAAGGATAAAACAATCAGGAAGAAGATCAATAAAGAAAAGTAGGACTCAAACCTTGTTATAAACCAAATAGTCTTAATAGGCATAGAGATGACATTTAATCCAAGGACAGAGAATACACAGTCTTCTCAAATCCACATGAAACATTCTTTAGTACAAATCACATTAGGTTGCAAAACAAATCTTAACAAATTTTAAAAGATTAAAATTATACCAAGTATCTTTTCTGACCACAATGGAATGAAGCCAGAGAGTAGGAAAACTGGAAAATTCATAAATTTGTGGAAATTGAATAGCACACTCCTGAAAAGACCAATTAGTCAAAGAAGAAATCAAAAGAGAAATTAGAAAATATCCTGACATAAACAAAATTAAAACATATAAAAAGTTATCAATGCAAGGAAGAAAATTTGTAGCAGCCAAGGCCTACAGAAAAAAGATCTAAAGTGAACAACCTAACTTTACACCTCAAAGAACTAGAAGAACAAACTAAGTTGAAAATTAGTTGAAAGAAGGAAATGATAAAAATTAAAGCAGAAATAAGCAAATGGAGTATATAAAAAATAATAGAATAATCAATGAAACTAAGAGTTGGAGTTTTTTTATTGTGGGGGATTCCTTGAGGGTACACAGAAGCAGGTTACATTAATTGCTTTTGTTAGATAAGGACCCTCTTATATTTGTGTCCCCACCCCAAAGGTGAACCTTATCCTGGAGGGTGTGGGGGAGGTGTCAAGGGATAAGAGTTGGATTTTTTTAGACCACACCATTGACAACTCTTTACACATACTACAAAACAAGAGGGAGAATCAAATAAATAAAATCAGACACGTTAATAGGGATGCCACAGAAGTAATAAAAAGGTTAATAAACAACTACTATGAACAAGTGCACATTAATATTTACATGCTACGACATGAATGAACATTAAGGACATCAAGGTTTTTAAAGTAGTCAAATTTGCAGAATTAGGATTGTGTTTGCCAGAGGCTGGGGAAGAGCAAAGTAGGGAGTTGCTCTGTAGTATAATACACACAGTATTTCAGTCACACCAGATGAAAAAGTTCTAGATAGTTGCTGGGCAACAATGTGCATATAGTTAATACTATACAATATATGAAAAAATTGTTAAGAAGGTGTATTTCATGTTATGTGTTTTTACCACCACCAACACAACCACAATCATACCATCATTTCCTAGTTCTGTGGAATACTGTTAGCTGTCAGTGGTTACCTTTGGGGATATAAGTGGCATGGTCTAAGAGGAGATCAGATACTACATAAAGGATATTTTCACCTTTTTCTCTATATAAAATGATGTTTTCATGAATTTTTGAAAGCAAGCATGTATTCATTGGAATACATGTATTCATGTATTAATTTTTTAATATGGAAATAAAAGAACATGATTCCAATTTAAAAAAGTGATGGACTACTTCCAGAATATTTCACTTGGCCCTTTCTAGCTCAGTAGCCTTCACTACTTAGATCAGTAAAACAATGTAGGATTCTCCCCTGATGAAATGAATATGTTTTAGATGCATCCAGGGATTGAGGCAATGAGTAGTAGGCGATTTTGCAAGTTCACTGGGTCTATTGTGCAATGTATTTAGGCTAAAATGCTTATCTCTTGACTTCCATAAGTGTCCTCTCTGATAGCTAGGCTACTGCCGTAAGGGTCTCGCAGAAAAGGGACGTCGTGGAGAATAAGTACACTTATTGAAATTGTGTTTTAAACAAAGGTGATCATCTGCTCACTGAGGCAAAATGGTGAGCTTCTTTATTTGTGGTTAGTTTATATAGGGAATTTTGTATATGCGGACAAAGCAGCAATGACCTAATTGATCCATTTAAACATCAAGTGAGTACCTCGTGATTAGCTTCTGATAATCCACTCAACATACACCTTTTGACATAACCCAATTTAACGTAACTTAAAGGAGAACCATGTTGTTAGTCATTACTTCTTTGTTCTTATCTGATGATGCCTGAGGCTAC
>NW_003852419.1:7769082-7822307 GCF_000181295.1 Otolemur garnettii
CTTGGTCATGTTAGATTCACAACCAACCTGGCCACATGGGATTCTGCCTTACTTTCTTACAAGTATGCCTGCACAAAGTCTTTTCAATGCTCTCTCTCAAATGGCTTTTTTGGCCAGAGGCATATAGGCATTTCACCTATACTAGGCCACAGAAATATTTTAGTTTCTCAAGAAGGACCTCAGTTTAAAATCAAAATCCCATTTGAGAATACTATTTCCCTCTTTCTTGGGTACAGTTCACTTGGTAAATAATTGCAAGTTCCTTACAACATTTCAAGTCCTATGAAATGGCCCAAGTCTTAGCAATGTAGAAGAGAGTCTCTGTTTGTCTACTGTGGTTCAAAACCATATTCTTCCCACTAGATTTTAAATTTTTGTTTATATAATTATGGAGAATTATACTTGGTAATTTTCAAATGTTAAACAAATTATTATTCCTGGGATATACTCAGTTCACCATAAATTATTATACTTCTCATTTATAGCTAATATGTTTATTTTCATTTATGTTCATAAGTGAAATTGAGATGCCATTTTTATTCATAAAGCTATCTTGTTGGGTTTGATACCAAGGTAATGACAACTTTATTATATGAGTTGAGCAGAGTTCCCTCTTAAGTTATTCTCTAGAAGAGATTGTATCGATTTGAAACTGTTTTTCTTAAATATTTAACAGAACTTTCTGGAAATATACCTATGGATTAACTTTTTTTGTACAAATAATTTTTACTAATTCAATGTATTTATGGTTATAGGATTATAATTACTTATATTTCTTAAATAAGCATATGATGTTAATTTTTCTAAACATGGTCATTATTATATTTCAGTTTGAAATTTACTGTTATGATTATCTCATAACATACTTTTACCACTTTTTAATATATGGAACATATGTTATATCTAGCTATTAAATCACAATAATCATCTCTATTTTATCAATTTTATCAGAAGTATGTAAATATTATTGGTAACTTATAAGCAATATTTTACTTTGTTGATATCTATTATTTTTTATTATTTTCTACTTACTACATGTCTCTTTTTTATCACTTCTATCCTTTTTCTGTATTCATTTTAGATAGCTCATCTTTAGAAAGTTATTGAGAAAGAAAAGAATCTCCATTCTTCAATTTCCTTTATTAGTAACATTTACAAATTTATATGCTACATATGGCACCCACAAGAGCGATGCTAACATGGAAACAACTTCTAAAATAGTGGGCCCTCTCTTCTTGACTACTGTAAGTTAGCAAGAAATGGTTATTGCAAATTACATAGTCAAAGAACTTTGCTATGCAGACAAATATTTCATTATCCTGTTTCTGAAATACCTGGGAAAGTAGACCTACAATTACAGTTTGTATATCTCTAATGGAATTGATTGGGAAACTCTTTATTGCTCTGTTAGCTTCTTTTGGTTGACTTTTTTTTTTTGTAAGTCCTACTGGTGATACTGCAACGTACGCTAGTTAAGAATGGGATGCTCTGAAGAGGCACTCTTCACAGTTGATAAGATTGCAGTCTCAAGCCTTGCCCAAACAGCTGTATTTTTGGCTAGGGACAAAAATAAGATTAAGATGGTGGCCTCTTATCTATTAAAGGGAGAGTAATAGAGGCCAGTAAATGAACTAAAAGCATATTAAGTATTAAAAGTATCTTATTGTGAGACTCTCATTTATGATAAGTTGCAAAAGGAATTGACCAGAAGCCTACTAAATTTTTAAAGAAATTATATATCCAAAGTAATACCAGCCATCCTCAAAAGCTTGTAATTTCTCTAACTCTAAAGCAAAACTTGGCCTCACACATTTATCAGCATATGTGGATTGCACAAACTATCCAGCCTCTAAGAATATATTTCTAATGTTTCAATCGTGAAGGATAAGGGCAAGAAAAGTCTCTCAAAGGATAAAGCCAAAACTCACAAGGACAATTTCCAAAGGGCATTTTAATGAGCTATCACATGGGTTAACCAAGTAACTTAGTGACAAAATAAAGACTTTTCACCACTGTGTGTAGTGGGACTTGAGGTTGCTACAGATCAATGGCTGCTTGATTTCCTGTGCTTCTTTGCAAAAGAGATTTTTTAATGCATTTGTGCTGTTCTCATTTCACATTTCACATTTTACATTGGTATTGGGTAGGAAAAAAAACATTTCTTTTTATGTTTTAATATTCCAAACACAATTAGCCACAATAAGAGAACTGCATACCAATTTTGAAACTGTCTCCCTTGGAATATTCACTCTATGAAGGACACGAATCCTAAGTTGCATCCAGCCTGGGTGACTTGTGGTTCTCTTCATCAGGACTTCATAATGTAGTTTGATGTGTGGGAAGAAGGGCTTTGAACTTTTAGGTGAGAGATAAGAGGTGAACTGTGGCACAGACTGACAGTCCCCCCTTAGGCAGCCACTCTAACCTTCTTTTATAGTAAAGGAACTTCAGTGAGGTATATGGCTGCACAGCTAGAAACAATTTTTAGCCTGTCTTGAATCTGGATGTGGCTGTGCTCTGGCCAATGGGTTATAAATTAAAGAAATCATAACTTCTTGGTTATGCCTTTAAAAGAAATAGCATGCCTCTTCATTCCCCTTTCCTTTTTTTTTTTTTAATTAAATCATAGCTGTGTACATTAATGCAGGCACAGGGTACAATGTGCTGGTTTTATAGACAATTTGAAATATTTTCATCAAACTGGTTAACATAGCCATCGTGGCATTTTCTTAGTTATTGTGTTAAATTCATTATCCCTCTGGTTGCCTGAATGTTGAAAGTTAGCAGGAGCTGAAGTAAAATTATCTAAGAGTGGTAGATAGGTAATGAGGATGACTTAGCAACAATAAATAAAGGGCCCTCATGCCTGACACAGTAAAACCACCATATCAGCCCTAGACCATCTATTTTTGGACAACTATGTGAGAGCGGCATGAACTCCTACTTTGGCCTTCATTGCAAGAAAGGAATCTATACCCTAGTAAAATGCTAATGCCAGTAATTATTAGGTCTACACGTATGTGGCCGAGAAGTGTTCTACCATTCTTTTCACACATTTACAATCTTATTATTTGAACTTTAAAGAACACTTGAAGCTATTAATGAAGATCAACTCTGCCCCCATTCTTTGTGAGACAAATACAATGTCAAAAAACATAACAGGATTACTCCTTCCAGTGTCTGATCTGTCCATTGCATTTTTCTCCTCCAGTATTTACAGACTCTGATACTGTTTTGAGTTCCAATGGTTATTTTCGTTATTGTTTTGTACCTTATCTCCCTGCACTTAGTGAAATCTGTACACTTCTCACAGTACCAAATATGATAAATCACATCATGCTCACACTATCTGGGAACTAAACCACTGGCATTTAAGATAATAAATTCCACAGCGAAGCCCTTCTCTTTCCTACCACTAATCTTTCTGCCTTCCTCAGTCTCTGACTAGTTGGCAATAACATCAATTGGTGTTGAGATTGCAGAGGATACAGAGATTCATATTTTGTAATAGTTGATAGAAATGAATTTTATCAGGAAAATGAGAAAATGTCTTCATATAATGAACTTTAGATAACTACAGAAAGATAATCTGGGTATTTAGTTGTGAGATGAATACTTAGATTACTGAACTAGACCAGAAGAAAATTTATTTTTTTCATTTTGGATTTTGTATCACATGTAGAATTTCAAAACCCTTAACCTATTCCAGGCCTTTGTAATGCAACTTGATACCCATTGATGTTTATGTGGTTTATTCTCTGCTTCCCCAAATATTTCTACTCTTTTGGTAGATGGACAAACTGTAGTAACATCTACACAGGTCATATTTCAAGTCACTAGTGGGCCCTGTGCTGAATTTTTTAACCCCTTCTCAAACCAGTTTAATTCAATTTTCACTGCATTACATATGCCTGAAAATATGGTATTTGTGTTGTTTTGCATGACTTCCTGATTTTTATATCTTTTTATCCTATTTTAGCTTTTACATCTTTCTTCTCCTAGTTTTAATTTTCCTTTTTTAAAAGCAAATCAAACCATTTAACCTTACAGCAACACATTTCTTTCCCTAAGGTATGTGTGTGCATGGGACAGCTTATCAGATTTGAGGTACACGCAGAAGGTAGATTCAAATCACAAAAATTCATGAAGCATGTCAACATTGACACACTGCAAAAGAGGAAGGACTTAAGGAGGTTAGCCCTGACCTTGGTGAGCCTACATATTTGTAGATATCTTATAATAATAATTTCAAAAGACTACTTATATGCAATAAGTATGTAATAAATTCAATGTGCTAAATTAGAATGAGGGGTAAGATTCCACTTTAATAAAGTAAAATCTCAACTTAGAGCCAATTGTCTTACCACAGGTGGGCTGATATTAAGGTACCAATTTCCTTTTTCTAAAGTAGGCAGCAAGGTATTTTGCAGTTCCCCTGCTCTCATACTTTTCAAGGATTTGCCTATTCTAAAAAAAAAAAAAATAGCACAAGAATGGACTTTCCCTTATTCTTTTTCAAAATGAGCTTTATTTCCCTCCATACTTTCAAGGAAAACATAACTCAATTTTTTCCCAGCTTGTTTACATCAATGCTTGTGGAAAGATTATGTTCTCCCAAGTACCAGTCAAACCAGAAGAGGAAGAGTTTGTCAATGGATCAGTCAATCAAAGGAAATCAGTCAATCAAAGTTGTGTGCTTTTATAACTTTATGGCATGTTGAAGTATTTAAATGGTAATAATAATGGGCATTGATGGAAATAGGTAAATTGTAATTATTAGTATAGGAACATTCAAACAAATCCATATGATGAAGCCTCATATATGTACACATATACATGCATTATTTTCTCTATGCTCCCTGCCACTTAGTCACTCAGTCTCTATTCTGGCAGTGCACTGATTCCCAAAATTCCTCTCTCTTCTTGTTGATGAGGTTCTGTGATTTCTATTAAGGTTGTTATGTGTGTGTGTGTTGTATGACTTTTGCTTTCTTATGCTAAGGCATTATTACCTATGCAAAAATTCAGGTGAATACATGTGAGCATCCTGCATGATGGAAATATAAACCTTTCTAGAAGACTCTGCCTCTTTCTTTTCTCATCTTCCAAAGATAACTAATAATGGGCTGTGTAATTCCTTGTGTTCTTCCTCGTTACAACTCTCATACCCCTAATTCTAGCTACTTCTGCTTTTGTTTTAACTTGTGGATTGTTCTTGCCACTTCTGGTATCTCCTGACCCTTGTCCATTTTCCAAGGCACCAAAGTAATTTCTAAATGCAGATTTCATCATGCCACTATCCTGCATAAAGTCACATTGCCTTCCTTCTCCTTAGTGTGGCACTTGAGGTCCTTCATGATCTGACCACAAGCTACATCATCAGACTCATCTTCACTACTGCCAGAAAGTGTGCAGTATACCCATGCTGTGTACCTCTGGGTGGGAATTTACTGTTCTCTTCCCCTCTTCCCCCTACTTGAATTGCACTGAGTTTTTGCTCTCATATGCACATATTAGTGTCAATTTACTAATGTCAATCTCGAACTGAGTACATGTGACATTTGTTTTTCCATTCTTAAGATATTTTGTTCAGGAGAATTGTCTCCAATCCATCCATGTTGTTACAAAAGATACCAAATCTCCATCTTTTTTTTATGTTTGAATAATATTCCATGGTATACTTATACCACATTTATTAATCCTTTCATGCAATAATGGGCACTTGCGTTGTTTCCTGTCTTTGTGATTATGAATTGTACTGCTATAAACATTTGAGTGCAAGTACCTTTATGATAAAAGAACTTTTTTTCCTTTGGATAAATATCTAGTAATGGAATTGTAAGTCAAATGGTAGATGGACTTTTCACTCCTTGAGGAATCTCCATACCAATTCCATAGAGGTTGTACTAGTTTGCAGTCCCGCCAACAGTGTATGAGTGCTCCTTTCTCTTCCACATCGATACCAGCATCTGTTGCTTTGGGACTTTATGACATGAATCATTTTTATTTGTGTTAGGTGATATCTCAGTTTGGTTTTGATTTGCCTTTCTCTGATGATTAGAGATGATGAGCATTTTTTCATGTGTTTGGCAGGCATTATTCTATCTCTGCAAGAAAAGTTTCTGCCTGTGTCTTTTGCCCAATTTTTAATGGGATTGTTTGCTCTTTTCTTATTAATTTGCTTGAGTTCATTGTAAATTCTGGTCGTCAGCTGTTTGTCAGATGTGTAGCATGCAAATATTTTCTCCAACTCTGTAGATTGTCTTTCTGTTTTGCTGATTGTGTCCTTAGCTGTGCAGAAACTTTTTAACTTGAAAGGTTCAAATTTATTTATTTTTGTTGTTGCTATCATTGCCAATGTAGTCCTCTTTGTAAATTCTTTCTCTAGGCCAGTATCATTAAGGGTTTTCCTCAAACTTTCTTGTAGGATTCTTATAAATTCATGTCTTAGATTTAAATCTTTTATCTATCATGAATTAATTTTTGTAAGTGGTAAGAGGTATAGGTCCTGTTTCAGTCTTTTATGTGTGGCTAACCAGTTCTCCCAGCATAATTTATTGAACAGAGATTCTTTTTCCCAATGTATGTTTTTGTTTGCTTTGTCTAAGATCAGATGGCAATAAGAGTCTAGTTTTATCTCTAGATTCTCTGTTCTGTTCCATATATCACTGTCTCTATTTTTATGCCAATACCATCACATTTTTCATCTAAGAAGTTCTATTTGGGAACTTATTGGGAGAATGAAGAATCAATAAGACTACTATCTTGATTCTAAAATTAATAAAGTCCTTCTCTCCTCTCTTAAAATGTAGGCTTAATCAACATTTTTTAAATTCAGGTTTGAAATTCAAAGAAAATAACCCACAGTAAATGATATCATTGAAGAAAATACACATACATACTTATCAATGCTTTGTTTTTCCAATTATTATCCAGAATTCTAATTACTCTGAAGTTATTCAACTGTGACTATATGAGATAATTAGCTTGAAAATACCTCATTTGGCATAAATGCTTTAAGTATAATATTAAACAGAACTTTCTTTATTTCTCTGGAATTTGGCCTTAGCTATGGCGTTAGCCATACTAGGCCTTTAAATAAATTCTGAATAAAAAGCCACCTGTCATATTACATTATTCATCTCTGTTCCTCCAGTCTAGCAGAGTGCCACAGAGAAAAAGGTACATGGTTGAGCTATCTGGAAGGCAAGTGAACCTATTATAATACAGATAAACATAAACACATAAACTAATTGATCTGTGATCAATCAATTGATCATTTACTATGTGTAAAACAATAAGGGTAGGAAAACCAATGTTGTCAGCCACTTACAAAGATCTATGTTATCTAAAGAATAAATCTGTAAACATAGAAAAATAAATAGTAAGTGCCCACATGAATGACACAAGTACCCACACAGAAACAACATAACAACAGCAATGAAATAATGATGATTAATATTTAATGAGCATTTACTATATGCTAGAATCTGTGATAAACTCTTTCAGATTCTATATATCTGAATATTTGTAGCAGCTATCTAAGGCATGAATTACTCTTACTCCCAGTTACAGATTGAGAAGGATCCATGAGTTATGTAACACACTTAGCTTTCCCCAAATGGTAAGAGATAAAGATGGAACTAGTTTTCTGAGTATATAACTTCATAGCACTCTAAAATGTAGAAATTATTAAAATTTTTGTCTGGGGCATCACTAAGATGTTATATTAAATGATGAATAGAATGATACACATTCACTATAAAATGAAATTTTAGATATATTTTCTTTTATATATAGAACCACAATTAAGACACAACTTCAATGTGCTTTTAGCTTATAGAAGAAGAGAAATTTCCCCAAGGATCAGAGTTCACCTTTGGTTAGAATTGGCACTCAGCCAACATTATTTCCACAATGTTTTAAAGTCCTTTAAGCTATATACAGCATAAACATTGATAAATCTCGTGTGGCATATATTTAAGATTTCAAGCTCTAAAAATCCATCTTAGATAATTTAACAGGAAAAAACATTGCTTCATTATATTGCCGAAGTTGCCATGGTACTTATGTCAAGTCACAATTCTGAAAGAGCATCAGCATACGTGATCATACTGCTAATTGAGCCCATAGCAAATATAGAAACAGGTATGTACATTAAAAAATCTACTTTGATAATTGAAATCCATTTTTAGTAAGCAACAAACAATATATCTTAAGTTGTCATTACCGTAGTATTCAAATGAAAGGATATTCAAGAATAATTATGTAAATTTCAAGGAATACATCAAAATGCAGTTTAAAAGCAATACATAAAACTCCAAAAGATGTCTATTTCTTGTTTTTGTAGATGAGTTAACTTACTTGTTTTTCAGAAATCTAATATTTAAGGAGGAAAAAAACCTGATGGTTTAGTTGTCATTGGCACGAATATAACTATGGGAAATTCCTATAAATATTTTTAGTCAATTAGTGTTGGCCAGGAAGTTTTAAAATTCATGATGTAAATGGAACAATTCATAGGGAAAAAGAGAAAAAAATGGATCTTCAAACTATGAGACAGTTTATAAATTAAAGGAATAAATCTAAGGAACATGAGATTCATTCATTTATTATTCATTCATTCAATAGTTTTTTTAATCAAGTATTTTGTATTTACTGTGCAAGATATACCAGTGGATGTGGCCTTTGCCCTCTTGGTACTTTCTAGTGAGAGTTACAGAAATTTTAAGACTAATAGCCAAAATTATCATCTAATTGACTTGTGTTAATTGTGGTAAATGCTTAAAGGAGACATTACAGTGGATTATGAGTGTTACAGGGGGCTTAAATTAGTGGAAGGCAAGATAAGGGAGATGGCAGACACATCAAAGATAGATTCACTAATGAAGCAACATTTGGGCTGAGAGCTGAACAAACTAGAAAGACAAACCAGGTGAAGGAAGCAGACTGCAGATACTTTTGTAGTGTGACATATAGTGGCATAAGTCACTGTCATTAACATAACATAAGATGGAGCCATAACAATAACCTGTAACATTTGTGTAATATTACCCACGTGCCTTTCACCATGCTAAGAGCTGCACATGTATTTATTCATTTATTTCTTACTGAAACACTGGGGTAAGTTCATTATCATCTCCTTAGGATGAGAGAAAGAAGCAGCATAACTTTCTCAGGATCATGCTGCTGGTCTGGGGCATAGTGGGGTTAAGGCTAGGCAGTTTATTTCCAGAGGCTACACTCTTGATCACTACCCACTCAGACTGGGCACTCAGCTGTAATTGTCAGCTTCTCTGTAAGCTTTTATACTGTGATTTTTCACAGTACTGTAAGGTATTTTTCAGAGTCGAGTGTAATTTATGGTAGGGTGATGCTCAAGAAAAATGATGTATTGGAAGATATTTCTTTCCTATGATCTTTAAGTTTACTCTAGAATCAGCCAGCCAGGATTTGACCCCCGGCTCCACTTTTCCTTATTCACTATGTAAATCTTGGCAAGTTTCTTCAGGTTTCCAAGTATCAATAGCTATAAAATTGGTTAATAATGAAGCCTTTATCCATGGTTTATTATGAGGTGTACATGAAATAATAAATGTTCAATATGTTCCTGGCATAATATTTGCTCAAAAATTGTTAGCTATTATTGCTAACAGGAAAAAGATTGAAAATGTCAAAGGGAACTTTGATGCCTTGCATAGGAGTGTGTGTTATTCTATGAGCAACAGGGAGCCATTGAAGTTTTCTAAAAAAGAAATGACTCAAGCATAGATGATAAATGATTAGTGAAAATGTGTGGTTTAAAAGTATTTCCAAATAGATTATTTAATCAATTCCCACCAATCTTAGAGGGATGATATTTTGATTGCTAATTGGCACATAAAGAAACTAAAACTTAGTTTAAATGCCTTGCCCAACAGCTTAGAAGGCCTTAGTAGCAATTTTGTGGTTAGGTTCAGGACTTCAAGTCAAAAGACAGGATAATTTTCAACATAATACAGCTGGCAGATGATTTTAAAAGACATTATGGAGAGGATACCTTGCAAAAGTAAGAGGCAAAGCTGTTCTGGTTCTTCTAAATTTGAAGTGAAATTTTTTATTTAAAAAAATGATAATTGGAGAAATATAGGTATCTAGGAAAGGTTTAGGAAGCTGAACATTTTGGTCTTAGTCCTGTAGGATAGAGCATAGGGTTAAAAGTGGGCACTGGAAACAGAATGATCTGAACAAAAGCCAAGAATCACGGCTGGATCTAAGTACTAAAAACAGTACTCACTAGACACAGAATATATTCTCAGCCCCAAGTCATATACTATCAGATAATTTTGTAATGTGATGTACACACCGCAATGTACTTATTAATATGAGAAGTATTACCAATAAGATTAAGGCAAGAAAAAAGTACACTAAACAGGATGTGTTAGGATTTCAATCATGACATTAAAGAAAAATTGCTTGTTTTTTAACCTTCACTCTCTTTGAAGCTTTCCACTGAACTGTATTTTCTCACGTCTGAGATTTCAATAAAAGCCAGGGAGAAGGGGCTACACCCTTGTTTCTCCTTACAGAGGGCTTGCTGGTGGTGGCCTCCCCAATTGCCTCACTTCAGTGCAAATCGACTGAGTAGGTGTTATTCATCTGCATCAAGTTTCACTGACATGGTCCCATCTCTGTCATTCCTTGGCTTTGTGACAAGTTGTAGACAAGTCATTTCACCTGTATGATTATAAATTTATTTCTTTGAGAAAAGGAAAATATCTCATTTCTTGAGAGTTTCCAACGGAACAAATGAGAACCTTATTCCTCAAAAAAAAAAAAAAAAACCCATAACAAATTAAACAGAAATTCAAAAGGCAAGCATACTCATAAGATATTACTGTTGTTTTAAAAATATAACCTTCCATTTCCACATGGAATTTAAAAGTGATTGAAGTTACAGCCACTGAGAATCTACTATTAAAATATGCAGAAAACTAAGAGTATTTTCAGTGCAATTAACATGTTAATTCATTAGTAGAAGCAACTCTACATTTGGCATTTACTAATATCGTTAACTAGAATCTGTTGGGGAGTACTTCCTCCTTTCATGTAAACTTTGAAAATGTTGACTTATCTTGGTTTGCTGTAGATATCCTACTTACTGAGGGATGTTTTTCCAAGTCTACTCCTCTATCCAGGTATCAGTGTCTTTTTGTTTTTAGGGATTTGCTTTCTGTGCCTTACTGTGATTCCAGACACAAAATCTTCTCCCTTATAGAAGCAGAAGTGAAATGCTCAGGTCCTTATATATTCTTCCCAGCTTCTCCTATTGCTCCCAAGCTTGCTTGAAGTCGTTAAGGATGTGTGTGGAACATTCTAGTCATTGTCTTCTTTTTCTACTCCAACCTGCAGTTATCCCTCTTTTCTAACTATTTCCACCCCAATTTATACATGATTGTACCTGAAATTTCTGAAAATTTCCTCATATATAGCAATTTTCTTGCTATGCCAACTAGCAATTTCTACAGGCAACATATTTTTGGACAGTTTGATAACCAACAACATGTTATAAGTCTTTACAAAGTTATTGCTTGAAAAAAAGTGGGATTCTGCCCTATAGAATTTATGGATTTATATGGAAGATAGAAAATCATATAACTGCTTGAAAGAATTGACTTGTGTTAAGAATTTCTTTTTTCCCCATCCCTTTTGCCCAAATTAAATAATCTGATATCTTTCTCCTCAAGGTCATAAGAAACTAATGCAGAAAATACAAAAAGAGAATGAAAGAGAATGTGAAAAGAAAATATGCAAGGAGTTATGAGATAACAGACATAAATATGGTAGAGCTGGGTTTTATTGAAATGTTAGAGATAGCACTATGTTTTATATACTTGTGAGACAACTCGACCTACATGATAATAAAAGCTATGTCATAGAAAAGCACTCAGCATATGAAAGAATTTTATTATTCTGCAAAGGTACTTTTGATTTATAATAAATTAATGTTCTTTGCTACACCAGCAATAAAGATGGCTAGGAATTGAGACAGCTTAGAATCAGAATAACCTTTAGAAAGCATATCGTCCAACACCCTTATGTTACACAGAAGGATGCTGTGGGTTAAACACAGATGCAGTGGCTAACTAAGGTTGTACTTCCAGTCAAAGCCTCCATCTGGGACCCTGACACACTGATTCTGTGTGCTCCTTATTTCGTTTCCCTCAAAACAGAAGGCCCCTGTCTGGGAGTGGGTTTTCACTCACAGGTGGGAACAAAGCAAGACTTTAGCCTACTTCGCAACACAAGTCCATTTCAAGTAAAGTACCAGATGCTATCTATTCCAAAAAATAAGACAAAACTTCCTTATTAAAAGGAATGTTTGTGGGCCAAAGAAATGACTTTCACGCTAGTGGAAATTGAAGCAGTGCTGAATGCATGACAAGATGGGGGAGCAAATGAATTATATATAAAGATAGTTCAGATTGATTATGGCAGCAAGAGACTAGCCAAGGGCATTCACAGGCAACCTTATGAAAACATTTCTCTATTTTTCCTTGAGAAAAATATTCCAAATTCTTAGCCTGGAAGGAAAAGACATCCAGATAAATAGAGAATTCCTTAACCATTGCACATTCTCAGAGAGCAAAGCTACTCTTTGGCTACTAAAAACCTACAAGAATTTTAAAACTTAAAAACTAAATAGGGTTTGTGTGATATTTCTATGAAATTGAGGCAAGCACAGATGATGAAAGGAGGGCTAGATTACACTTCGAAAATCTGCATAATGAATGTTTCTTCATTTTCCCAGCTGAAGCAAAAGGGAGAGAAAGCAATGCCAAGCTGAGAAAGGCTTTCCAGCAGAACGTGGTAGAGAAATAGGCTGAGCAGAGCTGCCCAGTCTTATCTCAGGGGCCGAAGGGCATGGGGCCGTCGTGAATACAGAGCGACATTCTATTTCAGAAGCTGCTCTCAGGAGAGAACACTGGCTGTGAGGTGGAGGGCTGTCTTTGCAACCGTGAAAGAAATGTTCAGTGTGTTATGTTGATGTGGAAAACACTGAAATCAACTCCATAAGCAACCCAGAAGACTTGCTTCTGGTGCTTGTGTTTTCCTTTATTATAGACAGCTGCATTCTCATCTGAAGGCAAATGACAATCAACCACCATCCGGCTCAGCAAGTCGTGTGGTGTGATCAAAACTCACTCGGCTGCCCCTTTGTTCCCCTGCAAATACACTCCACTAAAGTAAACTTTCTTGCAGGAAAGTTTTCACCACCCTTACACAACAGTCATCTGTGACCTCTGAAGCCACTTGTCTTGTGTCCATCATCACCAGTGATATCACCAAGTAACAACCAGGGAGAGAAGAAGGAGGTGAAAAGAAAGGCCCACCTGTGATGACAGATGAGCAAAGAAGGAATCACAAGGCAACTGAAGGGAGATACATTTGGAAGTCCTAAAGGAAACCCAAAAAATGAAAGATGCTTTTCCCCAAGGCAGTACACAAACAGCTTCTCTCTGCCACCAAACCTTCGATGGCATTGTCAGTGCTTGGGAAATGACAGTTACTCCACACTGGAGAAGTCACCTTTCTCATCATCGGTGTCTCCATGAGTGAGCGGCTGTGGCAGGAGGAGCTGCATTAATGAGATCGCTCATGCAGCTCAAGGGAGATGAGGATGTTGAGATTGGGATGGATGTAGTAGCTGGTTTGGTGAAAGAATAAGGTCTTTTCCATAAAAGAAAAGAAGGCTATGGTTTAGAGACTACTTAAGACACTGCATGAGAATAAATGGGAACTAACATTCTCTAGATTAGGCTACCCACTCATCAAAGTGTATGCAAAAGTGTATCCCACTCTGAACTTAGGAAATAGTTTCTTATGATTTGTTATCATATTTGTCAATGACTCATTTATTTGGACAAAAAAGTCCAAATGCAGGAGTAAGACGAACACTGACTGCCCTCTCTGTAAGGTGCTCAGTGTATTTATACTCCACAAATTGTTACTTTTATAGTTTAATAATAATGAAATAAACTTTTTTACAAAATAAAATGAATCTATCACTTCCTTCGGGCAAACATGATCAAATATTCAGAATATTTTAAAGCATTTTGACATATTCTATTTTTTTTTTTTTTTTGTAGGAGCACCAGTTTAATATTGGGCAGCTAAGTGGAGAATTCAGACAGCAGATAGATTTGGGCATGTGAGAGAATTTGCAAATTTGCAAGTAAAATTTTCAGTGTTCTAATTTGCAAATGACCAAGTATATCTTGGAGAAAGGGAATTTGGATGACAGTTTGGCTCAGTGTCAACAGGCCAGGTTAAACTGAGAGACAGACTACAGAGTCTGACATTCTCTTATGACATAGATTTAGAGAGAGTAGGGACAAAGTTTGTGAGTTGAAACTAAAGAAAGTTACTTCACTATAAGCACTGTTCAATAACTATTGGGGTTCTGGAGGGAAGAGTCAATGAATGATGCCCTTTTTCCTTCAGAAAATTCAAAGCTCATTGAAAGATGGACACAAGGGGCAGGCAGTGATTTAACAAAACTGTATTATAAACTATTGAAAGTTAAACTTATGCACATTAAATTTTTAAAGCAGGGGTCCTCAAACTTTTTAAACAGGAGGCCAGTTCACTGTCCCCCAGACTGTTAGAGGGCTGGACTGTGGGCCCCGGGACGAGTTGGCTGCTAAGCAGGATAGGCAGTGGCAGCAAAAACACCCGGCAGGCCAGATAAATGTACTAGGCAGGCCGCATGTGGCCCGTGGGCCGCAGTTGGAGGACACCTGTTTTAAAGAGTTTGAGCAGATAGCAATTCATAAATCAGGCAGCTTCAGGCCACAAGCAGTTCCTGGACTCTGACAAAGAGGCATGGTGTTAGGGGGTGGAAGCGGCTCCAAGGTGAAGAAAATATTTGTAGTCACTTTATTTGGATCATTCCAGTGGAAAGTCTCTAATCAGAGATTAGTTGGCACTTCCTGCCTGGTTAAGCTTTCAGTTTCATGTTACCATTTACACTGACTTGGTCTTGGTTTGCTTAGATAGGAACCCAGGGAACTGGGGCTGGTTCAGCCTAGCAGCCTCCCAATTATTTGTTCTTAATAGGACAAAACTTGCAATGGAAGGCAAGGTTTCTCGGTATAGCTAAGAGGGTTACTAATGCTTTATCCATACACTGGACAGACTTAGTTCTGCGGAAGAGTAGCAAGGCAAACCCCTTGTTGTGTTTCAGGCTAGACCAGAGATAATCTAGCAGGGGCTGAACCACAAAATCCCACTTGCTTTTGCCAAACACCTCAGATACTTCTCCTTTACATCAGAGGAAATGTGTTGGGGACAAAGGGAATAGAGCTGAGTGTGCTGTGATTTTCTTCCCAAGGAAATGTAAAGAGTGGGGACTACACAGTCCTCTGAACTCATAGAATACATAGTCCTCTGAACAATACGGAGAGTCAGCAGACAAGGGGCCAGTAATAAGAAGATATAAGGAAGACAGTGCTCTGAGCAAACCTAGTCCTCATCACACCTGATGTCAATAACTGTAATCTAGGCTTCAGCCAACAGAGGCAGTGTTTTGTTTTTTTTTAACCTCACCTATGGAAGATATTGGCATACATGTTTGATACTAATGAAATGAAAAGTTATGTTTCAAGTCATTTTAATCTTTTATGTAGATAATCATGTGTAATCAAGCTAACATTATGGTTTTCTGATATATAGGTTACTAAGTTAATTAAAGTACTAGTTTGAATGTCTCCCCATTTCAATGATTTTTAACCAATGAATGGTATTTGATTAAATACATTTTTATAAAGATTCATTGTATTCCAGGCACTGTTTTGATAATGTACATAGAGATGAATTGAATTAAATACAATCCTTGCTTCCTAAAGTCCATATTAAATAGAATTTAGAGAGATGTAGCTACTGAGGCCATGCAAAATTAGCAAGAAAGAATGTTCAGATCTGATTGGACCTCGGCAAGGTGAAAAGCGTGCTGCAGTAGGTTTCTGAAAAATAAGGGAGATGTCACCAGGTGAACCTGGAGAGAGGGCATTTCAGGTATCAATAGCAGCAATCTGACAACCAGATCAACTGAGAGATTGACAGAAGATAAAGGTCTTAATGTAGGCTGGGGCAAGCTCTTCAAAAGATATTGTATATCATCTTTGTGTTATTATCAACCTTATTGTTGTGGTTTGTTTTTGCTGCTGTCTTTAGCAAGATACTTCCATCTCTTGCTGAATAGATGGGGCTTAGATATTACCTGAAATTTGTGATACTTAAGAGAGTAAGTGAATGGGAAAAAGTCCCAGTCTTTTTGATGTTATCAACATTGAACTCAGTCCTCTTAACATTCCTATGGCTGATCTGCAAGCCATGAGGTAATACACATGATAAACACAGAGATTTATAGATATATAATACTTTCTTGAGGGCTCGTCACTGACCCCGTTGTTGGCAAATTATTGTTCCCCTAATTACTATCACAAATAAGCTTGGCTCCAGCACTGGTGAGAGCAGCAGGAGAGAAAGAACTTGCCTCAACTAGTGAATTTTGGACCACAACTTTAAAGTTAGCTTTATCTGCTGAGAAGTGCCTCACTTTTATATAGTACAAATCATATATAGAGAAACTCATATTTCTGTTATGCTAGAAAGACTTACCATTCCTGAGTTACTTAGGCGTAGAACCACATCCCCATAATAGCTGGTTATCTCAGCCACTTCTAGTGAGGCCAAAGAATTCAAAGGACTCTAGACAACTAAGTAAATCACTGGTACTGGACATTCCTCTTAATATTTGTCATAATTGATAATGCCACTGCTTTAGTATAGGGGACAGTTATGGAAGATGAAGATGCAGTCCATTTTCTTGGCTGAGACACAAATTGTTAAGTTACTTTGTATAGAGCATCTAGCATCCATTCACCACACTCAATGTAATGAGATTGGACTGATCCAGTGGTGATGGTTTTAATCACTCAAGGTACTCATATGCACTAGAGAACCCCTAAGCACATAAAAAGAAGGAGGGAAGACTACTGGAAGAAGGAAAACCGGACTTTTTAATCTCTTGATATTGTTTATATGGGGAGTACTCAAAGATTTTGCCTTTTTAGGATAGAGTGGGACAGATCTGTCAACTCCTAAAATCTGTAGAATATTACTCTGATTTTATTAAAGTGCTAAAGATTTGTTCTGTACGCAGAATGAAGAGAGTCTGTGATAAGAATCAAGGGACGTAAACGTGATCAAGCTTGCACTGTAGCAGCCCATGCTAGCAATGGTATGGGCACTGATCAGCAGGGATGCTGGGCCTGGGACACTAACTGCAAATAGGCAGGCCCAGATTGGGCAAAACAGTCGTTAGAGGGAGCAGAAACTATACCAGTACTTTCTCATTGACTATATTCACACACTATTAATGTATGTTTTATTTTTAGGATACTATTTCTCAGGAAATATTCATTGCAATGCAAGTACCAGAGTACCAGCCTTGACTCAAGGCTGAACAGATCATTAATGTGAAGGAAATGAATTACGCCATGTTCCACCATTAATAACTTGGTTGGGAGCCTTGTTCTCTGGGGAATGTCAGCTACCATCCTCCTCCTGACTTTGTTCCTGTGCGAAGAGTCTGAGTTTTCATCTAAAAAGAAATATCAGGTGCTGATTCTATACAGAGTAAGTTGTTGCCAGGATGAAAAAGCTGCCTGGAAGCAATAATTGAAGGGTCAGACAAAAATAACCATCCAAATGGTGTTCTTATAAAATGCTCAGGAGGAACTTACAGTTAGGAAAAGTTAGGGTTGAAGGCAGAAAGCAAAGGTGTAGTCTTGAATTTCATCTATTGATCATGTGGGAAAGAGCTCGTTGCATATATCACCCTGATCCTTGGGTAGCTAATTTATTTTGTGGGAAAGTATTTTTTTCAAGGCAAAAGATGAACTTGCAAGACAAAGAATTATAACCATTTATTTAAAAGTATAATCCTTTGTTTTAAAAATGAAGTACCTTTCACCATTCACTGGAGTGAAAATAGAAGAATGAACAAATGGCTAAGGAATTATAGTTTGAAGTTATCCAGCAAACACATTAAAGTTATTTTCATTGTTTCTGAAATTATGTTACGTATTTTGGGAAGGAACACATTCCAACCCACTACTGTTATAAACATAAAACTACAAAAACAACAACAACAAAACACACAAAAATAAATCCAACAAAAACTATAAAGGGTATCTCATTCCCAAAAGCAAAAATAAAAGCTCAAAAAACTCCCCAAAAAGTAAATTAAGTTTTATGTAGATATTAGGCTGACATGTTCTTAGCAAGAACTTCAATTAGAAATAGCCTGTAGGCAAAAGGTGGGAAGAGATGAGAAGATGAAATTTAACTCGACTTTTCTAGTACATGGTGTGAGCGCCACATTCTCACCTCTACAAACTAGTGAAGCGAAGGTATCTGGGGTTCAAGCATTTCTTTTTCCAGCAGCATGTGGCCCAAGTGCCTCAATCTAGCTGTCTTTTTATATTAGAAAGCTGAAATTGTTGTGGCTTGTATAACATCCCATTTGTTCTTCTACTCTCAGTAAATTCTCGGAATTTTGCTGGATCTCTCTCCCCCACTAAGAAAATGAACCTGTGCTACTATTTTTCTGCTGAGATTGTGGTATAATTCCATCATCCAAAAAGGAAAGGTGTAGAAGCACTGATTCTGACATTGAGAGACTATTTTTTCATTATAGATATAAACTGTATATGATTAAATGATTAAATTCCATGGATTTACTCTGCAAAATTTCCATAGAGTTCCTTTTTTTTTTTTTTCAGAGACAGAGTCTCATTTTGTCACCCTTAGTAGAGTGCCATGGTGTCACAGCTCACAGCAACCTCCAGCTCTTGGGTTTAGGTGATTCTCTTGCCTCAGCCTCCTCAGTAGCTGGTACTACAGGCCCCTGCCACAACACTTGACCACGCTTTTTTTTTTTTTTAATTATTAGTTAGCAGTCCATTTTTACTAATCATGGATTAATACGATTCCAGGGGGACTTTCTCAAGAATGGCCAAACATTCAACAATAAATTGCAATGACATTTTCCTTATGAGGACAGGGACTCCTTCCAAATGGTGAATTTACCTTCTCTTTAGCACTTTGTGAGCTCCCTAACTTCTCACTTGGGGGGTAGGGGAGGAGGTAGTGGAGAAAATGAAGGAAAAGGAAAAAAATGAAAATCATCTCAGTTATGGAAAATTATTTTAAAAAGCATTTATAAAATAAATAATAAATGTAAGTTGCCTTTCTAGGAACCTCAAGACTGTGCAGGTAGGGGGTAACAAGAGGTTAAAAAAAAAATTAAGAAGATATTTTTCCCTAATGTAGATTTCCGTTTGGAGAAATTACTTTAGTTTAAGCAATATGAGAACAGTATATGAGAAGTTGGCAGGGAGGGGGGGAAAATAATTCTCAGACTTCCAACGTCCCCCATCTTAATATGTACAATTTATGCCATCATAGGATAGCAATATACTATGTCTATTTATTTTCAGTCTGAAGAAGACTAGTTAAGCAAAAAGGGAAATGCAATCTAAAACCAAAATAGTATATGATATAATGTCAAAGTCATTTGGGGTTAGGGCTCATACAGATACTACAGCCACTAGACATCTTTCTTTCTTTTTTCTTTATCCTTTCCTGACCACCCCATGCATTCCAGGTTTTATGTCACTGCTTGTGATACCCAGAAATCAATGACCTGCTCTTGCTCAATCCCATTGCTCAATTCCTAAGAGAGAGGATTAGATTGTCTCAGCTGAAGTAATCTCAGGTAAGCTCAGCAGATTCAATCACATAATTAAAGTTGGACTATAGTCGATGGAGAATCCAACTGTACAGTTACTGGAGTAAAGCAAATGGCCCCTGACTTGTAAAGATACTCCAATGAATGTTTACTATGCCAATTTGAATAATGCACCAGAAGAACATTTTCCAAAATGCCATATTTCACCTGGAGTCATCTATATTCTTATTGCTGACATTTCTGAATAAAGAGTAAAGAATTAGGATCTCACTTTACGATGGAAAAGATACACTGTCTTTATTTTTTGTCAGTGTGCATGTGTGTGTAACAGCGAGTCATTTCTTGACGTTCTTCTGCAGTAGAAAATGGAAAGGCAGTCAGCAACCAAAGTCAGTTTCTTGTCCTTGACTCTGCCGCCGTGTCTACAAAACTCTTGTGCCATATGCTCACTGCAATGTTCAGGCAGATATATATTATGCAGGAACCATATGTTGATTTTGCAATGGCATATTTTCTATTTTTCAAAATTGAGCCTACCATATTGTGGACGCAGACAGTGAGAACCTCAGTATCTCTTGTTTGAAAGCCAAGATGGCATTCAACATGCATGCAAATGGTGCAGCTGGGTATGCGATCGCTTGATGTGAGTACGTGATTCCAGCTCCCTGACACGTAATCTCTACCATGTTGAAAGCGTCATAAAAAGAGTTGAGAATCCAAACTCAAGGCAAAAGGTTTGCTTTATGGTGGGCTCTCCGTTGTGTTTTAACCTCTGTTCAGAGGTGCTTGCTTTTCTCATATTGTGCACAACTTTAAGAAGTTTTGGAATTGACTTTTGAAATGACAATTTCCTAGTGTTCTTGAAAGTAAGGATGACTAAAGAAAATTAATTTGAAAAATTAAAGTTGTCATTTTAAAATTATGATGGATTTTCCTCTAAAACGTTGCACATAAACCTTTATTTAAAAAGTTGATAAATGTTATCTGTATTTTCATGTGTCTTACATACACATTCTATGTATCCTCATGCTTTTAACTTTATGAGTAGAAGTTTCTTTTAAAGGAAATAAATGATTCCATTTTAGTTGGGTACCTGAAATGAGACCACTCTTCTTTACCCTAAAGGGTGTAGCTCATGAACTAATGCGAAATACTGAATATTTTATATTTTCAAAGTAAAAGGTAATTCACAGATGATTTTTTTAAAAGTCTTTTTTTAAGGTTTCAGAAAACTTGTTAAAAAAACACCCACAACCATATTTCAAGTCACATTCTCTCTCTTGTCTCTTCTCCCCACAAAATGCTCAGACTGCCAATTTAAAGCAAAAACATAGACAAGCCAGATAAAAAAGCATCCAGATGAAGAGAAGGTTAATTGCGGAGGGGCCCAAGGCAATCTGTTGGTTTCCTCAGAATGACCACATTTAACAGTTTCTTCCCCTGACCCCTCAGACTTAAAACCTGGTATTCACGAGTTCTTAGACCCCCAAGTATAAACATATTGATCCACAACTGTGTCGCTTCCTCATTGTTAACCTTCTTCTGGCCTCAGAGTCCTAGGAGGGAGCCCAGGAAGGAAGAGTCTGGAAACCAGAAACTAAGAAAATAAGTAGGGACATGAATAGAAGTGCAAACACCTGGCTTCGCAATGTGAAGCAGTCACTTCCTCCATCTCTTCATCTAACCCAAATAAACGCTTAAAGAGGGGCAATTTTTTAAAACACAAATTCACTAACGGCATTTTTTTCAACTTCATTTTTAGCTTATGGCATAACACCCCCTGAATTGTCATGACAAACACAAATGAGAATAAAATATAAATTCAAACTTGTGTAAGTATTGCATCTTAGTGCTTTCTTTCTATGATGCAAAAAACCTAGGCTTTCATTCTGAGTTATGACCATCTCTTACTCATGCTTTGCCCTTAATTTTGCTCATAATTACCACAGAAACTGCTGGCTTCATTATCCGTCAAATGGGAAGGATTGAATGTGACAATGGATAAATAATACTTAGCAGAGAGCCTGGCTTATAGTAAGAGATCAAAGAATGTTAACTACTTTCAGGCTTATGATTTTGTTTGAAATATGACTTATATGCTTATAATCAAAATGTAAACATAAGTTATAATCCATTATGAATCAGAAGACTTAGGTTCCAGTACTGGCTCTATCCCTAGGAAGCCTAGAGTTTCCTCGCCATTGAATATTTTTAGGAAAAAAGCTGGTACAACAAAAGCACTGGATGAGCAGTGGGTCTGGATGTGAGAGACAGGAGTGTGTTTAGTATCAACAGCTCACGGAGCAGCAGCACGGTGAGAAGAGGGAGGGCTGAGCAGCAGCAGATCTGGGTAGTGAGCCAGCTCTGAAATTTCTTCTCTATTCTCCAAGTGCCAGATCCAAGTTTGTATGTGGTTTTGGCAATGGAAGTTTCCAGGCCTTAAAGGATACTGATAAATGGCAGTGACTAGAAACAGGTTGGAAGAAAGTGTTGACTGGCAACCAGGAAGTGAGTGTTTTTTTATTCAAAAGGTTTGTCTTTAGGAATGTAAAAACCAGATGTGATTGTGTTTCAGGGTGGGGAACTAAAGCAAAACCCAGTCCTGGAAACTGGGGTACCATGAGGACAGAAGAGAGAAAAATGACAGGGGCAAACTCCTGGACTTCATTGATTACCATTATGGCAACTGAGTCTGCATAAAGAGAAAGCAATCTGGAGGTACCATGAGTCCTTAGGAAAAGCTCTCTATACCAGATAGTTATCCTGAGCCACTTAAATATGGAGTCTGGGGGAAAGTGATGGACAGGGAAATTATTTGTAATCTTGTTCTTAGATTCATCAAGAAAAGAACACTGTAAACCGTTAATTGCATGATCTATATCTGACCTGAACTACCAGCCTATTCTTTACTTCTGATGACAGTAGAAAGTAGACTAGATGACCCGTATAACGGTTTTCTATATTCTGAGTCAAGGTTTCAGATAGCACTAGGTTTGAAACAGTCATGGTAACCCTTTCACCATTACCTGTATGTGAATATCTTAGCAAGATAGTTGGTGTCCAGGTTAAAACTAGGTGAATTCTGGGAGAGGGTAAAATCCCTGGTGTGGTTGATGAACATGAGAGAAAGAAAAAAAGCATAGCTTGAGGCTCCTGACAGAAATGCGGTAGAGTGAAAGGAAAAAGGACAGGCAGAGGGATCATGGGGAAAATATGCTACATGCACCATTTCCAAAATAAACTTTTCACTGTGTCAGTATGGGAGATACCACCCCTCTCTTCACACCTCTCCTGATAAAAACCTAGGAGAAGCCTGCTGCTTGGTAGACCCAACCCCTGCATGGAGACCACAGTAAGTCCTCCTGCCCAGGGACAAGAATGTTGAAGGAATAGACTCACCAACTAGAGAGAAAACTGGGGTCACTAATATGTATCAGCCAACATAATTCTTCTTCCCTAAATATTAATATGTAACCAATAAACACCTGACATTCAAAGAAAAAAAAACCCAACAAGACAAATAGGACAAAGAACCAAGATTGCCAACTAGATTGACTACCCATGATGGTAAAAAGTTTAATTTATGGAAAAGAAAAGAAAGTTTTAGAAATTCTGATTAGTATCCACAGAGAAATTCTAAGCAAACTGCATTCAAATAAACAAGAACAGGCTGTCATCTTTCATCTTTTTAAATAACAAGAAACAGTTCTTGAAAACAAAAAATATACTTGCTTAAAGACATAACAAAAATAGAAAATGTTCCTGTAAACATTATTTATTTAAAAAAACTCATAATAAAGAGCAAAAAATATTTTATCTTTTTAGAAAAATAGAAATAGTAAAAGGTCTAGAGAATCAATCCTGAAAAAACAGTATCTATTTAGTAGGAAGTATAGGAGGACAAAGCTGTGGAAATGAATGGAAAGAAATTATCAAAGAAATAATAGAAGAAAAAAGTATTGCTCTAAGAAAGCCAAGAAAGTGTATAGATTGAAAGCATCAACTGAGAGCCTAACAAAATTAAATAAAAATAGCTAATGTTGCTGAGTCCCTCACATCTGTTATATTAATCTTTGCAATAATTCTATGATGTATTATTTCATCTTCATTCAACCCTAAGAGTTAAACATTTATGAAGTGAGTTTTGATTTTTAACTTACACAACATCCCACAAGTAATAAGTGCCACACTCATTACTGGAATCTGGAAAGCCTTCAGTGACAGATCATCATCTTAGTTACAAATTTACTGAAGTCATTAAATATCCACATTTATATAGAGCATTGTGAGTATCAAGGATAGAGGGATGACACTGAAAGACTTGAAGTGAGCACACCATATTTTGCCATGTATAATGTATGCATTTTTGCCCAAATTTTTGATGGAAAAACAAAGATACACATTACACAAGGGGAATACAGGTCAGCAATGGGGCAGCCCAGTGGGCCTCCCAAGGACACCACAGCTCCTGCCTGGGTCTGTAGCCACACAGGATTCCAGTCTGGGAGGATACAGAATCCAGTGGGATTGGGTCAGGGCAGCCTCTGGAACCATGATCAGGGGAGAGAGCAGTGGCAGGGCTGGTAAGGACCAAGGCTCAAGGCCTGTTCACGTGGAGGGGACTCACCTGGCTGCCTGGGGCTAAGTGGTAGAAGCTCTGGTCCTGCCAGCCACACATAGGGCCATCTCAGCTGCACACCCTGATATGGTGGGAAAGGAGGGGCTCCCAGGGGAGAGGGAAGGAGGCAAGCTTCCCAGAGAAAGTGGATTGGGAAAGGCAGTGTGATATGCATGTTTACCAGGGGAGCTTTAGCCCTTACTAGATGTGTCTCTCCCTGCTGAGAGTCAGTACTTTATCAAGGGGAATTTTCCTGAAAGTTTGAGCCCCATACTTGGGCATATATTATACACAGCAAAATATGGTAGGTTGCCTACGAAAGAATACAAATCTGAGTCATTATATGAATTTCATCATTTACATCAAGTATGTTGATAAGAAATTCTGAATGGCAATAATTTTGATGCCAGAATTATTTTATGCCCAACTGAATTATTAATGTATTGGAGATGAAAAGATATATTTCAAACCCATAGTTTATCCTCTGTTTTCTCATTTCTTGAAAATAACACCACTACCTTAAGAAACTACTGTAGGAAAATAAAAAATGAATCCAAGAAAGACATGGGATTTAATGAACAGCATAAGTAACCTTGGGGTTCAATGAACCCTCAGGATTATGATTGTTCAGAAAAACAGCATGCATTACTTTAAACTACATTGAGGAGTGTCTTCAAGGATCAAGTGGATTCTATTTACTGAATAAGAGGAAGGCTTTAATACTCTTTTACCAAAAATAAGAAATAATGGCAAAGAAAAACCTTTGTAAAAAGTGGCAGTGTGGTAAATCACGGCCTTTGCATAAAACACACTAAAATGTTGAAGTATTTTGAACAATTTTTTTATTTTTATTTTTTTTGGGGGGGGGGACAGGGTGGGCAAGACTGCAATGGTATCATCACAGCTCACAGCAACCTTAGAGTCCTGAGCTCAAGCAATCCTCCCGCCTCAGGCAGAACATGTCATTGTAACCAGCTAATTTTTATGCTTTTTGTAGAGGTAGGGTCTTATTCTTGCTCAGGCTGGTCTTGAACTCCTGGCCTCAAGAACTCCTCCTGCCTCAGCGTCCCAAAATGCTAGGATTACAGGTATGAGACAACCAGACCTGTCATTAAGCGATTTCTTTTGCAGCACTGAGTAGGAGAATCCATTTACTTTTGATTCTTGAAAGCTTCTTCAAGTGGTAAGATTTCCTGATGTAGGATTATATTCCTTTTCCTGTGAATCCAGTTATACTACTTGGTTTTACAGTTATTAATCTTTTCACAATCATACCATACATCCCAGTAAATAAGATTCAATATTTAGAATAAAGCTATACACAAACTGGAAACTTTGATATATTTACAGGGAAATGTGTAAACAGTACAGAACAGGAAAATACGAAATAATGACAACTGGAACAGTCAGGAAGGAAGAGCATAGAGGTGTGGGGGTGTGATTGTTCTCCTCTTACAGTGTGGAAACTTAGCTGATACAGAGCCAAGGTAGTATACCCAGAAATGGATAGTTAAGAATAGGACTCAACATTTTAAGTGTAAACATGAGAAGAAATAAAGGTAACACAAGTTGGAGAAAGGCATAAAAGAAGAGGGTGGTAGGTAAATTCTACATAAGTCATCACGTCTTGTAGATAAGAAGTGATAGAGTATAGAAGTGACAAATCAAGAAAGACTTAAAAAAATTAAAGGTGAAGGTGATTAAGTGGGGAGAAAGAAGAGGAGTGGTGGGTCAAAAAGGGGGAACTTGACTTTTAATTTGATCCTTTTCTATACCTGTGCCACCAGAAAGGGTGACCTTTTTGACTAAGTATCTTAACAGGCACGTTAACACAGGGTACAAGAATCAGTGAATTTGTAGAAAGCAGCTTGAGTGATTCATTCATCCCCTTTGTAGAGATATTGCTCTTTACTGTTTTTATTTGATACTCAACTCTTGAGGAGAATTGTTGTCAGTGGGTTTCACCTATTTAAAGTAATGATTTCATTTAATAATCGTGCACTGGAGAAAATTAATACAGAAAATTGTAAATTGTAAAAGGAAAAATAATGTGGACTTTCATGAATCAATGATAGGTTTTCTGTCAGTACCATGTTACTCCCTCAGCTGTTTCCACTGCCTCCCTCTCCATAGAGCTGCATCTGCTCTCCTGGCTCTGAGTCAAACACACTCTAGAAAATTGAGGTGGTTCTGATTCATCTCACTCACAACCATTACTAAGGCTTTGGTCTGTTTGCATAGAACTTAGCCATGTAACACAGGTCATTTAAAAACCTACGCAAAGATTTTTTGATTATTGTTCATAAATCTTCTTTCTCTTTTATTTTTGAAACATTCCAGTATCTAAAAGAAACTATTTGCATCAGGTCTATGCCACTAAAGATAAATATTAAATTTTGTACTAGAAAAAAATGTTTCTAAGAGAATTAGTTTGTGGTAGTCTTAGAAACAACATGAAATAAATGTCAAATTGTATGCATTTATAGCTGTGGATGAATGTTTGAATAGAGAATTATTTGTATGCTTTTCTAAAACAAGAAATGGCTCAGTAGTCAGCTTAAATTACTTTATTTTCTGTCCCTGTTTACACGACGATATTATGCTATTAATTGAAGCAAAATTAGGTAGTCATGGGTTATAGTCCTTTATTCTTTAATAAATAAATTATTCTCAGAGACAATAGGCTATAATGCTTAATTGTGAAAGCTTTTTGTAATAGGTAAAACCGAAGAATCTTGCTTTCAGTGGTGGCTGTAGAGGAACACATCTCAGCATAAGAGTAAAAGATGCAAGATCCAGAGTCGAAATCTGGCTCAAGAACAGTGTGCTATGTATTGCCAGTTTTACCAAAAACATTCCAGAGGTCCTGGTTCTTCAGCCTAGTGGCCAATGACTATTTCATTCTAGAGTGAGGCTACAGAGCCATGAAAAAAGCATCTGCAGGCTCTGCCAGGGAGTTGGCCAAGCTGCAACCAGGGAAGCTCATTTGAATAAAGGATTTCCAACAGATTCCAATTGGGGGGGGGGTAGAAATTTTCTGCTAAACCCACTGGAAGCCCATCCTGAAAGACTGTAAAACATGAAGTAAAAATTCTTAAGGCCCAACTTCTGCAGCATCTGCATCCCACTGAGTCACCTCTACGAAGCCGGACCCTTCACCTGAGGTTTCTGACACAAGAACTGCATGTCCTCACAAATTCCTCACCTCCTTTTTCTTCCTCAACAAGTGGGTTAAATGGGGGAATTAATATGAGTAGAGAGGAAGAAATAGAACCAGCTAACCGTTTGTTCAGAGAAATTTAGCACAGAGCAAAATTAGGACTATCAATGTCACAGAAAATACTTACTCAAAATATTACTAGCAGCAGATTTTCAGATATACAGTAAAGAGATGCAGCGTGTTCTTGAGATAAGTGATTCCCACAGCCCTTACAATCAACAGGGATAGAAAAATAATTAGGTAAAAATGTAGTCCTGGCATGGATAGGATTTTAATTTTTAAAATTTAATTTTAATTTTAAAGTAATTTAATGCATTTAGCATGCAATGAATTAATATAACAAAAAATCTAGGGATGTTTGGGTTAATATCTCAGGTACTTTTGGAAAAAAAAATAATTACTAAAGCATTAGAGCCTGAGTCCTTTGAAAATGTTGAATGTAATGGTGACTGCAATCATGAATCCTGTGTTTTCATGTCAACAGGTTCAGTGAAAGAATGTTTAAAGTGCTTTCATCCTGAATTTATGATTAGATATATCTTTATTTCCAATAAATTCTGGGTGGTGGTTCTCAGGAAACATCCGGGAATCTCTAAAATTTCTCTCCTCCTCCTGCACAATTAAAAAAAAAAAATGTAGCCTCTTATCAAGTAGTCTCTGTTTTATAGAAAAAATACAAATGCTCTTGGGAGGTTTAATGCATATGGTCTGTGAACATGGCTGTTGGCTGAGGCAGCACCATGATGGTAAAGATCGAGCTGACAAGTGTCGGAAAGAGCGACTGCTCTACGTGTGTGGAGTTAGGTACAGAGAGAAGAGGAAACCGCATCATTGTGAGGAGAGAAGACAGACCCCTGTGGGCAGGAGAGTAAAAGGTAAGTAAAAGATAGGACTAAGGAAAAAGGAAGCAGGTAAATGATGGATATCTGACCAACTCCCCCACATTTTGTATTTAGTGAGTCTACTAAATACACCGTGGGACATATATTCAGGAGCACTGATTCTGATTTTATGCAGTGTAAATTTATGTCTCAAAAATTTCCTTCTTTATTTTCAAAAGCTACATACCAGTTTCTGGTCTTTTTTAATATGTCCTTATTTTTTCTAAAGATAAAAATTATAATATTACTTTATTATTTATATTTTCAGTCTTTTGACCTATTGACAAAGCCTTCACTTTGTTTCTACTCTCAACTGGTATTGTCGCACCAAGCCCTAAATCAAAACTATCTATCATAGCCCAGAATGGACCCTAATCAATGCCAATAAATTTTAAAAGGCAGCTCCTAGGTATAAGATTATTAATATTTAAACAGAAAAATAATACAGTACAAAACTTAAGCCCTTAGGGACACTGTTAACAGTATTCACATTATGGTGCTTTGCTTAAGAAGAAATCATTATATTCCCTTAAACATGAGTTTGTTTTCGTTAGAAATAAATTCTACTAACTGCATTTTCCATCAGTCAACAAACATTTATTGAGTACCAGCTCTGAGCAAGACAAAGAACTAGGCATAGTGTGGGTTCTAGACAGAGTACAATCTTATAGTAAAGAGAAAATGTGGAAACAAAAAAGTTAATGGTATTAAAGAGCTGGTGCAATCACTAAATGATACATGAGGGATATCTGGAAAGTATCCAGCCTTGAAATATGGAAAATAGAGATGGACGTGGATGGATACTTTCCGGACAACCCTCATTTATAGATGATGAGATAGTATCTGCAAGAAGGAGAGAGTGACGATGGTCCAGGGTGGTGGGGGAAGGATGCAATTGACCATGACCTGAACTGCTCTTGGAGGATGGTGAGAGTTGGATCAGGGAAGATGTTGAAAGATGTCAACATAAGCAAAGGTGGCAGCACAAACAAACACAAAGGCAAAGACATAAAAAGAATGATCAGCCTACACTGAGGAAAACAATCTTCCTGGAGTGGAAGGAGCATGAAGATGAGAAAATGAAGATAACCAGATAAATAAAGTTTTAGGAGGGCTCTTGGAAAGTCTCCCACTTCAGACTGTTTAGTGGGAAATCCTGTCTGTACTTGTGTTCAATCACATGAGGCATTGTGGCCATGAATATTTTAACTTCTTTGTTTCCTCTGGCTTTTACCATCTGTCTATCCATTTTAGTCAACAGCTACCCCCACTATACACATAAAAAATAAGTAAATAAATCAGTAGTCCTGGATAAACTATCAACCATACGGCTCAAGTACCTTGGTTTGGGGAATATGTTTTTGATTAAGTGTTTAACACAGACATCTGGACTAAGCAGCAAAAACCCATAGAGATACTGGCCATAGCAAGGGCTGAGTCCAACTGTTTAAAATATCTAAAGTGTGGTTATTATTTTTAATCTTCCCCCAACTTACTTCTTTCAAATTTTCTCTCACTGATTGCTCCAAAGTTCAGAAAGTTCAGCCTAGAATGCATGCAAAACCTCCAAAGAGTCTAGCCTATTTTGCTTTTATAAAACCCAGGGAATATTCAGGATTTCATCTAAAATATCTTCTTTATCTTATAGAGCAAATATCAAGAACCACAATCCTCATATACCTAGACTTTTTCTCATAACACTTTTGAGAAAAAGTGAGTACGATCATGTGTATATGCTACCTCTTTGTTGAATTATAATAATTTGCTATACCTGCTCAGTGCCCACTCACCTCATGAGTGGTGCCTTGACAGAGTACAACCTACAAGTACACCTAAGGTAGGTGCCTTGTGGTAATTGAAATTGATGTTCAGAATGATCACTGCCAGAACCCTTACTAGTCTTTATCATTAAGAACTATTTAATCTCTCAATATATTTGTCTCAGAATGAAAAGAGATTAAGAGAGTTGAAATAGTTCTCAGCAATATATAATTCTCTCCAATAGCTCCCCTTCAAGGATTCATCACCATCTCCCATGAAAACGACTTCTTTACCTACATTCTAGATCTGGCTTTGTTCCTACAGTCCAATTCTTCCTTTCTCCCTATCTACTCCTATCTTCAAACTTCCCTCTCCTTGCAGAGAATGAAAAAGGCAAATTATCATCTCTCACAGAGCTCATATGCTGGTTTGGAAACAGATACCACTTATGTAAACAAATAGGCATGGAATGAATGGAATGTGTATGTTCCCCTGAAAGTGTATGTTGAAATCTTAACCCTTAAGATGGTATCAGGTGGGGCCTTGGGAAAATGATTAGGTCACGAGGATAAAGCCCTCCCTGATGGGATTAGTGCCCTTGTAAAAATGACCTTTACCCATTCTGCTGTAAGGACACAGCAAAAAGTTGGCAGTCTGCAACCCAGAAGAGAGCCCTCACCAGAACCTAACCACACTGGTAACCTGATTGTGGACTTCCCAGACTCCAGAATATGAGAAAAAATTTACTGTTTTTTATGAGTCACATACACAGTCTGTTTTTATAGTAGCCCAAACAAACGAGGGCAAGGCATAGGTCACATTATCATGTGGCAATGAATGTCATAGGTGGTGCTAATTTCGACAGGGTCATCAGGGAAGTCCTCTTAAATAAAGTGCCAAGATATACATAGAATGAGGGAGAAAGACTTGAGAATATCAAGCCAAAATATTTCCAAGCCAGGGAGACAATATGCTCACAGGCTCTGAAATGAGACGTACTTTGCGATATTGACTAACAGCAAAAAGGCCAATGGGAAATAAAAACTCGTATGGGGGTAAAACTTCCTGTACTAAATTTTATGAGAACTTGGTCTGGCCCTATCTTCCTTTTTCTTAAAACTTCTATCCTAATTAAGCTCTTCAGCACTTCATACTCGAACTGTTGCGTGAACTTTTTAGCAGGTCACCTACCCTTCCAGATTAGCTCGTTCCAAACCATCTGTCACACACTAATACAACAACCCTTGAAAGTCTTGTCCACACATGTGTATGCATCCGAATCCTAAATCCTTATGCATGCTTTATAAAAATCTCTCATTATTCCACCTTGTATTAAGCTGATCCCTTTTCTGAGTTCTGTAGAAAAATACAACAAATATTTTTCAGATACACCCAATTTTTTCTTCTCAGACTGTGATTTTCTTCATGAAATTTATTTTAGTCTCTTCATTTAGAAAAGAGAAGAGGATTCAGATAACTTATCATAGCACTTATAATAATAGGTACCTATCATCACAGGGCATTATAATCTTTACTATAAAAGATTATAATAATATAGAGAAATTACCTGTGGGCCATTAATTAAATAGAACATGATGAACCACAAGTCCCTGTCTTCATATGAGTCCATTCCTTCTTCTGAAAACTTCAAATTGGTAGCAATTTAAGAATGGTAGGATTTCTTTGCAAAAAGAGATCTGGAAATTGTCATATATTATATATGCAATAAAGATGTACATATGCTACACATTTATTTTAATCATATATGACAGATATGATTAAAGCCCTTTTATATAATACCTTTATATAAACTTGATATTCATTGTAATACTCGCCCACATAATTTAATATTTAACACTTATTAAGCATTTAATAGCTTTCTAAGTACATTCATATATGTTATCACATGTGGTTCTCAAAGCACCCTGTGAATTGTTAAACAGGTAGTATTTTGTCATCATCAGATGAGCTAAATGACTAGTCAGAAATCATGAATCTAGTGACAGGATGTATGAGACCTAAACCATTGCTTTTTATACTGTAAATCAGAAATAATCCATGTTCTTTCTGGTTCTATCACTCTCGTTGTTACTGAGGGAGGAGGGAATGAGAGAAAGGGAGCTATGGAGAGAGGGGAAGAAAGAGATGGAAAATTAGCATACTTTTTAGTAGGTTTATTTTAGATATTTTCAAATAGTGGTCAGTAGTAGACCAGATGTGTAATTCTTGTAAACTGAACTGAATATGAACGGCTTAGTTGCTGGTACATATAAGCTCTTAAGTGTTTGTTGATGAATGAAACTGTAGCCATGTTTTTCTAATTTGAGTGGGTTTTTTAAATATGCTCTCTTTTAATGACTAAGATGTCGCCTATCTGTCCCTGCCTTTAATGGACTAAAAATAACTGCATAGAAGTTTTTTTCTTTTTTAAGATCCTTATATCCACTGATGGTTTCTGAGGCAGCTCAGAAAATACGCTTTTAGTTACTGCCTGACTGCATCGTGTCAGACTTTGTGGTTACATTCTAGAAATCAGCAATGTCAATGCAGAATTATCTATGCACTCTGGGCAGCACGACGTAGCCGATGCCAAATTTAATAGCTAAACATGATAGATGATAATAAAGGAAAGACTTAGGGAAACTGTTCATAGGTTGTTCTCAGAATTTCATTAAAAAAAAATAGAAATGAATACTCTCATATTGTCCAATATTGTATACCCTATGTATAGTCACCAAAATTTGATAATTACATGAATATTTCAAAACAGAGTTATAAGAACTTCTCCAATCCTTTGGGACACCGAAATCATTTCTTGCAGCTCGCTGGTAAATTAGCTGAGGTCTAAGACTAGTGCTTATTTTTCCCTTTGTCCAACGTATGTAGCTTCATGATGGGGACCCAGAACATATTAATATGTTGACAGAATATTGATAATATTTTTATAAACATCTGGAAAATGGATTAAAAAGAATATCTTATCTGCTGTTTGTTTACCTCTGTTCAGGATTGCCAGTCCTGCTCAACCACATTCATTATTTCAAGTGGCTTCCAACATTCTGACTCCATAGCAAAAAAATAAGTAGCTCCTTGTTTGTTTTTTTACCATTTTATTTCATATGTCTAAAACTTCTAAAAACAACAATGACTTTGAGTTTAGACATGATCAGCATTTAATAACCCCCTATTAAAAGTCTGATGCTGTACCTTCCCTTCAGTCAATTCAGTAAGTCATCACCTAGCTAAGAGTACCATATCTACAGGTCTTTACGACCCAAACAGGAAATGTGCACTATTGGAGCACCCTCTGTCAAACACTTGAACTTCAGAGCTTGTGCCAGTAATTCGGGATAGATTTGCATTTGCTATCATAACATTCAGAAACCACACCTATGGAGCATATTGCAAGGGTACAAGTCAAATCTGTCAAGTGGAGAACATAAATGTCTTAACATAATAATTAAGTAAATGAGAAGAAAGCTATGGTGATTGGTTTGATGTAAGCACATCAGATTGTATAAAAAAACAACACATTATACCCCACATATGCATACATGTATTCATGATCTATGTGTATATGACTTAATAAGAAAAATAATATTCAGAAATTATCAAAGTCACTATAGCTCATCTGAGCCCTTTAATGAATATGTGGTCATTTCTCTTTCTATCTACCTACCTGCTATCCATCTATCTAGTTTTCTGGTTTTTTTGTTTTTTTCATAGCTGAAACAGGACTTGATTTCTGTTTTATGAAATTGAGGAGAGAGATAATATGCTATTAAAGACCTGATCTTAGTCTGTTCCATACATCCTAACAAAATACCACAGACTGAGCTGCTTAAACAACCAAAAGTTATTTCTCATAGTTCTAGAAGCTGGAAATCTGAGATCAGAATTCCAGAGTAGCTGGATTCCGGTGTGAATTCTGTTCGTGCCTTCCACTGGCCCCATTCCTACTGTGTTCTTGCAGGAGAGAGGAATGAAGGGAGGGACGCGGCAGGAGCGGGAGAGAGAGACACAGAAACATACGTGTACTTTGGTATCTCTTATTAGGAGGACACTAATTGCACCCTATCAGGGCCCTATTGTATGACCCCATTTAACCTAAATTACCTCCTTTTAGGCCCTATTTTAACATGGCTATGTTGAGGATTAGAGTTCAATGTGTGACTTCAGAAGGTACTTATTTCAGTCTAGAAGAGTCCTGTAAAGCTTTTCATAATTTAAAGTGTTTGTTTATAAGTATGAGAAAAAAATATAACACGTATTGTGAAGACAGTCAAATTTTCTTCTCAAGGCTGAGAAGGAGGTCAAATTGACTGGTTAGAGAATAGCTCAGTGACACATTTACAACAATCACATTTTTGTTTATTATGTCATCTAAAAGATAATCCTTTGCATATATTTGTATAATTGGTCTATCAGTAATTTGCTTTAAAATGTTATGTGTTCCTTACTTCTGTCAAAGTCACCATCTGTAAATCTAAAATGCGTGCATGGATTTCAGGGAGCCTCTGAAGATGCATGGTACATATAAAGTTACACTAAATGTGTACAGGAAATGATAAACATACCATTTTAATTGGATGTGCACAACTATCTGTCTACCCATCTATATCCAGACCACACAAGTGCAGTTAACATGTCAAAACCAAAACACGTCCTAAAGCTCCTTCATTACACCATCCACCATGGAGTGGAATTTAGTATAAATATGTTGAGGTTTAAGTAAGACAACATTTTATAAATTTTAGTTTTAAAAGGTAATAAATTATAGAATATTTGTGTTATGTGAAAAGAAAAAAAATTTTTTTTGAAAAATGTGTCTCTCCAGTGCCCTAGAAAAATAAAAATAGTTGATTTACTAACAAAAGCTGAAATATATCTATAATTTTCTGTGCCTTGTACTCTCTCCTTACATTCCTTAGATGTCATCTCAGTGAAATCATGAAATCAAAAGTCAGAACTAGATGTGATTGTTGGATCTACTAGCTGATTTGCTATGTTATTCTGAGGTCATCTCTTTAATTCTCTAAGCATCAAATTCTTTATACCCAGAATGGGAGTTAATAAAAAATAATTAAACTGCTGGGTGGATTACTCTTTTTAAAATGTGCTTAAAGTACTCAACATTGTTCCTTGCACACAGTAGGTGCTGCATAGATGCTAGTTTCTTTCCTTTCCTCTCTGTTACTATGACATTGAATGTCATGTAACACCAAGTCAGGTGTACTTAAAAGCTGCTAGATTATCAACAGTGCTAAGCACACATAAGCTAAGCCCACCTGAGCCTGAGTTTGTGGAAATCAAAATAGGTATATCTGTTCAGAAGGTATGGGTCCCCTTTGTATTCTGCCCATGACGGCTACTCTGGCCTGGTTAGGAGAGGCTCACAGCCTCAGCCTCCTCCCACCAAGTCATCATGTTCAAATGTGAGCCTCTTCGTTCTAGGTAACTCGTCTTACAAGGGGGAAAAAAATGAGATCAAGGGGGTAAAGTCAGAAAGATTTTTAGTGTTTAATCTAGTGTAAACCATTCTTATTAGACATTATGCAAATAAAGTTAGTGCCCTGGTGATGTATGTAAACTGGCAGGTTTCAAAAATAATTGTAGAGGCTTTACCCACAGCAAGGCTTAGTCCAAGAGAGGGGAATGATCTTGTAATTGTTTCAGGCCAAAGGAAACCCTCCCAACATCAAACCTTATCTGATCTCTCAAGATCTGGGAAGAGCAGAAGTTAGCAAGCAGGATTTTGCACTGTGGACAGGGAGGGATAGAGTTGGGCATTGGAAAATACTCATTTTATATCTTTATTGAGCATCTGCTATGTGATGAACACTGTGCTGGGCACTAGAAATAAACGTTAAACAAAACTGGCAGAGTCTTCGGCCCTCACTCAACTTACAGTCCAAAAGGGAAGGGCATATTTCTGAGTTTCCTGACGCTAACAGGATCCCAGTTAACTACTAAAAATGTTTCCTGCTGTTTTTCCAAGTGTCAGACATGTATCTTCTTATATCTCCCCCTGTGGCTCCCAGCCTAGCTCACCTCAAATCAAGTATCCCCTTTTCATACTTATTCCTTTGGGGGTGGGAGGAATATTTCAAAATCCGTTTTTATTCGGCCTCAGACTAAGGTGAGTCATCACAATCTCTGATGATAAAGTTCCTGAAAGTTTTGTTTCCATAAACTATTCATAGCCTACTTGAAGTCTTCTTTTGACAAAAAGGATCACTTAGCAGATGTTTCAGAGAGTTTCTGTTTTAATTGTAGTGAAACTGTTGTGGCCTCTATTTATGAACTTTCTCCAGATCTGAATGGCAGCCTATCATTTCAGGGGTTAGTAATTAAATGTAGTGTCAGTCTCCAGCCATAGGAACAAGTCGATGAAATTCAGCTGTCTTGATGAAGGGCGAACTATAAGATGGCTACATTTCTTTCTCTCATACCCAAATGCCCCAGTCTTCATCGGCTATCTCAGTGTTATCTGGCCAGATATTTCTATTTATTTTACATAGTTTCTTTGATCCTAATCTCAAGAGCATAATTTGATCTCCCTGACAGCCTGTGTCCTCTGAGTAGCTTTCCTCCCATAGAAAGAAATCAGACCAAGATGCTAGCCTAGCTAAGGAGGTCTGTCACAGATGGGATTTAGGAAGCAAGAGTGGAAGAATAACAATAAATTAAAAAATAGAAAATATCAGATAGGCGCGGTGGCTCATGCCTGTAATCCTAGCACTCTGGAAGACCAAGGTAGGTAGATTGCTTGAGCTCATGAGTTGGAGAACAGCCTGAGCAAAGTGAAATCCCATCTCTACTGAAAAATAGAAAAACTGAGGCAAGAGGATCACTTGAGCCCGAGCAGGAGGTTGCTGTGAGCTATGATAAGATAGCACTCTACCCAGGGTGACAGCTTGAGACTGTCTCAAAAAAATCATTGAGCATTTACTGTGTGATTTTATGAATAAATACTTTTAATCCCTACAACAGCACTATGATGAAGCTATTAGTATTATCACATTTTATAAAAATAAAAAAGAGAAAAGCTAAGAAGTCAAATGAATTTTAGTTCAAGCAAAGTAGCTTTAGAAACTAAGAAGTCAAATGAATTTTAGTTCAAGCAGAGTAGCTTTAGAAACTCTGCCCTAAACCTAAAAAAAAAAAAAAGTATATTTGATACTAATAAATTGTAAAGTCCTTATCCTTGGTTACTTGGAAGAGACGTCTGCCTTTAGTAAGATGTTTTGACTGTTGCAGATTGTATTAAGGACCCTTGGCTAGCCACATCTTGCAGATTTCACATGTACGGGTTTAATATAATTTGAAAAACACGGTAAAGAATTTGAATGCAAGATATAAACAAATCTCAAAACCAGTAATAAAAATACAAACAACCCAATTAAAAAATGGGCAAACTATTTGAACAGATTGTTCATCAAACAAGATACACAGATGGCTGACAAATACACACATAAAAAGATTCTCACCATACATCATTAGAGAAATGCAAATTAAAACCACAATGGTATATCAGCATGTGCCTGTTGAATGGTTAAAATTAAATAGACTGATCCTACCAAGTGCTGGTGAGCATATGGATGAACTGAACCCCTCATAAATATGGGCTTTATTAGGTAAAATGGCACAATCACTTTGGAAAATAGATTGGCATTTTTTTAAAAAGTTAAGTGTACATTCACCATCTGAGATAGCCTTTCCACCCCCAGATATTTACTAAAGAGAAAATAAAGCATACGTCCATATCAAGACTGGTACATAAATGTTCATATCTAAATTATTTGTAATAGCCCAAACCAGGAAACTGAAATGTTCATCAATATATGAATAGTTAAACTGTGGTATACATATGTCTATGTAATGGATTACTCCTGAGAAATAAACAGGCATGAATATGGATGCATACAGGAACATGGGTGAATCTCTCAAAAAACTTATACTGATGGGAAGAAGTCAGACACAAAGGATTACGTAGTTTATGACTTTAATTATATAAAACTCTAGGAAACTCCAGCTAATGTCAGTAACAGAAAGCAAAGCCAAGGTTGCCTGGGAGAGAAGAAATAAAGATGGGATAGTGGAATTACAAAGAAACTTGAGAAACATTCGGGAATGACAGATCTGCTCACTATCCTGATCATTCTTATGATTTTCAAAAGTTACCAAACTGTACACTTTAACATGTTCAGTTTATTGTATGTCAAATATACCACAATGAAGCTAAGTTTAAAAAGTTAAAAAAAAATGACAACAGAAGCCCTGTTGAAAAATGCACAGAGTTTTCTGAAATTTCTACTAATACTGTTTTGTGGCATTACCCTTTCTGGAGGAATTTGGTGTGGATTACTGTGAGAGTCCACAAGACTCACAATGTGTTAGTTCTGGAGTGTGAAACTTTGAGAGGTCTGGGGGAAATGTATTTGCTTGAAGGAAAATCTCTCCTTTTCTCTTCAAGTCTCCTTAGGGATTGGCTGCTTTTTCCTGATACAAATTTGAATAGTCCTCACTATGTACGTGGCAGGTGGTATCTGGTGATCTTCCTGACAAGGAGTTTCTCATATGAAGCCATTTTATGAAACTGTTCCCCAGGAGATATACAGTTGGATCATTTCAGGACACATTTAAAATTGTCAACCGTTTCAGAATGCCAGAGAAATCTGTTTCTCTAGAACACAGAGAAAGGAACCTTCTACTTACACCTGTAAGGTCTCTCGTGAGGCTTACCTGAAGGTTGACCTCTGCTTGCAGCTGCACTGGGCATTCTCCTTAGTGCCTATGACTAATGTTTAGAAGCCATTTGGTTCTTTTCTGACAAAAAAAAAAAAGAAAGAAAGTGATATATATTGAAGACTTGATGAGTGTCCAGTTAACAAATTATTTCTACCAGGGGATATTTAAGACTGGGTTGGTACATTTATTATTTAAGAATGTCAGCACACTTCTATTTTCAACTATAGCATTCCAATATTTTTCGGGGAGATTTATATGTATCAAGAGGGAGCCTAAGTGTTCACAATAATTTTTTTCCACATTATAGTACTATAAAGTAAAGGATTCTATGATGGATTTTTCACATTCTTGACCATACATTCGAGCTTTGTAATTTTCTGTGGGTTAAAAAAAAAACTTTGCAAAATAAAATCAAGAAAATTATGAGCATGCATTATAGATATGTTAGTATCACAGTATATTTTCTCAACTCTACTCTTGGGAAGTACTTGATTCCCTCAAAAATATATTTTGTCAGACAATTTTATTGTACATTTCTTACAGTAAAATGCATTTACTTTGAGATGCCATTATAAATAAAAACACACACCCATATGTATATCTATTTATGCATATATATTATAATCACACAATTAATGGTCATTAAATATGGTCTTTTTATTAGTCACCACACCCCAATCTTGTTATAATTCAGCATCCCTACTTTTATAAGCATATCAGTAATAAAATGGATTTTTATTTTTTACATTTCATAGGTATGATTCAATTTCACACTATATTATATTTCACATTATGGATTCAGCCCTAGGCAGAATTTAATTGATACCTATAATAAACTCAGAGTTTTTATGAGCTAACAAATCCTCATCCTCAAGACAGAAGTGTAAACAGGACCAACATTCACGAGTCACCTAATTATTTTTCCTGCGCTAAAAATAATAATCTTATTTGATCTATAACCATATGTCTATGTTTATTTATATACACATACACATTCAAATCCACTTATATTAAACAAGCATATACACACAAATGCAGAAGGCCAATAACTATAGCATTGATTTCTAAACAGAGAGAGATTCAAATATCGTTGTGTTACTCAATGAAGAAAAGTATTCAAAATTTGATTTTTCTGGTAAAGGAGTATAATAATTATTTCTATTTGTGGATTTAAATGTCATAGAAATTTTTAAAAATGTATTTCTCTTGGGCAAATAGTAGATATGTTCCAAATATAATTTACAAGATATTAGAGATTTTATGTGCATAACAACTATTGCCCTTAAGCTACTATTTATGGGTTACTAATCATTAAATGACGCTAGGTTTTATCTTCTGACAAATGATTTATTTCTATTGCCCGCTGTTCAGTTTCCAAAATAGCATGAAAGGGAATCATATGTAAATACAGACATTTTGGTAAAACTTTCTTTTACAGAGAAAAAAATTAGATGAGTATACATTTAGAAGGAGACTGACTTCAAGTCAACATGTTGGGGCCACATGTGGCCTTCTGGATCCTTGAGTGCAGCCTTTTGACTGAATCCAAATTTTACAGAACAAATCCCTTTAGTATAGGGATTTTGTCTGTGTAGTTTGGATTAGGTCCAGGGCCTGCATTTAGGGATCTGTAAAGTCACCTGTGGCCTCGAGGCCACATGATCCCCCTCCAGCCTGAATAGACAGACATCAAAGTTTTCAGGAGACATTCTGAGCATATTTTTCTTGCATTTCTTCTATCACACAGTCAGTCGCCTTATCAAGGGGGCACTTCGTCAAGCTAAAGTAAAATCATACCTTTACATTCGATTTCAGTAGTTCTGGTATTTTTATTATGAATAAATAATGAACGCCATCCCAGAACTCTACATTACTTTGGAACTCCCACACAGCTGAAGTATTCCAAATAACTGTTGTTTACACAGGACGCATTTACCACAGCTGACACTGAAAACTCGTATCAGTCTTACCTCTTTATAAATCCACCTAACTTGTTTTTAGGTAGGGAAAAAAATATCTAATAGCAAATTAAGAACCCATGCTGCATTTTGATGGGGAAATAATCCATATCATAGACTGACGCTATAATCTCTTACTATATGCTATTATTTCTAATTAATACTATATGATTTAATTAGGGTTCTTTATAAACTTTAAGTAGGGAAAAAATATCTAATAGCAAATTAAGAACTCATGCTGCATTTTGATGGGGAAATAATCCATATCATAGACTGACACTATAATCTCTTACTATATGCTATTATTTCTAATTAATACTATATGATTTAATTAGGGTTCTTTATAAACTGGCAAAAAAAAAAAAAAGAAAGAAAATGAAGTGAGTTTTGGGGAAAAATCAAACCAGGAATTAGGATTGACTGCTAACAGGTAAGAATTTTCCCATTAGTATGATAAAATCTTCTGAAATTAGATAGTAGTGATTGTTTTATAACCTTTGAATACACTGAAAACTACTGACTTGTGCACCTTTAAATGATACATTTTCTGGTGTGTGAAATACGTCTGAATTTTTTAAAAATAAAGATAGTTTGAAAAATAAATGTCTCATGAATATGGTACTTTCAGTGTGAATCTAGCTTTTATCTAGTATTACTGCCATATTGTATTAAATATACTATTTTAAGAGCTTTCGCGATTGTTCATTTGAGAACTTTTTTAGCAACTGATTTCACATTTTTCTCGAATACCAACATCTGCATCATTTCATCATTGGCTGCTGTTGATTATCTTTTCTCATGCAAATTGAGATTCTCACATTTCTTCATATGCCATAACATTCTTTATGAAACATCTTTATCAAATTACAGAAAAATCAAATGAAATTTTAAATAATAAAAAATTCTATAAACAATATCTTTCGATGTTTGGCCCTACTACCTAAGTTGGGTGCTAAGGTCTGAATGTGTTGCTACAAAAAACATATGTTGAAAACAGTTTCGAGATGTGGAGCCTAACAGGAGGAATTTAAGTGGTGAGGGGCCCATCTTCACGAGTAGATAAATGCTGATTGTAAAGGTCCTAGGAGTGACCAGGGCTCTGGCTCTTTATTTCTCTTTGCCCTTCCATCATTAGATGATGCAGCAAGAAGACCCTCACCAGATGCTGACCCCTTGATCCCTGGACTTCCCAGCCTCCAGGCCTGTGATCCAATACATTTCTGTTCATTAAAATGCCCCAGTCTGTGGTATGCTGTTACAGCAGCATAAAGAGGATGAAAAAACTTGGCATTGCAGGAATATATAGGAATCTAAAATAATATATTTATCTCCTCAAAAAACCTTTTTTAAATTGTCAAGAAAACAATATAAATGAGAGAAAATGCATGTTACAGCAAAGAATAATTTAGGATAACAATGGGAGAAAAATAGAAGGCAAGGCACGTCTTTGGGAAAAAAAGAGTCACAAAGTCACAGGCTTTCAGAGTCACAAAGGCTCTCAGAGTCACCAAGAAAGGTAAGATACACTCTTGTGAGGAAGGTGAGATCTTAGGTGGGTCGAGAATGACCAAAATGTGTATTGATGGTAGAATACATCAGAAGACAGGAAGAGAACTCTACAGGTGCCGTGTGGCATAAATAAAGTACGAAATGAAAAAACATAAAAATAGATAAGCTAATTTGTTTGAAGATAATAGCTAAGTAATGAGTATCTTAGAAAGAAAAATATCACCTGTGAATATAGTGCTCAAAAGTATAATTTCAAGTCTTTTTTTGGTTCATATTTACTACTTAATACTGTATAATTGTTTGAATAAATACAAACAATGTATTTCCAACTGCTCATCACTATATGTATTCTGCCTTTGGTGGAGCAAGGCCAATAATTCAGGGCACCCACACAGGCAAGGGGTAAGTAAACGGCAAGACTAGCACAGGGGTTATGTGTGATATCTTTATGTTTCTGGTGACAGAGCAAAGACTACAGGAGGTCAATTGGGCTGCATGAGAACAGCCTTACCAACAATGCACTTTGTGTACTAGGCCAGTTCCTGAATAAAAGCTGGCTAATTTTAGGGTCTGAGAAAAGAATCTCAAGCAATCCCCTGGTGAGAAGGCTGCTCTGACAACTTATTGGAATAAATTATGCCTTTTGATGTACTCTACCAGCTACACTGAGAAGCAAAGACATTTTACTTAGGAAGGAACAAAGAGTTTGTTGCTCAGGCTGGTTTAGGTCCTCAGACTGATAGTCTGGGGCCTATGGCACCCGCCATCCGAAGTAGGCTGCTCTGCCTTTGTCCATGGTGTTGCAGGTATGTCTGCGTTGGAGAGGCATGTTGCTCAGATTTCTCATGGGGTCCATCCTCATGGCCTTAATTCCCATTATCGGGTTCTTATTTTTCAATCCTGACACTGAAGTTTACTCAGTTTGGTTGTATAGGGGTTTAGGTGTCCCAGTTCCCTGAGCCCAGTGGACCTGGTTCAATTACTGGGCTGAGCTGGACAGTTCCACTGAGGCAAGGCCATAGTTGAAACCAGTGAGTGGAAACTGAATATAGAACTAACATAGAATGGGGGGGGGCGGCAAAGGCAGTGTGGATAGAAAGCAAAAGTAACCTACACAAGTCTAGGGTAAGGAAGAGAGATTCTACTTAGGAAGGACAAATTGGAGGCCAGGTGGCAGAGAAAGAAAGACATGGAGACATAAAGGCAGAGCAAGGGTATACCCATTCTCTCCCCTTGACATTGGCTGCAAGTCTTTCCCTGGTCTCTCTGCGTCTCCAGGCACTATTGTCCTTTCCTACTGGTCATTGATTGTGTCTTTCTATTGGTCACTGGTTACCTAGGTTACTTCATTCCCACCTTGTTATGGGCCCTCCAGACTTCCTGGCTCAGCTGGCCGGGTTTCCCTCCCACCCCCTTGAAGCCCATTTCCTTATGTTTCTTCTCAGGTTGATCAGTTTCTTTCTTCTTTCCTCCCTCCTTGCCCCTACGTTTCTTTCTCTTCCTTTAAACATGCTCTGTAATACCCTCCTACAGGAAAGACTACACAACTGCACAGTCTCATAATGATACTGTCTCTGGCCATTTGGAAATCACATACGAGACTATGAGGACCTGGGGCATACTTTATGCATCTCTGTTATCACCTGTGCACACCAGTGATGTGTTTGGTGACCTACTGTAACAGTCACAATGCGGAAAGAAGAGAATCAGGCTTTAATACACCATGCAAACCCTATGCCTTGTGCTGTGATGATAATCTAAGAATAAAACAAATGAAATGAAAAAAAAAATAGATATTTGAAATGATAAATAAGAAACAAACAAAAGGGCAGCACCTGTGGCTCAAAGGAGTAGGGTGCTGGCCCCATATACTAGAGGTGGTAGGTTCAAACCCGGCCCCAACCAAAAACTGGAAAAAAGAAAAAAAAAAGGAAAGAAACAAAAAATTATGATAAATAACAGAAGCAACACCTCTAAACATCTGTTGCAGGTGACTCTCCTTTTGCAAAAAACTAAAAGCCAGATATATCATCGGTGTGTTTCATGTCTTCTTGATTATGTGGCAAAAAATAGCAAATTCAGACTCATTCAGATTTACCAACCTCTACTTGGCACGCTTACTGTAGTGCATTTTAAGGAATTATCTCAGTTTGTGACATTAAATTCCAAGGCAAATTATATAGAGCTTTGAATAATATCTTACTGTGTCTGATAGTTTTTTAAACTATATTTTCAATTTTAGCACAATCATATTTAGAACATTGACTTAAGAACTTGGCCTTTTCCTGTCCTCGTGTTTAGAGCCTCCTTACCAACCTCATTCCTCTGCTCCCTCTCCACCTTCATTCAGGTAACAATTGATTTCTAATGAGCTATTAGTTCCATGTGGCTCTACAGTCAATTTGAATGGATGCTGTTTAAAAGGCAGTAAGTACTATTATTATGGACGTGTGTATGTTTAATTCCTTTCTGGGCACCCACCTTCGAATCTTGGCATGATATCAACACTTCCCTTATGCCTTTGTTCCTAACATCTTCATAGCAACTAGCATTCACTTTCTTGATATTTTGTTGTTGCTGTTCAACTTCTATTTCTCAGTGGGAAATCCAATCTGGTGTTACATTCAGTGACAAAGTGCTAATTAGCAAATGAATGCAATTAGTAGTTACCTCAAATATTTTCAGGTAACTTCTGTTTCTGACATACCCCTACTTACAGTATGTGTCAGCATTTTTCATTTTAAACAATGTAAACTTAACAAAAACATGAGAACATTGGAAAAACAGAATGCACGCCTGAACAATTCAATGTTAATGTTAAAGAGATGCGGACCACTGAGGATTAACATTCCTCTCAGTCCAGGCAATGATGACCCCTACTCAGGCTCCAGCAGCAGTTAAACCCCTTCTCTTCCATGGATCCATCCCCATGCCCTCAGGGTATACCATCACGCTCTCTCTGAAACCCAAATTTCTGTTCCCCAGACATATGGCAAGGATCCATGAATTATTCCTCCTGCTATCACAATGTTGTCTGTTACACAATTCTTACTTCTCATGTACTGTATACTTAGCCTTCTTCAACTAGACTGAAAACAAATTGAGGACAAAGACTATCATTTACATTCTTGCATATATCACTGTGCCTAAAATAATGCCTTCTGTGCTGTAGGCTGTCAATAACTACTTGTTGGTTTAGGATCCAACTGTCTCAAGCTCCTAATGTAGCAGTAGAGAGATGGATTTGATGGACAGAGAAATGAAATGACTGAGGAATAGACTGAGGCATCATAGACATCTGAGTCAGAGGAAACTTAACAATGGTCTGGTTCAGACACTGCATTTTCATATAAGAAAACTGGGACACCCCCCTCCCCCAGTGGAAAAATGACTTCCATCAGAGACAACACTAGTTAATTCCATAATTATTAATCTGCATTTGCTCACTCATATGGGCATAATGGCTTCTCAAATCATTGTGCGCCCTATCTTTTCTGTCTGTGTATGTTTCATTAGGATTATTGTGAGTCTAAGCATATAGCAAGTGCTCCATAGTTTCATGAATTATAGTGGAAATATTTGTGTCATCTCTCCCTCATAACATTCATCTTCTTGGGATGGAGTAGGGGGAACAATTTCCCCTTCTCTGAGTTCTGTACTTCTCTGAGTCCTGTGCCTCATATGGTTATGGAAAGGATTGATAATGAGAGCTCTTTATCATTCTGGGCCTGTGACTCTGGTCAGGTCTATTAGGTGCTTTTCAAAAATGTTTCAAATTGAAACTGGGGGAGAGTTTATTTCCCTGAGGGCAGAGCTGGGAAGATATGAGCCCAGGAAGAACAGGTAGCCTTGGTTGCAGCCTGCGGGAGAAGGTTAGATATTGAGAATGGAATTTATGTTTAGAGAGAGGCAAAACAAGGACAAGAGAAGTGGCAAAACATTTACTGAATGACAACCAGCCATCATTCCCCAGACTATCTTTTTAATCCTCACAAGAAATTGCATGCCAAGTCTAACTTAGGAGCTAGCCTATACAGTACTTTTATAATCATTTGAAAAAGTTGTGCCTTCCTCTAGGCAGAAGTTATCTGGTCTCATGTCATGAGGATAGAGCAGGCTGAATTTCTGTCCATACCCCCATAGCAGGTACTTTGTGCAGTGCACAGCCTGTACAACAGTATGGTGGCTAAGAATAAAGTTAGGTATGGGATTTTCCTTTTATGGATGAGAAAATTGAGATTCCTTTATATTAGGTAGTTTTTTAGATGAGTGGGATTTTTTTAAAAATGCCCTAGTTCCCACAGCTAGTAGGTAAGTAAGCTAGGACTTACACCTATCTGACCTACAGGCTTGAACACTTCTTGTTTAACTGCTTGCCTGCCTGCTGTAATTATTGTCCTGGTCTTCTCCCTTCTCCCTCTCTTCCTCTGCAGGGATATGGAGACATAGACTCTCACCTCCACACTTATTACTCTAGTGGTCCAAGATAGAGGCACAGTCAGGTAGGTCAGGAAACTGCAAACAGAAGGCCAGAGTCTCCCTGTTTACATGGGCTACTCAACTCAGTGTAGTACACCAGCAGGTGCTTTGAACTAAGCTGATAGAATCAACAGAAATGTGATATGTTACTACGAACAAGAATAAGTTAATATTGCTTCTTCTACTCTTAGGTCTTTTCACAATTTCCACTTGTCAACAGGGTGAAGATAGGGCCAGGAAGTATAGCAAAAGCACCCCTTCCAAAATTATGAGAAGACAACATATCACCAGTGGGTTTCAAGTATCAGTTTATACAAGGTTAGGAATTTCCAGTCTTGCCAAAATTAGGCAAAATTCAATAGGAATATAAAAAGCTAAATCTTTTGGGTGACTTCCACATTACCTGGATAATTGGGTATGCTTGGAGGAAGTATTCATTCTTTTCAAGTTGATAGGACAAATTTCATGCACTGGAATGATTATTTACCAAATGCTATAGGCCCAAAAGAGATAACACAATTTTCAAAGTAGCTGCATCTAATTGGCAGGATGGCTTGTGGAAAACCATTGGTCAAGGACCTTTCACATTGTAAAAAGAGAATAGAATGAGACCGATCCCACTCTCTAGCAGTTTGTAATCAAAGCATAGAGCAGTGCATGCTCTTTGGGACTGAAGTACTAGGCACACTTTTGGAAGAGAATAAAACCCAGTGGTAAAATGCAGATATCTAGTTACCAAGCATAGAAAGAAAAGCAGTATCAACCTATTTCAGAAATAAGACAAAAACCTAAGCTATTAAACGGATGGAATAGTGGTAGAACAGGAAAATTTGATAGTATATGGGCAAGATCCGGTACACCCCAGGGCAGAACTCACTCTTCAGGAAGGCTGTCATAAGAGCAGAGATGTGAGGAGCAGGCTCCCAGGCTGAACATAGGCCTGACCTCAAGGAGTTTTTATTCCCTGGGGAAGCTAGATATATGCATAACGAATTGTATTGTGTGACCTAAATGTGTTATGTCAGTATTTATTTTAATTTAATGCACATATAAATCTTTGTAGTTTTTTTGAATGTAGATTTTGTAGATTCTGTTTAATATGTAGGCAATGGTTCCAAGGGTCTGCATATGTTGACCCTCCGGGTCTGTGGCCAGACTCACAGATTGTGTGGCAATAGGAGAAATTATAGAAATAAGGAATCATAAGATAAAATACTATGAGATGATACAGTGAGAAAGGTAATGGTGAAGCATCCTCAGAAGTTGGAAGATGGGAAACTTGCTCTGGCTTCTGACAGATGTGAACCAAGAAGATTTGGGTTTTGTGATAAGCCTCAACACACTGGTGAACAAAAAGTAGATTTCATTCATTTATCAAATATTTAATGAGACAATGAATCACATAGCAACATACTTGTTCTTAAAAGCTTTCATCTCCATTTGATCACATGTAAAAAAAAAAAAAAACTGCAGCAACAATGGAAAATGAATACCACATTCTAAAATGCAAGCAGTCTTATAAGCTTGAAAATGTAAACTGCAATTTGCTTTTCAAAATCTGACTTTTTGTAATGTTAACTCCGGATTTTCATGTGTGCTGCTTCTCTGAGTGGACAAGCCAAGAGGCCTGTGTGTTCATTCTGTTGGGCTTGTATTTCACTGGCCTGTTATGGAAGGCTAATTAAGGCCAAAGATGTTTCCATTGACTCAAGCACCAAATGACCTGTTTCAAGATGTGAGTAAACAGCAGTCATGTAGACAGCCCTTAACCGTGCAGCAGGTGTTGACACCTGTAGCTACTTAATTCCAGCCAAGATAATCACTGTTCGTTCAAGGCAGCTGGCTAAAATCAAGCATTGTCCCCCATTACTAAAACCATTGGAAATGTTAAGTCAGGGCTTTCCCTCAGGTAAGGCAATGAGAGAAGGAGAGATTTGGATGCCAGGAGGCCACTTTGGTCAACAGCACATGTGGTTTAAACTGCGCCCTTGGTACTTTGGCAGACAAGCACAGAACACAACACCTGGACACCATGTCCAGAGCCAGACTACATCCTGCAAAGGGCATTGCCTGCCAATGGCTACACCTAGAATTGGCTGGAGAAGAGGGGCCGTGCGGAAGGGAAAGCTGAGAAGGCATTCTCGGATAGCTCAGTGACATCATTAGATTCTCTACCAATTCACCAACTATCAGTTTGACACTGCAGTTGATTGATTTTTCTTTTTCATCAGGGTTTTAGGTGGTGTGTATGCATGCAAGCACACATATGGGTAAGTGCAAGAGGGGAATTCCCCCCCTTGAGGCAAACACACACACACACACACACACACACACACACACACACACACGCACACACCCCACAGTTCTTCCAGGCCCTGAGCACTACAAAGAGGTTCCCAGTTCACTAGAGATTAGCAGATGCTCATTACCATTTGTCAAATTAGACAAGGAGTGCAAACTGCTAGTACATTACCTCGCTCTAATCACACCAACATGCCCTTACACTCCAGAAACACCACCCTGGCTCAGTGTACTGGGAAAGACTATATTTCAATCTTGCAACTCTAAGAGTCAAAACAAAACTTTTACATATAAAGCCCGGTAAGCTGACTTTTAAATGAGATGACAATGAGCAATATGCAATCAAACTTCGAATGTTGGAATGAATCGCTTGAGGTCAAATAGCTCTACCACCTTTAGGAAAGAAGGTATCTACATAATTCTGCACCCGGGGTACTCATTCTCATTTAAAAAATCTCCAGGGAAGGAAACTCTGCCTTTTTATTTGGTAATCCTATTCTAATGTGTTTTTTTAATGTCAACCTCCATTTATTTGTTCATTTCAACCATTTGTAATAGAACAGATACTCCCTACATCCAGATTTATATATACAATGGAGGACCCTCAAATTTGGAAAATATGACACTGTCAAAAATGTGTTTTTCTTGTAAACATATTAAATGTATTCTTTTCCCTATGTATATGTAATTTTATTAACAGAAAATAGTTCCAGGCAGTTCATACACAAGTAGCTCAAGCTTTCCATATCCTTTTCCCTGAGCATTTTCTCAGTTTCTATCAAAGCATTCATCCAAAAAATGTCAAAACATCATTAAAAACCCTCCTCACTGCAACAGCCCTTCCAGGGACTTTTTTTTTTTTTAAATCTCCTCTCCCCTACTCCCAACCCCCAGTGTATCATGAAACAGAAGGTACCTCTGGAGGTGGCCTAGGCAGATTGGGAAGTTGGGAAAAGGAAAATTGCTGTGCTCTTTGACAAGGCAGTCTGTTATACATAGTGGGCTAAATTCTTTCCCTTCCAAAGAAGATACACACTGCATAATATCTCTGGAAATGCAAGATCTTTTTAAATAACAAGCTATGAATAAGAAATTGGGGCAATGTTGCAGCTCCGAGCGTTATCATGAATTTTTAAGAATATACAGGAAGCCTAATTCGGTCAGTTATTTTCCCTAAAGATATACAAAAAATAGGAAAATAGCAAACAGGGCAAAATAACCTATGTCTGCTGTCAGGACCATATGAAAAGAAATGACTGCCACCAGCAAAAGCCACAGACGGCTCTCCAGCTATAGCCTAAGGATGAATATTGCTATAGCACAGGCTATGGTCTTCCAGAGATAGAAAAGTCTTGCAGCTGATTTTCATTTGCCACTGGGCTATTGCTCATTAACCTGTTCCCACACTGACTGGTCCACACCTAGTGATGATTTTCTTGTCAAATATCCAACTGGATAGCTAAGATTCCAGAGATAAAAACACATTATGTGCCTGGGCATGGTGCCTCATACCTGGGAAACCATGGTGGGAGAATTCTTTGAGTTGAAGAGTTTGAGACCAGGCTGAATAAGAGTGAGACCCCATACCTCTATTAAAAAATTGAAAAAATATTAACCTGGTGCTGTGGTAGGAGCCTATACTTCGAGTTACTTGGGAGGGTGAGACAGGAGGATTGCTTGAGCCTAGGAGTTTGAGGTTGCTGTGAGCTAGGCTGATGTCAAAACACTCTAGCCTGGATGACATAATGAGACTCTGTCTCAGAAAGAGAGAGAAAAAAAAAAAAGAATTGCAAAGAAAAATCCCCAGTTTTACAACTAGGAAATTAATCTGCAGATGTATTGGTCTTGAACTCAGGTTTCCTGAATCTCAGATCATATAACTGAAAGAAAACTGGCTGTGGAATCAAAACATGTGCTCAAGCCTCCACTCTCTCACCAATAAGCTCATATACTGGGCAAGTCCTTTCTCTGATCCTGAAAACTACAAAGTTAAACAAGGCTTTCTGGAAGATCTTTCCAGCTTTCTATCTTAGGCAATTCTTAAATTTTCTGTACTTGCTTTCACTGTGTTTATCTGCAATACAGAGCAAAGTATCATCCGTAGTTCCCTTCCGGCTTCTTCCCTCGCTCATTTTTCTCTTTTTCTCTTAATTATTGGAACTTCTCTAAGGTCAGCCCTTGTCCTTTTATTTTCTTACTTTATGTTCCTGTTTAGACTATGTCACCAACTCTGACAGCTCTACCCATAATCCATCCACATCTGATTTCCTGATTCCATACAGTTTGATAGATTATTGTCAATTCTGCCTTAAAAATGCCTCTAGAATATCTATCTCTTTTCTCTATTCCCACATTTGCAGCCTTAGTCCCAAACTTTCTCTCTCCTTGTAAGATTTCAAAATTTGTTCTGATCATCTATCTTCAGTCTCTTTCTTTTCCATCCATGTTTTCCATGGGTATCTGGGTTGCTTTAAAATGTAACCCGATCATGTCTCACTTTACATACCCCAAGTTAAAATGTAAATTTATCCCTTTATTGATCGTTCCTATTAATACTTTTTCTAATTTAATTTTCCCCATGCTTTGTGTCCACCCTAACCACTGAAAGGATTTGCTCTTGCTTAAACAGATTAGCCTTTCCCTATATCACTCGTGATAATTAAATAAAACTAAATGACTCTTTAAAAAACTGTGAACTCTCAAGGGGCATAGGTTATTTGTCAATCATTTTCATGTGTTCAGAGCCTAACAGAGCATCTGGCACAGAGTTAGGTCTCAGTACATGTTTGTTGGATAATGAATTTGGTAAGTGGTGAGGTAAGATGCAAAGAACATGGGATGATATTGTACAGAAGTTTTTAAAGAGTTGAATACTAAAAATGTCAAATGCAAATTACCTTTTTAAATGTTTGATATGGTTCTGATGCAAGCTGCAGTATCAAATAGAAAATGGAACTATAAATATAAATCTCTGATTCACCTATCTGTGTACATTTCTGTCCTAAAATAAAGCAGAAAAAATATAAGCCTCTACAGCAGTGATCCTGAACCTTCCTAATGCTGCGGCCCTTTACTACAGTTCCTATGGGTCGTGACCCACATGTTGAGAACCACTGCTCTACAGGAAGACATCAATACAGCTGTACAAAATTCTCAGTGCTAGACTAGCATTTCCAGCTCCGTGTATTAGCTCTCCCAGCTTATAAATCCTGCCCTGGCTTTTGATTACTCAGATACCAGGGGATGCATTTACTACTTCTTCATTATAACAAGTTAATCCAAAGCTGCTTTAACATTTCTTATATCTATTTGGCATGTGTTCCCTTTTGTAAAGGTGTTTTAAACATTTTAAATCTGTGGAAAGCTATCTATTTTCTTACAGTTTTTCTCAGTCTTCAAGGGCATGTATGTTTCTTGGGTTCTTATCTAATATCCCCAATTAGACCCTTGCACAATTCAGTGGACATGTGGGCTGTATATTTGAGGTAGTAAATCTTATGCCATCTGGTTGGATACTTGGGATATCTTAGTAGTGAGCTATACTTGTAAAATAATTTTGCAAAATGAGAGCTACTAAGGCTAGACTATTAATAGCTATGTATCTCATAAATGTGATGCTTATTCCCAAGCTCTTGTCATGTGTTTCAGAGCCATCGTCTTAGAGGGAAAGTTTCCACTGGAAAACTTTTGCTTGGTCATATTCTCTTGTTATTTCATAAGCATAGTTATTACTTCCCTAACCAGACCTCAGTGTTTGATCTTCTGGTTATCTTTACCTCCAAATCTCTCCCACTCTGCCAACACCTGCATGATTACAAATCTAGAGGGAGAAATTACCCAGAATTTGTCAGGATGTCTTCATAAGCACAGAAATCTCTATTTTGGAAAATGGCCCTATAGATGGATTGATAGCTTATAAAATATTTGTAAGAGTTGACCATTAATGGAG
>NW_003852419.1:7822753-7826102 GCF_000181295.1 Otolemur garnettii
GATTACCAAATATTCAGCCAGCACACAGGCGATTACCAAATATTCAGTGAGCAACTACAGCATCTGGTTCTTACATTTACTGCCAAAACACTCTCTGGGAACACACTCCAGGCCAGGCATCATTCCATGGTTTTGCTGGAGGGAAGGAAGGGTAATGCCCTCAAAACACTTTGAGCCTTGAGTCTGTTTTCCCAATCTGCCGGTTGGGACCCATAGGCTGACTGAGTCTCATTGCTACCACGCCCAAGTCTTTCAAAAGGAACTGGATATATTCCTAAGCCTACTGCCCACTGTGTCAATTTCCATAACCTTCAATTTATAAAGAAGGAAAAGATATGCATAAAAGTAAAATCTCTTCATCTGTACTCTCTGGCCTTTGCGTGGAAATGTCAGGGACCTGTTAAAGTTGCCTCATTTAATGATTAGAAGCCCAATTACCTGGAATGGAAAGATGACATCGGAAAGTCCAGGGGCAGGGAGAACGTCTCTTGTCACACAGAGCTGTCGCCCACTTCCTGGAGATTACTGATTCTGCTTCCTCATCATCTGAGGGTCCAATATGCTGAGCTGACTTGCCCACGTTCCATCTGAGGTGCTCTCTGTCAGCACATTGGGCTTGATTTTGCTTTAGGTTTTGTACATGCTTCATGCTTGGAGGATCACAAAGAGGAAGTTGGGGTTTAATAACAATAGGGAAGCTCAGTGAAATGAAAGGATGCACCCAGGTCCCTCAGCGTACGTAGGGCAAGGCAATATTTCTCTTACAGAGTATATAACACCATTCATATGATCATATTCAAACTCAGACACTCAACTGGACTCACTCTGCCGATCGATCTTGGTTATCTCAGGCCTCACTAGGCCACCATACCCTGTACTTTAGAAATCCCACCCTACTTCTTTTTAAGGGATAAAGTTTGTTTCTATGTTCCTTTCTCTCTTAAATGAATATAGTTTAAATTCCTATCAGAGTCTATGTATGCTTCACATATTGAGTACTAAATTGCATACTGTCAACTATCCTCTGCTCATTGCTTTGTGTGTGAAGACTTCAGGGCTGGAACAATGGCAAATGTGAAGCGTCAGAGCCCTCGGTACTATTATAGAACAGACTGCTGCATTTCAGCTGTGTGGTCTAGTGATGTCATTTTGTAATTCTGTGTTACAGATTTCCTCACCAGTAGCACTAAGGAATGTCTCTTCTAAAGTAATGAGTGGGCACATACAACTGTCAGACTGAATCACAGATCTCTGAAGATTCAGGTCAAGCTTCTCTTTACTTTATATTGATCAGAACAAAGAGTAAGTGCTTAATAACTTTCTATTGATGTGACTAAACATTTACATTTACATTTGTAATGGAAACATTTACATTTTGATGTTTTCATCATCTCTTTGGAGAATTAACCTAGCAGAATTTTGTTCATTTCATGGTGCTTGAATTAACATTCCCCTGTTCTCTATCTATGCACGTGATCCACAGTGATTGACTCAAGGGTGTGTTCTCTCTCCACCCCAATCTTTCTGCCTCTGTCCCTGGAATTATGAGCTATAAGGACGTATAAACTTAGAGGTGCGACAAACCACCAAAGTATGCACAGAAAACCTGTGTGGGAATGATGAGTTGGACTTTATTTCCTTTTTTATTTCTTTTACTCATACCTAAATCATCCAATTAATGTCATGTTTAATGTTATGTTGTTATAATTTGAGCCAGTATTCCCATCCTGATGTATTCGTACAAAGGAAATCAATAGGAAAAACATAAGCATATATGGATGTTCATTTCCACAGAGGATGGGCGTTGATGCTAAATTTCCAACATTAGGGGACTAGGTAATTAAATCTGTGTATCAATTCCATGGAATATTATATTGACATTAAATTCATAACTATAAAGTTTAGCAATGTGGAAACTTCAAAAATACACTATTAAATGAAAGGAGCAGAAGGACACGTATGGACACCATTATTGCCACCACTTATTAATGTCTGCATAGGGAGGAGAACTGAAAGAAACAAAAACAAAATTAAAGCTGTTCCTATGCCAGTTATTTGAGGACAAGAATTTTTGTCTGTTTTATTTACTGCCTTAGATATAGAACAATGCCTGGCACATAATAGATGCTCGATGAATTTTTATTGAATGAATGAATAAATGCATGGTATGAGTGGTGGGATTGGAGGTGATTTCTCTTTTATTTCCTTTTCTATTTTAATGATTTCTTTAAAATAAAAGAGGAAAACACAAGGAAAGATGCATTTGTACTAAAACACATTCTTGATTCTCACATGGACACTTCTAGGATTTTTTTAGGTGAGGGAAAGAGAGGACAAGTTTCAATGGCTCCGTCTCAAATTATCTTATTTAGTTCTCACAATAATCCACTCAGGGGGTGTTATCATCACCTTGCATGTGAAGAAACTTAGGCTCAGAGAAGAATCATGCTTAAAGACACTCCCAGCTAAGACACAGCTACCTGCGTTGGGTGGTATATCTCCATTTAAACAAATTTCTGAACACCAAGCAAAAAATAGAATGATGATATATCAGAATTGTACATCATGTAAGGATTGATAGAATAGGATTTAAAACAGTGGGAAAGAGGCAGAGACCAGAGTGGGCATAGCACCCACATCACTGATTCTTTTAGAATTCTAGGCATACAACATAAGATAAATTTTAAAACATTAAAATAAAACCAGTGCTGTATAAAAGTAGCACAGTCCCTTGAAGAGTATTTTGGCTAACATGCCATTCCTCCCAGAGTACTTGAGTTTATGACTACCATAACTGATAGCAAATGCAATGTCAAAGCACTGAATTGTATTGTCTCAGTTTATGAAACTGAAATCTTCCATGTATTTGAATGTTGATGGATTATGCTAAGTGATTAGATTTAATGTGAGGACAGAAAAGTAATCAGCAGTACATTTTCACATGAGGATGGCCTTTTTATCCTCAGATGTGTGGAAGTAAATGACAGTAATGGGATCTCTTTATTATTAATCCATCCAACTTCAGAAAAAGAATGGCAAAAGTTAAACCTTTGTGGAAGGATGCTCTGTGGAATGCTTTACCAGCTTGAACCAAGAGCAACAGTTTCCATGTAAAAACTGTGGATTGCCTATGGATGAGCGTATGTGTGAGGTCAGCAACTTTTTTTACTCCTTAGTTATTGCCTGGACCTGCTTATGCCCAAAGATTAACTTTAAAAATACTGATGGTGGCAACCTCCTTAGGTCAGGTGATGAGAGAACTCTAGAGAGTTCCAAATCTTCTTGCAATGCCAAGAGATTGGGGGTGAAAAATGCTGGACATTAAAGTGTCCAACATCCTAAAGAAAGA
>NW_003852419.1:7826986-7865728 GCF_000181295.1 Otolemur garnettii
AAAGCAAAGAAGGAAGAGGAATCATAGGCAGATAGACACTAAATAGAGGCAACTTATTTGAGGCGTGTTGCCGTAAAGAGGAGCAAATGAATGAATTGGTAGCAGAAAGCAGACTCAAGCTAAAGACCAGGTTTGTCTGTGGCTGATTCGAATAAAGCATTTGGCAGAAGAAAAAAACTATGATGTGGGAGAAAGATTGTTGGAGTGTCATGTGGGTAGGCAAAATGGGAAGAGATTGAGTGCACAAACAAGGGGCTGCTGTAACATGGCAGCACAGACATTTCATCCACCTTACTAGGATGCAAGTCAGTGCTGACGCTGTTAACTTGTGAGTGTGTAGGGGATATGGTGGAGTTGTTGAAACTTTATTCTAATTGATTCTATTTTCTTAGTGAAATTGAAGCAATCTCATACAACCAAGGGTGAATTGGAGTTAAATGAGATAGGAAATGGTGTGGGATGTTCATCTAGGGCTGTGGAAAAAGAAATGGACTAGAACACTGTGGTATGATTTCTAAGAAGCATTGAAGGCCCAGTCCAGGTTAGTGGCCCTTAATTTAAAGAGGTAGGCTATAGGTACAAAGTACAAGAAAATTCAGATTTTGGGGGGTTGAGCTTTTACTAAATAAATACAAAACCCAAGAGGGGCTGAGGGAATTGAGGGTAAGTGTGAAGGAGTGGTAATAATGGTTGACCATGGATTTTAATAAGGAACCTGGGAGGCAGTGGAAGAGATCCAAGAACAATGTCAGGTCCAAGGACAATGGGAGGCAAGGAACACAAAGAGAGAACTAAATAAATACAGAAGTGATACTGGTTAGAGTGTTGAGTGACCATAAGTAAGATCATGGAAAGACTGTAGCCAAGACAACGTTTAGGTAGCAGATCTCTGACCACAAAGTCTTCCCTCAGACACTTCCATAGCTGCCTGCCTCACCTCCTTTAGGGTTTTCTCGGGAAAACCTCCTTTTATTAGCTTATTTAATATTGTGACTTCTTCCCACACTCAAGGTACTTGGTATCCCCATTTCCTGTTTCATAATTCCTCAAAGAATTTTTTACCATCTCACATTTTTGTATGTACTTGTTTATTTTGCTTATTGTATGCCTTCCTCTACTGGAATTAAAATTCAAGAAGATCCAGGACTTGAGTGTGTTTTTATACCTCCAACATCTCTCATGACTAGAACCTTGGCTAGCATGTAGAAAACCAGGCACGTAATATGTTTTTGTTGAAGGACTTGAACAAGCAAGCATATTTTAACATGGCGATCTCCAAGAAGCAGTAAGTTCTCTTAATTTTATGGCTCCTTCTGGGATAGTTGAATTTTCTAAATTTCTAAGAGTGCATTCGTGAAGTTTTTATTAATTTTAATTATTCTTGAATAGAAACCCAAACAAGTGGAAAATATGGAGGCTTTCTTCATTCTAATCTGGATACGGCAGGGAGGGGGGACTGATGATTTTTCAACTGTTTTCAGGCATCCTTATAAATTTAACTATGAGATTCTCCTGAGGCATGTGTGAATTTCAGTCCCTTTGCTGAGACACTTGGCCTACTGGCATCTATTCCTTTTGTCTCTTTTTTGTCATGCCATCAGCTATCATAGTATTATGTGAGTACATTTTTGAAATAGGTCATTTCACCAACACTATTCCCGCCCCATAATTCACAGTTTCCATAGACCTATTTTGAACCAATTTTAAAGGATTTACATGAAATAAGAGCCTAACGTCATTAAGCAAGAGCACTGTGGCCACTGACTTTCACTGCCTACTAGTAGGTTTCTTAACTGTGAGTGACTAGATGAGATAGACAAATGTTGAATTGTGACGATATGTGAAGTTACTGTAAATTTGGATCATATGGTACTTGGACCCCCAGATCTCTCTTTTCTCATGTGAATGGCTAGTTTCTCATCTGTTCGCTCTATGCAGGTAGAGCTAAACACAGCATACCATTAGGAAAATGTGTAAGCAGGAGAAATGATACCAGTTAAGGTCCTCTAATTAGAAAATCCTATTCTTAAAATGTACCTATCAACTAGAGCTCCACAGACTCTGAGGGTAAAGCTCCTTGTAAAGACATGTTTAATCAGCAAATGATGAAACATTTTAAAAAGAAGAAAAAGCAGTGCATTTGAGGAGGTTTAAGCACAACACAAATGTCTATAACAAATCGTGAATAATTTACCTGACCCAGATTTAGGTAGCACAGACAATTCATACAGAGATACACATTGGGTTATTTAACAAATGCTCCTATAATTTCAAGTATTACATCGATAGCTTTGGCTGTTGTTTTCAGTATCTCAGTTCTACTCTGTAATTACTGGAGAAAAAGTTAGCCACCAAAGGGGAAGGAAAGCAGAGTTCTTTTACTGATTTCTCACATAAACTGTTATGGATCATCACCCTGAATGGTATGCTTTCTGGGTCTCAGTTTCCTCACCTATAAAACAATCCCTAAAGTCCCTTATCATCTAAATTTTACAACACGTTAGTGTTAAATTAAAGGATTTCGGAGGAGTTCTTCTTCCACCAGTAGAGGGTAGTGTTACCTAGACAAGATCTGAGCACAAGTCTAGGACAGATGGAGCAATGGGATCTCAACTTAAAATATAGAATGGGTAGCTACCTACTTCTCCCAGTCTTGAGTCACCAATCCACAAATGCTTCTCCACAAAATAGCAATCTTAAGCAAGTGCAGAAATGCACTCCTCCTCAATAATTTGCCACCATTCCTAAAATGGTCACATTACTCATTTCTATTGGAATATGAACAGGAATTTAAACTCTTGCAATCTGTTTTGTTTTCTGAAATTTAAAGTTTGTTCTATGAATACATTCATTTATATAAAATACAGCAGCTTGTCTATACATATTTGAACATTTCAAAGTTACAGTTGAAAGTAGCAGATTTTTCCTCTTGCAAAAATATTTAAGAAGTATTTATAAAATTTGATTATGTTTAATATCATGCTGAGAGAGGAAAACTTAATTGTGCTTTTTAATACACGGATAACAGAAAGTCATTGGCTTGTGACGAACATTTGCCTTTGAAGTTCTAAGTATATAATGCATAGTCACAATAATGGATGAAAACCCAAAACTCACCAGCCTGAAAAATGTAAAGACTGCCTTCTATCATTAGGCAATTCCCACATGGGTCACCAAATTTAGACAGGAAACAGATCCCCAAATAGCAAGCCCTGCCTGGTGAGATCAAACTGACTCCCATGAAATAGTAGCAGGATTCGAGTTTAAGATGTTATCTGCTCCACACAAATCACAACTCAGTGGGAGACATGAAAGTATTTGTTGAAAAGCTGACAAAATAGATGAAGACAGGATGAAATATAGTTACTGGAGGAGTCTGAGGAGGAGGCACCATTTAACAACAAAAAAAGAAGAATTAGGCAACACATGTCAAAATCCATTAAAAGGGCAAAGGCACTGTGCTCATGTAAATTTCATTATCACTTTTATCATTTTTCCTGGCTTAGGGTTCATGGTCACCATGAAGCTGGGTCCTTGGTGACCTTAGGAAGGCGCTTGGGTAGAACTTCCAAACTTCTGCTTGGTCTTTCACCTTTATCTATAGTAGAAAACTGACTTTCCTCATATTTTTCTCCTGTTAATATGAGTGCTAAAGCCTAAAACTTAATATAGAAATTATGGAAATACAAGAATGTCAGTACAGAATGATGTAATTCCACCTGGACCCAGGAAAACACCTTGTACTGTTCTAGTCACAGGCTAAACAGCAGAAATCTGTCTCCATGCAATATGTCAGTTCCATGAGCTACATCTCTGATGCTATCTCCAGATAGAAGACGGCTCCCTTTTAAAGGAAGTTAAAATTTTCTCAGACCAGGAGAAAGCCTGGCTACTTGAGAGAAATAAAGTCATGCTTCCCTCCATCCTTCACCCCTTCTCTTTTGCCTGTGGCAACTGTAAGTGCAATAAAATGAGAGAGTGGGAGCGAATTGCTATGGCAACAAAGTGTACTCTAATAGCGAAAATGGTTTCTAACAAGCAGGAGCAGCTAGAACTGTAAGGCGGAGAGAAAGGAAGTGCATCTTGAAGAAGCAGGAAGAAAATAGAAAAACTTTAAAGTTTTCCATTCTCCAATCTACATCCATTGGCCCATTCAGAAAAGTTAAATCTACATCTTAACTAGCTTCCTCCTGGGGATATTCTAACAAGAAACAGGCTGATGATTGTTTTATTGGTGGGGAGGGAGTTCGATCTTTAGTAATTCCTAAAAGCAGGCAGAAGGCGAGATCAACCCCTTTGATCTAGAAACATGGGATGATATGCAGCCACTCAGGAGATTCAAAGAGGTATGGGTATCTAGACCCACTGTTTCAAGGCCCAGCTTCCCACAACTGGATCTGACTTCTTTGACAAGATAATTCTTTTCTCCACAAGAACTAATTTTTAGTGTTGCCTAATTCTCTTCTCCGTGTTGGAGAGGGGCTTGGAAACAACATATACTCCTCATGAGTAGAATGAATATGCAAGTTGAGAAGTCTCAAAGTCACATCCCATGGTGGGGGGTGGGGGGGAGTGGTTAGGGCAGTTTGTTTCTGCAGGTCCCTGATGCCTCCCCCACCCCACCCCGCCCCATTATTTTGCAACTGTTAAGGAAAATAGGGAGTAGCTGGCAAGAATTAAACATTGGGTTGAAGAGAACTGAATCTATTCCATCTATCTGTTCAAAACAATTTTGATTAGAATTATTGAGATTATGCTGCAAAATAAGCCAATAGTAACATTTTAGTTTTTGAAGGAAAAAGCATTAATTTCTCATTCACCCTGTTGATCACACTTAGGTAGAGCATTCAGCTCCCTGCCGTCTTCCTTCTAGGAGGAAGCTGGATTTGCCAGTGTGGGGCATAGTGAAGAAAAATATCTGAGGGTCTCCTGACAATAATTAAATGCTCTGATCTGAAAGTGGCAAACACCACTCATGTCAATTCTACCTCCAACACATTAGCCAGATGACCCTATTCAATCAACTTCAGGAAAGGGACAATGAATGGTAATCTTCTCACATATCTAGAAGAAGAAAAGCAGATGTAGATATAGGCGGACATGATAAATTGATCATAGCATAATTTATAGAAGATATGTCTATTACTTGAGAAACACATTTATATTCTCTGCCAGAGTGATAGGCTATTGCATTACACACACAACAGTGTTACTGTCTCTAAGGAAATATGCAGATGAGGACAGGGAAGAAGCTGGAGCATGAAAGTACTGATAGAGAGACATCCTGGTTATTTGGACTAACAGTCCAAACTGAGGGGTTTCCGGCTCCAACTACTGGCAAGAGTTCATGGCCAACTTTTGGAAGGGTATAGATTTATGCCTTGTCATCCATCTGAAAGTCAGAAGATGGAGCTAAGAGTAAGATTTTTCAGAATCTGAAAGCTGCCAGAACCTCATGAAGGCCGTTAGGAGACATGTTTTCCATTCCAGATCTTTGTTAAAGGTGTTTCGCAACTGAAAATAAAAACAAACTAAAACAAAACCTGTTTTTCCCTTATTAAATTCTTCCAGCTCAGTTCAAGCCCCATTGCTACGCATTCTATTTTTGAACTCCCATTACACTTATAATTGGAATACGTTTCTTTAAAAAATTAGTGGTTCCCTAAAATCTAATCGAGTCCAAATTTTCCTCCCCACTCAATAGAGGCCCCATGACAATAGTAACCATGCTTTTTCTCTTCTGCAGTTGCACTTAGCAGAGCTGTGAAGAAAGTTGACAAACAATATGTATTTATTGATTACACCACTAATTGGAAAAGGAAGAAGAGATTTTAGTGAGAAAGATGGACTAGATGAGGCACATATACTTTGGGTAACGATGTTGTGACTAAAGCTTTATTTTATTATTTTATTTTTATTTCAGGTTAATGTGAGAGTACAAACAACTAGGTTGCAATGGTTGCGTTTGTTCGAGTCCCTCTTGTCATTGTGTCCTGCCCCCAGGAGGTATGCCATATTCCCTTACGGTGTCCATTAAGTAGGAGCACACCAGTTCCTCTCCCTCCTCTCCTCTCCCCCTGCCCTCATTCTCCCTCTTCCCACCTGAAGCTTTAGTGTAAAAGACAGCTCTCTGATTGGGGGTGGGGAGGGGGTATTGCCACTTCACCTCTTTTAAGCTCCTTCCAATGAGATGGGAAAGGCAGAATATGAGAGAAAATGAGCTATTAGTGGCACTGGGAAATAACAATTGATTGGGAACCTGAAGCTTATAATCTATTCCTGGCTTTGTGACTCACTAGCTATGTAAAGACTGGCCTTAGATCTTTACCTATGAAAAGGGGATGCTTGAAATTGCCATTCCTACTTTGCAGGATGTTATGAGAATCAAATAAAATCATTAAAGTAAAAGGAATCTGAAACTCTAAAAATACTTTACAAGTATAATTTTAAAGTGGGGTCATTAAGAGAGACCAAAGTTGTATCATAATGTCTTTTGTGCTATGGGAGGAATTTCAGGAAATGTAGGGGGTATGTGATAAACCCCTGACAACACATGTTCTGAACTCTTTGAAAGTATTCTATCTAATCTGCTCCAAGTCCTGTTGCTAATTGCAGGGGGTTTCTCCCTGGGCATCCAGTTCAGTTTGTAAAGTGTTATATTTATAACTTTCTGAAGCTTCAGTCCCTCTCAGAATCCCAGGAAATAAGTGTGTGATCTGATTGTAACTGTAGATTGCAGGTTGATATTGTCAGGCTGGTGGTGATTTCTAACAAAAGCAAAACAGCAGGTATCACTGGGAGAAGGGCACTAAAGCTTTCCACAGCTCTAAGAGGGCCTGCCTCCCCTGCTTCCTTCCCTCGCTCCGCTCTTTCATCTGAGGAGGAAAAGACCATATCTGGAGCCAGACTAAGTCTGCTCACCTGCAAAAGCAGGCACCGGCATGGGTGGGAATTCAGGCTTGCAGGAGCTTTGGCAGGAGTGAGAGAAGTTCCAAATGGTTGGAGAAGCTTGGTGGGGTGTGAGCCATGCAGACGGGTATTAATAAGTGTCTTTATTAAATCATAGGGGTTCTGTGCTGGAGCATGTTAGCATGTGTGCTCAACAGTACACCACAGAGGAGCTGTCATGGTGGGGAATGCAGCAGACACAACACCAGGGTGCTGGCTGGGGTTGGAGTGTCAGTGTCAACCTTACTAGCCCTATCCTTAGCTTCTTTGAGCGTTAGTTTTATCACCTGAAAATGGAAAATTGGAATTAAATGAGAATATTTATGAAAGGACCTTTCTTTTATTCAATAAGATAATCCATAAATAATGTATAATTATGAAAAAGCGTTATATCAACACCTGTACCTCCTCCAGACACCCAGACAATGAGGATTATGAATGATTGTGATATAGAATTGAGAAGCAGATCTGGGAGCAAAGGAACTTACATCCAGTATCAGGGATATAAAAACTTGAGAGCCCAATAATGGAAAAGAAGATGTAGAGTATTTTTATTTCACCATGGAAATTCTGAGGTTATGGTTATGATATTCAGCAAATGACAATTGTGGTTGAGCCAAGATGTCTACAGCCTAATCCCCTGACCCTGTGAATTTGTTACTTTACATGGCAAAGGGGAATTAAAGTTGTGGATGCAATAAAGTTGCTAACTAGCTACCATTATAATAAAAAGATTATCCTAGATTATCAGGTAGAACCAATATAATCCCAGTATTTAAAAGTAAAAGAGAGACTTGGAAAGAAATCCAAGGACAGAAGCAGAGTCAAGGCACTGTAGGATGAGACAGACTTGAGTACACATTGCTGGCTTTGAAGATGAAGGAGAGGGACCACAATTCAAGGAACGCAGGCAGCTTCTAGGAGCTGAAAAAGGCAAGGACATGGATTTTCAGATTTTTACCCCTCCACCCTGATTCTCTAGACTGGGAGGAATACAGCTCAACCTATCCCTTAATATTTTAGCTCAGTGAAACCCACATTGGGCTTTTAACACGCTGACTTCTAAGATAATAAATTTGTATTGTTTTAAATCACCATGAATAGGAAACTAATACAACATAAAGAATAGAAAACTAATATAACATTCAAAGTAAAATATTTAATGCTAAGTTCTAAGTATTCAGAGATTTGCCCACCAGAAAGGTGAGTGCTAAGTGAAATAAAGAATTTAGAGGGCTAATACAAATTGTCAAGTGGACATGAATTGGTCATTTTTTAATATTTGCTCCATAGCCTAAGGAAACAAAATAACATTTGAGACAATCACCCAACTTCGTCCCCTTCACTGAGGTCCAAATAATCTTTATAAGACACGAATCCCCGGCCTCATGTCCTTTAGCTGCTCCACATGCAGACTACAATCGAGTCGAAGCTGAGAGCTCTATGTCTCTGCACACGTACTACGTTCTCCACTTGAAATGTTCTTTCCCTGCAGTGTGTAAACTCTGACTCGTCTTTCAGCTCAAAGGATGCTTTTCCAGGAACACGTTTCTTCTAGGGCGTTTCTCTAACCAAGGTTGACTTAGATCCTGTGAGCAGGCATTTGTCCATTTTTTGGCTGGTTAACATTGCACTTACCCACCTTTAATAGCATCTTATTCCCCCTTGAGGGAATGCATCCTTGTGCATCATTTTCTGAGAGAGAAAATTCTGATTCCCACTTCTCACCATTGGCTTCCCTTCTCAAAACCTGAAGTTAACATGTCAAATTCTGCTTGCCTCTGCTCCCTACAAAGCCTACGGGAAAGTGTGTGATTTAAAAATGATCAAACTCCCAGGACTTTGAATTTGGAGTGAGCAATGTGAAGAAGTTCATGGATCAGGTTGACTGATGGGGATGCAGTGGACAGCAAACCAGATTTGGTCCGCAGTCTGGTCTTCACTTGCTTGGTTCCTGCTCTTTTTCCAGCTGGTTCTCCAGCCCCTCTACCTTCTCTTGCTATCTGTCCTAGCCCGGTTGTTTCCCCCAAATTCATATGTTGAATGCTAATCACCAATGTAATGGTATTATGAGGCAGTCTTTGGAGGCTGATTAGGTGTCAGGGCAGACACCTTATAAGAGGGACCCAAAGAGCTGTCTTGTCCCTTTAACATGTGAGGATGCTGTGAAAGGCGTCACCTGTGAACCAGGAAGACAGCCTGCCCTGGACTCTGAATTTGCCGGGGCTTTGATCTTGAACCTTCCTTACCTCCAGAACTGTGAGAAATAAATTTCTGTTGTTTATAAGCTACCCAGTTTATGGTATTATTGTATTTTCAAAGCCTGAATAAACTATGGTACTGCCTTCCTTACTCCCCACTCTCCCAAAAGAAAGCCAGGAGCAGCTTATGCTCTTACAATAAGGAGTCCTTACTAATAAATGTTCCTTTCTCTGGGCTCCCACAGCACATCATCTATGCATGCAGGATAATAACATGTCATTCATATAATTATAATTTATTTAGTTATTCATAATTAGGATGGGTTTGAAATAACTCTGACTATCTCATGGCCAAATTGGATACAGTGAAGTTGTGGTGTATTTGACCAGTTCAGAAAGATATCAGCATAGGGAATCACTAGGGGAAACTTTTAGTGTGTTATTAAAGGGATGTCTTGCAGAGAAAAATCACATTTACTCAAATAGATGCAGTGTGATAAAGCCTGTGGAGGAAGCAAGATATGACCTATAAAAGCAACCAAGGATATGAGAGAGCAAAATAGGGATGCAAGGACACCAGGAGGCAAGGTATGGAAACAAGGATACTGAGCTCGGATTTGATACCCATAAATAATTACGAAAGGAGAACCCAGGATGTCCCCTGGGATTGCTAACAGGATCATGTAATATTGAGTAGTTAGGGGTCCCATAACCCAGGGAATATTATAGAACAATATTGCTGATATTTAAAAAAATGTTTACAACTAAGTTGTAAAATAAATATAAGAAAATAAAACAAAAAATTGAATTTTCCTGTGATGACTATTCCTGCATTTCTTTTGAAATGTAAAATATCAATATTTTGAAATCAATATCAATAAATATCAATTTAAAATATCAATATTTCTTCATTGGTACCTCTGAACTGTTCATTCATTAAGCTCTGGATTAAGCTTCCTAATGCTGGTCTTGTATTGCCCGGATATTGAATGAATACCATGTTTCCCTGAAAATAAGACCTACCCCAAAAATAAGCCCTAGCAGGATCTCTATGCATTTGTTAAATATAAGCCCCACCCCGATACTAAGACCTAGTGATGGGCATATCTGCTTAGCCACGCTATGCATTTCAGTGTGGAGAGGAAGGGATCCCCTGAAAATAAGCCCTAGTGTATCTTCTTGAGAAAAAATAAATATAAGACAGTGTCTTATTTTCAGGGAAACACAAGTAATAAGACCCATGAGTAGTTGACCATCTTTTGGTGAAATAAAGCACGTTGTTTGTACATATAGAGTTGCTGTTGTTTTTGTTTGGGGGTGGAAGGTTTGTCTTGGGCATTAAGGGATAGAGTTTTTCAAAACACCAGCCATGAGAAACCTAAGTTCATTTTCTGATCCTGCAGTCCAGTGGGTATATCTAAGTCAATCTAAGCTTAAAGAAAAAGATCATGGATAAGGTAAATGTCCTGGGCAGTCGATTCACATAGGAATTTTAAAATTTTCATAATAGGGGTAGCAGTATTCTTTTCAAATGAGGTTTTTGGAAAGGATTTTTCTAGAGACTTGGAACAAAAGCCCCTAAGATCAGACTTTGAGTGCAGAAGGCCTGTTTCACCTGAGGTGTGAAGCATTTCAATCTGGACCTGTCTGTGGAATAGCTGCACAATATTGGGAACAAATGCTTTTGGAGAATTCTCTTGAAGACTCGCATTCACAGACGAATTATTCACAAGGGGGATCACTCATTTTCATGAAGAAAATGCCCACCATTTAGCAGGAGCAGAGTTTAAAGGGCCAATCCTTTTATCCATTACATTGTCAAGAAGCACCATGAGACTCCAGAAGCTTACTGTGCATTCTATCAAGACAGAAAGACATGAATAAAATTAAAATTGGCTACAAATAATGTACCAACATTTCAGCATTGTCCTTTCTATTTTTAAAAATATTGCTGAGATCCAATATCAATGGGGAAGTATTGTGAAGGCATATAAGGTGTGTGTGTGGGGGGGGGGTCAGTGGTGTGACATCTATGAGAGGCATTCTGTGCACAAACTCTAACTTAACAGTCACATAAGGACTTTATAAATCCTTCCCAAATGCAACTCAGCTACCAAACACAAAGTACAAACAGGGGTAAGGCTCTAGCTCCCACCAGCTCTATGCCTAATTTGGAGCTTTTCATTCTTTTGAGCATCCCAACGGATATAATTCATCTCAAATTATGTAGCTTAAATTCATTAGATATTCAGCTCGCCTGTCTCTATCAGCCCTCAGATTTTTTAGATTTACTGGCTTCTCCTGCAGCTATGTGATAATAACTGGGTTATCACATAATGATTGAGCTTTTAGTGGTTACCTAGTCAGGGACTAATTCCTTAATAAGCTATGCTTGTAGTAGTTTCTAAACCAAGGATTCCAAGAACATTTGTTCTTGAATGGTGCCCTTACCAAACATTAGTTGCTGTTAAGCCACAATTCGATCAGTTTCTACATGCTATAAAATCATTTTGATGTAACTGATGCTCAGAGAAATTTTTGCACCATCTCTAACTTTTTTAATTTTTTTTCAAAATGAAAGCTGATTCTGTGTGTGCAGGATGACTTTGGTTTTTTCCTGTTGGTCTCCCTCTCTGTATGTATACACGGGTCGCTCCAAAGTTTTGAGACAAACTGTTATAGTCTAATATTTTTCACTTCCAAGAAACACAGTTGACAACACCCTTTCTGCTTCACCCACGTAAGTTTCAACTTCCTCACCTTATTGGTATTGCTATTTGTTTCTGTCTATGCGGATTTTACATTTCCTGATATTTGTGCATCTCAAAACTTTTATAATGACCCAAGTATACTTATATGACTTAAGTGTTGCAGTTTACAAATGATTCAAGGTTCATTTAATTTGCAGACATTCCATTTGCACACTCAGATTTACCATTCCCTAGTTAATTATAAATATGTATTTTTACATACATATATAAATATATATTTATGGTGTGTGTGTAATGTAAAAATGAAGGCTAGAAATTGAAATGGTTTATATAAAAGCAATATCCATTTATCAAATGCTTGATATTTTAGAAACCTTGGGCAGGCTACAGATTTTCATTCACTCCTTAATTTAAACCTGTAGAAATCATTTGGCGGCTATGTCTGCATCAGCTTTTACTAAATGTTAAGTTGTAAAGATGCGAGAAGTTTCTATGAACGACTTAATACTCTCCATTTTTGCTTCTGCTAAGAGAAAAGGTGGAAGATTTTGTGCTATTGAGAAAGGAATGAGAGATCTCGAAATAATATTTCCAACTATTTCTTCTTTTAAACATGTTCAAGCTCGGGAATTCTTCTGCCAGTGAGCTGTGTAATCTTAATAGGGTAACTTTGTCTCAGGTTTAGCTCACAATAATCCTGGTGGTGCCCTCTATGAATAGAGACATCATTTTACTTTCAGAAGTGTCTTGGTTGAATGATAAATTATATTAACACACCTAAATGCTAAGAAAACATAAAACCTTTTATCAAATTGGTGTCCTCAATTAAGCAACAAAAACAGTAGTTACTCCATCAGCTTGATTAGGAAGTATTTACTATGCATCCACCCTAGGGACAGAAAATCCTACAGGAGTCTGTGACAAGATTCCAGCCCGTGGAGACTTTGCAACCTTTTTTTTTTTAAATCATAACAAATTTGACAGTCCTCTGGGGAAGAAAGAAAAGCACTAAAAGACCCTAAGCAAATTACAACAGTGAGATGACATAACTCTATAACTTAACGACCTTGAACAATTTGTTTGGCACTGTCAAGCCTATTCCTGTGTCCATGCAACGGAGACAAATGTAAAAGCTTTCCTTAACAGAATTGTGGTTAAGATTCAATGAAATAAAGTCTACAACGTGCTTAGCCCAGTATTTGCCATATGGTTAAGCTGAGAAGATGTTGACCCAAAATATGTAGACAAATGAATATGTGAATGAGTGAATTAAAAACTAACCTATGCCAAATAAATTAACATGTGAGTTGAAAAGAATTGTGGTGGTAGAGAGGAAGGGCAGGCCATTCTGAACATACTCCCTCTTCCACTCTCTCCCCTTCATTATCTAAGTGACCTTGGGCAGGTTATTCAATCTCCTCGTGTCTGTTGCTTTAGCTCTACAACAGGAAATAGAAAAGAACAATTGCTATGAGGATGCAATACACGTAAGGCACCAGCCCACCGTGCTGCGTGCTTCTGAAACTTCAGTTAAGGCTATTTCATTTAGCTTTTATTATTACATGAAAGACAGAATGATAATGTGAAGAGAGATAAACAGTGCTCTGCTGAGAAAAATGAGGAGATCACGTTGAATTTGTCCATTACTATAGGTTTTAAAAAGGACTATGTTGCAACTGGGTGAAACTTAGGATTTCTCTTACAATTCAGTCCTGTCCTTTTTCTTTCTGTGAGCATGATTAATTTCTACATTATTATTTGCCGTAACTAAAACAAAAGCGAGAAAACAAACAAATCACCTAGAATGATGTGGTTAAGTCAGGTTCAGCCCCTGAACTACAGGTAATTTAAGTGGTTCTTTCAAGGCCAAGTCCAAATCCTTATATATTCAGAGTCTTTCTTCAAAAATATTCATGAAAATATTCATGTAAGCAGTGCTTCAGCAACTGAATGTTCTTTATAATAAGCAGCCTTTCTTCCCAACATGCCTTAAAAGGAAAATTGGTGCTATTATTCTAGTTCAAAAAATAATGAAATAGAAGAAGGTAAATTTTCTGGACTAAGGTCATGCATTAAGTCAATAGCAGAGACAGACTCAGAATAAAAAATAAAAGTAAACAATTCTTTTCCTCCAACAATAGTAGTACTTCACTTCTAAGACTATTGTCTTTCATTGCCTTGACTTTAAGTTTTAGCACATTTAACTGCTTTTGAAAGCAGGAAGCTGTATGCTTATTCTTCCTACTTGAGAGAATGAGTTTTTAAAAAACATAAATTTCTACTCATTTGTGTTTAAAACTTCAACTAACTCTCTCAATGCATTCATTAAAGGAACACTCTTGTCAGTCTGTTAAGTCTGCTATAGCATAAAATAATAAAGGGACTGGGGGTGTTGAAATTGAACCCTATGTCCTTTCCCTGAACAGCCAGTGTATATCACTCTACTGGCTTCTAGGCCTTTCCACAAATCTGTTTCCTGGAAAGCACTTTATTCAACAACAATGTGGAACTTAGGGAACATCTAAGGAAGCAAATTGCCTCAGCAATTAACTTCCAGCTATTTCATAAGAGAATCACCACTATACATTTCATCCATATAACAAAAACCTACTAATACCCAATAAATCCATTGAAATAAATACATAAAAAGAAAAAAAAAATTACCTATATTGATCTAGATAGAGTCCTGTGAAACACTATGAAGTTTAAAAAGCAAGCTGGAGACTCATGTATAATATATTATTCAATTTCATATTTACAAGAAATGCAAACAAACATATACTATATCAAAATACTTAAAAAAACAACCAGCTCGGTGCCTGTAGCTCAGTGTCGAGGGCACCAACCATATATACCCAGGCTGGAGAGTTTGAATCCAGCCTGGGCCTGCCAAACAACAATGACAACTACAACTAAAACATAGCCAGGTGCTGTGGCGGGTGCCTGTAGTCCCAGCTACTTGGGAGGCTGAGGCAAGAGAATAGCTTAAGCCCAAGAATTTGAGGTTGCTGTGAGCTGTGACACTACAGCACTCTACCCAGGGCAACATAGTGAGATTCTGTCTCAAAAACAAAACAAACAAAAAACCACAACCAGCAACTAAAGAACAGAGAGATCATAGCTACATATAAAAAGAATGTCATATGATTTCTTTAGCTTCACTTTATAGAATTTTGTTCTATTTGGTTTTGTCCTGTATTGGTTTTGCCTCCTAACTTTCTCGTCATAGTGATCAGTGTTGAAAGATGGGCTACTTATATGTGATAGCAACAATAAGGAGAAGAGAGCTGGAAAGCCACCTCCTTTCCACAGCCAATCTTTAAGGTAGAATAATTTAAAAGACAATGATGCAAGGCAGACAGAGCCCAGGGGCTCTTATAAAAGAGAATATGAGGATTCATTCTGAGTTTGATGCGTGACCTTAGAGGTCCACATAGATAAGTCCCATGTGGAACTCCTACCTTGAAGAAAAAGAGCCTTCAGTGTCCAAGAAACTGTAGAGGATTCATAAGAACCTTGCTCAGTACCCACATAGCCCATTGCCAATGGAATGTAATCACAAGTCTGTCAACCATATTTCTCATCACTTCCTTTCACACACAGTTTCATGTAAGCTAAATTATTTGCAGTTCCAATATAAACCCAAAGCCTTCCTATCATAAAAACATCACTTAGGCAATTACTTCCACTCAAACTCATGGTGCCTTCATCTCCACATATTCCTTATCTTAGCAAATAAAAAATCCATTTACTAGCACTTCTGATTGCTCAAACTAAATACTTGTTACCATCTATGAATCCTTTTGTACACCCATGCGATGTTTCAGCTCCATCAACAAATCCAGATTTCAACCACTTCTTACCTTCCCCCTTACTACAAAGCTGGTAGAAGCTACTCCTGCCTTGCCTAGATTATTCCAGTAACCTTCTAAGTAGCCTTTTTGATGTTTATTTTCAACAAAAGAGTGATTCTATTAAAATATGTAATTTCAAAATACATTGTAATTCATGTATTATAAAATTTTCTGAGTTTCCTCATATCATCCAGACTAGGGCCAGTGTTCCAACAATGACTTAATGTGTGTTTCTTACCTTTCTAGACTCATCTCTTTGTTATCCTCTTCTCTCTCATCCTGTTCCAGCCAAAATGGCTTCTTTGCTTTTCCTTGTGCAAACAAAAGCCATTCACTCCTGAGATCCTTTATACTTCCACTGCATAAAACTGTCTTCTCGTGTTTCTGCAAATGGATTTCAACTTATCTTCTTCAGGTATGTGCTCAGATGGCATATTCTCTATGAGACCTATCCTTATATTTTATTATGTACATACCTGTCACTACCTACCATGTTGGATACTTTATTTATACTGCTTTTCTATCCATCTCCACTCATTAGACAGGAAGCTCATGTAAGTGGAGAGGCTTATCTATTTTATTGTTGTATCTTCAGCCTTTAGAAGAGAGCTATGAATATAGTAGATTCTCATTAGGCATTTCTAGAATGGATGACTAAATTAATAAATATGGACACCTTTTTATATTGACTAAAGACTTTATGAGCATCTAAAAAAAATTGATTCTTTCTTCCTTAAAGGGCTGTAGTTTCTGGAGTGTCTGAAAGCACTCAATTTCTGAGTTCCAGATAGCAAAGATGATAAAATCTTTTCAAAGATTTTCTTTTCAATGTCACTATTAAGTTTGGGTTACAATTCTACAAATTCCCTGTGGGCATATTTAATCTGAGGCCTCTTTGACAAAAAATAAAAATATCAATTACCTCTTGATTTTCATTCTCCTTTCTATCCTCCTATGATTAATTCTCACTTCATTTTCCATAGCTGCAACTTCAGAGTCAGCACTCACTCTTATGAAACAAATTACTAAAGGCAACATGATAACCTGGCAGAACTGTCTTAACTTCAGTTGTCTCTCTCTCTTGCTCCCTTTGAAGTTAATTCTCTCTGCTCTTATCACATTATTTTAGTAGATTTTATGTGATGTTTTGTTTTGTTGTTCTATTTCAGTATGAATATTTTAATATATTCTAATGAGAGGTGAAATAAATTTGATAATGACATGAATAATTAATTATAAGTGTAAACAATAGTTGGGTATGTGACTACTGAGAGAGTACCTCAATTAAAACACAAGCCTGGTGAAAACCAACAAAGAGAAAAAATGACAACTGTAATCAAAGTCTTTTTTTCCTTTTTAGAAATCTGTACTACAGATAGGCTCCTAATGACGACATGAACAAGCAAATGGCAAGAGGGTGGAGGAGATGAACAAAATCGGAAGATTATTAAATGAGTGGTAAATGTGATCAGCATTGTTCTCTGAATTATCCATTGAGGTAAATGGCTCCATTAAATTCTAATCATCTGATATGTATTATGGTCTTACTTGTTACAAGTCACCGTGGTAGGCATTTCCAAGAAAACATGAGTAATGTTGAGAAAGCACCATTTCTATTCCAAAGAACTTTCACCTTGATAGAGAAGACAAGAATATGAATGACTATCTTACAAAGGCATGGTCACAAATGAGCAAAAATATATAGGCACAATTGACAAAGAAGTCATAACTAATGTATTGCATTTGATGAGGTGGGGGGGAAGGGCATAGAAAGTAAATGTGGATTTATGTAAATGCTAAAAAAAAGGGCATTTGCTCTGTTAAGAGAAAATCTAAGTGAATTTTGAAATATGAAAGAGATTTTAACAGCCAAAGATATCCAGAAAGAAAATGCCAAGAAATAAAGTTGGAGAAATTGAGAACGTAGCAATAATCCACCAAGATGATGCTCAGGGAAGTGATGATAAATAGGGGGGAAAAATGGGTAGAGTCAATATTTTCAAAAGTCCTTAAATATCAGACTGTAAGTTTGTACTTAACCTTATGGGAAATGAGGACTTCTGGAAACTTTGGAGCATGAGTAGGGACATTACACGAGTTCCTAAAAATGATATTTTTAAAAGAGTTTCCAGAAGAATTGTGAAAGTGGGACTCTCACCAGTCCTCCCTTCCTTAGTCTTTCTCAGTCACATTTAGCCACTGGCTTCCAAAGTCTCTTTAGGGATAATCAGATGCTTGGTAAGTAATTTGGAGATGGAGGTTGATAGTGTAATCAATATAAATCCTGAAACTGAGGAAATCTTCAATTTATCTTCAATAACAGCAATTGTACTGTTATTTTTCTCATTGCAGAGCTGAGGAAACTGAGGCAAAAATAGATTAAATATCTTGCCTAAAGTCACATAACTAGTAAATGGAAAAGGGAGATGAGAGAACCAAGCACATCTTGTTGAACTGTTATGGAAACACACTGGTCGACATTTGTTTAATGTATTATGGCCTTGGGTAAATTAATTTGAAGCACTAGAATTTTAATGAGGATTAATGAGTTGAATTAAGTTAGAATTTTTAAATATATTGCTGAATATTTTGGTAGTTTTAGTTAAATATTTCAGAATTGCCTTGTTATATTGAATGAACAGTTCTAATCAAAGAAGATTGCACAGAAATATGTCATGTATTCTGCACTTTCAAGGCTGTGGTTCTCACTGAAGAACAAATGGAGATATTTGAAGCATGAACAAAGAGAAAATGACTTTTTACTTTAATTATAGATAAATACTTTTCTTTAATACTTACTGAACTGTGAGTAGATCTGGTTTTAGAAAGTATGAGAGTGATTCTGTAAACTTTTTTTAAAGAAACATTTCCATTAATGCAGTTAAGGTGTTCTTTTTTGCTCCATTTAACAACTACTCAGTTTTATTCTCACCCAGTGTGTCTGAAGGAGTCAGTTATTAAAAAATGTTATAAGTACCCTTATTTAGGAAAAAGATAGCACAATACCATTCCCTTCACCTCATCATCTCACTTACCTGCAAAAGAATAACTGCAGCTACAAAAAGTGTTGGAAGAATTTAAAATGGGATATCATTCAGAGAAAAACAATAATAATTCTTTTTCTTTCTCCATAGTCTCCAAAACTGAGAAGTTACGATTGCCCTAAAATATCTCCCTGAATATCAGTTTATCCTAAGAATAAATGTTTCCTCTTTATTTTTCTACAAGTACTTGGGATAACAACTATGTCCCCAATAACATCATTTTTGGTCCTCTCTCAGGGCTAGACCTTTATAAGGCTAAACTTTGCATGGTTTTCTTACATGTACTAATATTAATATAGTACATTTCCACAGTTCATATGTAAAATCCTCACAGACATCAGAAGTTGTGTGTGTGTGCGCATGTGTTATTGCTTAGGAATTATATTTTGAATAAAAATTTAGAAAAACCAACACAGGAAAAATTATTTGGATTAAAAAGGCAATTCTACATTAACCATTAGAATGCCATACTGACTTAGCTACAAGATATATTTGTTAAATTTTTCTGAACCAAATAAAGTAGGCTTCATATAATTTACTTTATTTTCCTTTCCTTGAACTGAAGTTAATATTTGGGTAAGAACTTTTAAAATGTGAATTCTAGCTTATGCAACAATTTTTCTTCTAGAAATACAATTCAGTTAGACAGTCTATCTAAAAGTTGATCCAAGATAAATCTCTTAGGTCAGGCTTCACAAGCACCCTCTATAACAAGGACTTATGTGTAAGTGACTTCTTGAAGAAAATGCTCCATAAGAAACTAGAAGAAGAATAGAAGAAGTAGAACAGGGAATAGAAAGAATCCAAACCAGAGTGCATAGTCAAACAAAGTCACATTATGTTAGCATCAGCCTCATGTCAAAGATGGACTCTATAATGTAAATTATACCTCAAAGTTTGTTTTGATCTGAGGCAAAGGAGCAGGACTTTTATATCCCACACCTGCATCAGTCAGGCATTAGCTAAAGGTGCTTTCAGCTGTAGTAGAGACAAAAGCCCACTGAAGTTGGGAAAGAGGCATATCGAATGTGCCAAAGCAAACCAAGGTTGATCTGAGAAGAGCATTGAAAGTTTCCATTCAGTGGCTCTCAACCTGTGGGTTGCAACCCCTTTGTAACAATGAAAATACACCGTGGCATTAGGAAAGTTGAGAACCACTGCACATGAACCAAGGCATTATTTAGAGATGGACATATTTATTTCTGAGTGTGTTTATTACAGTTACATAAGAACCCAAATAGAGGGTGAATTGTCTTATTCATAGAGTAAAATACTGTGCCAATATTTTAAAGTTTTTATTAACTTACTCAATAGGCACTCGCCTCTCCCCAGGGCATTCTCTTTTATACCACTTTGTTTCTATGAATGTGTACTGACCAATTGCTTCCCTAAACGTTCATCAATTCAAGGACCCATAATATTCTTCCAGGGAATTTCATTTTGTTTAAATGCACTTAAGGGAAGAAAATTGCAATAGACTGCTTACACTTCCACAGCTCTGAATCCTAGAGTTACTGCTTGTTTCTGCATAAGATCCCAGAACCCTGCAAACTGAGTCCAGATCTTGTCTTGACAGATCCAAAATGGTAGTCTAGTGGCAGCCCCTTTGCAGCCTCTCCTAAAAAATATGGGGAGAAGTGTATGCAGGTGCTTGCCCCTCAAATCACCACACTCAGAGACAGCATTGTGAGGGCATACAGTGACTATGCAGGATGCAGGAACAAAGAGGAAAAGTAGGGAGGGAAGTCAATAGGGAAAACAAGTGAAGGGGAGGTGCGAGGCAGAGACTGCACATGGTGACCATGGGCCAATTTGACGAATAGCCTAAAGTTAAAGTGACAAAAGGTAAAGAGGAGGAAGGGAAAAAGAAAGAGAAAAAAGAAAAAGGAAAAAGAAACTACTTATGATAAGGAACCTACAAAATAACTCTGTCAATATAAAAAAACAGAACAGATCACTTCCCCCAAAGGATTACAATGGAGCCACTGCAGAAAATTCCAACTATAAAGTAACTGTGAAATGACAAAAGTGAAATTCAGGATATGATGCGAATGAGATGAATAGAATTAAAGATAATATGGAAAACCAGAAAAAAAAAGTCTAATAGTTATCTCAAGAAATTAATGAAATTAAAGAAAAGTCATAAAGGGTCAAGAAAAAATTAGGAATAATATATAATAGAGTTTAAGGAATTGAAAGAGGCATTCAGGGAGTTGCAAAACACAGGAGAGAGTTTCAGTAACAGACTAAACCTTAGAGAATAGAGTCTCACAACTCAAAGATAAGACTCATGAACTAATCCAATTATTTAAAGAGGCAGAAAAGAAAAAAGCGATAACAAAGCACTCTCTTAGAGACACATGGGACTATGCAAAGCATACAAACATATAAATCATAGGTACCCCAGAAAGAGAAAAGAGTTCCAGAAACATGGAAGTTGATATTACCATTGAAAATTTCCCATACATTGCCAGAGACCTAGAACTCATATAGTTAATAGATGGGTATAAAACTTCAGGATGACTAATTTCAAATAAAGGATCTCCTAGACACATTTAATTAGCCTGACCAAAGTCAAAATGAAAATTTCACATGCTATGAGTCACAAGCATCATCTGACCTATGAGGGTAAACTCATCAGGTTAAGAGCCGATTTCCATATGAGCCAGAAGACAGTGGGACCCTATCTTTAATATTCTCAAACAGAACAACTGTCAGACTAGGATTCTATATCCTGAAAAATTAAGTTTCATATTTGATGGAGAAATCAAATCTTTTCCTGAAATGCAAACTTTGAGGATATTTGTCATGACTAGACCAGACTTTTAATATACACAGACCAAATTGACAGTCTCCCATCTAAGTAAAACTATCTAGTAAATTAAGGACAAAGCCTAACTACCACAACGCCCCAAGTTCTGAAAAACAAACAAACAAAAAAGACAAAATAAAGAAAGAAAGAAAAGAAAAGAAAACAACAACAGAGTCTCTCATAAAAGAATGAAGAGAAATCCATGCTTCTTATCAGTTCCTTCAATAAATGAGAATGGCCTAAACTTCCAACTGAAGAGACATAGACTTAATAATTGGATAAAAAAAATCAGGCCTAGTATCTACTGTATTCAGGAAATGCATCTAAACTCCAGGACAAATCAAGACACAGGTTAAAGGGTTGAGAATCAATATTCCATGCGAATGGAACCCAAAAGAAAATGGAAGCTGCAATACTCATAGTAGAATCCAATGACTTTAAAGCAATAAAAGTAAATCAAGGCAAAGATGGACATTTTATACTGATCAAGGAAGCAATTCAACAAGAAGATATATCAATCCTAAATATTTATGCACCCATCTCAGGTGCTCCCAGATTTATAAAACAAATTTTACTTGATCTAAATAAAATGATAAGTAACAACACTGTAATAGTTGGAGACTTCAACACCCCACTGACAGAAGTGGACAGATGCTCCAAGCAGAAATTAAACAAATAAACATTAACTTAAGCTCAACTCTAGAACACATAGGCTTAACAGGTATCTACAGAACATTTCAACCCAATATTACTGAATATACAGTCTTCTCATTAGTTTATGAATCACTTTCTAAGACTGATTATATCCTAGATCACAAAACAAGCCTCTATAAATTAAAAAAGTATATAGAAATTATGCCATGCTATCTTTATAGACTACAATGAAATAAAAGCAGAAATAAATCACAACAGAAACCCTCATCTCCACACACAGTCACATTAAACAACTTATTACTAAATGACAGCTGAATCAAGGAAGAGATAAGGAAGTCAATCATTAGATTCCTTGAACAAACTGATAATGAGACCACAAGCTAGAAAAACCTTTGGGATCCTAAAAAAATATCCTAAAAGGAAAAATCATTAAATTCCTACATCCAGAAATCAGAAAGAATGCAAACCAACAATCTAACGAATCACCTCAACTGGAAAAGGAAGACCAATCCAATCCCAAACCCAGAAGAATGAAAGAACCAAAATCAAATCAGAACTAAATGAAATTGAGAACAAAAGAACCATTTTGAAGATCTATGAAGCAAAAAGTTGATTCTTTGAAAAGATATACAAAATTGATAAACCCTAGGCCAGATTAACCAAAAGCAGAAAAATAAGATACCTAATAAGCTCAGTCTTTTCTCAAAAAGGAGAAATATCAATGGATATCACAGAAATACAAAATATCATCACAGAATACTACAAAAATAATATCTATGCACAGAAATTTAAAAACATGGAGAAAATGGATAAATTCTGGAAATCATACTACCTTCCTAGACTCAACCAGGAAGAAACAGAACTCCTGGACAGATCAATATCAACAATAAAAAGCTTCCAACACCCCAAAAGTCCCAAACCAGATGGTTTCACACAAGAATTCTGCCAAACCTTCAAAGTAGAGCTTATATCTCTACTGTGGAATCTATTCCAAAACTTTGAGAAAGAAGGAACCCTTCCTAACTCTATGAAGCAAATATGTATATCATCCTGAAACCAAATCAGGTAAGAGTACAGCTAAAGAAAAGTACAGACCAATATCATTAATGAATAGTGATGTAAAAATACTCAGTAAAATCAGGCAGCACCTGTGGTTTAAAGGAATAGGGAGCTAGCCCCATATGCCAGAGGTGGCGGGTTCAAACCCAGCTCCAGTCAAAAACTGAAAAAAAAAAACCAAACAAACAAACAAACAAAAAAAACTCAGTAAAATTTTAGCAAGCAGGATTAGGCTACACATCAAAAAGTAATTCATAATGATTAGGTGGGATTTATTCCAGGGATACAAGGCTGGTTAAACATACACAAACATAAACATAATTCACCATATAAATATAAGTAAACACAAAGAACATATGATCCTTTCAAGAGATGCAAAAAAAGCATTTGACAAAGTTTAGGCAACCTCTCTTGGTAAGAACACAAGAAAATTAGTATAGATGGGACATTCATTAAACCAATAGAGGCCATCTATGACAAACCCATCACCAACATCAGTTTGAACAGAGAAAAACCAAAAGCATTTCCACTTAGGGCGGGACCACATAAGGATGGCCACTATTGCCACTACTATTTGACATAGTGCTGGAAGTCCTCACCAATGCAATCAGGCAAGAGAAAGATATCAAATGGGGACAGAGGAGGTCAAACTATCACTCTTCATTGATTACGGTATATGATATTATACTTAGAAAACCCTAACGATCTCAACCATGAGACTCCTGAAAGTGATAGAGAAATATAGCAACATCTCAGGATATAAAATCAATGTATACAAATCAATAGCCTTCACATACACCAACAATAGTCAAGCTGAGAATCAAACCAAAGATACAATACCCCTCATAGTAGCATCAAAGAAAATGAAATATCTTTGAATATATTTAACAGGGTGGTGCCTGTGTCTCAAAGGAGTAGGGCACCAGTCCCATATACCAGTGGTGTCAGGTTCAAACCTGGCCTTGGCCAAAAACTGCAAAAAAAAAAAAATTGTGAGTATATTTAACAAAGGATGCAAAGAATCTCCATAGAGAGAAATATAAAACTCTAAGAAAAGAAATAGCAGAGGATGTTAACAGATGGAAGAACATATTATGCTCATGGCTTGGAAGACTCAACATTATTAAAAAGTCTACACTTCTCAAAGAGATCTACAGATTTCATGCAATGGCCTTTAAAATGCCAAAGACATACTTTTAAGATCTTAAAAATTAATTCTATAAAAAAACTAAATAGTTAACACAATTCTATGAAATCAGAACAAATCTGGAGGGATCACATTACCAGATTTCAGTTATACTACAAGTCTATAGTAATCAAAACAGCATGGTATTGGCATAAAAATAGTGACATAGCTCTGTGGGTCAGGGAGTCTAGAGATGAAAACAGCCTCATGCCATCTGATCTTTGACAAAGCTAACTAAAGTATATACAGTGAGAAAGAATCCCTATTCAATAAATGGTGCTAAAGAACTGGTCAGCCACGTGTAAAAGACTGAGATTGGACCTTCAAAGTATGTCATTGGTATTTATTAATATTTAGAGATCCATGACTTGCCATAGTATGAACATACTACACCCTACACCTCATCTTTGAATTTTATTTACATCAATTTTTTTCTTTCCACTTCTAGTCATGGGAAATGGACATAATATTGGCTATTATTTTAAGATCAAATGTCAAGTGCCAGTGTTTGTATACACATGGTGATAGAATGTGGGAAAGCCTGTACTTTCTTTTCTGTGCCTGCACTCTCTTCCTAAGTGATACAGTTGTCTTAATTTCCAAAAGAGTGCACTAACCTGCATCTGGGTTTGTTCTTGTTTTCACCTGCTATTACTTCTTTGGTCCTGAGTTTTCATGAAACTGAGATTTTAGGCAACAAATAACTCTATCTAGAAAGAGAAATGAAAGAAGATGGCCTTACAAACAATCTCTTAAATCTCATTAAACCTATTATCAAACTAGTTGTTGCCTACAGCATAAATGCAAGGTGCTAAAATCACTAATAGTTCTAACTCTATATTCATTGAACACTAATTTTAAATTAGCCCCAAGTCTGCCTAACAATCCTAGAATGCTCACTCTTCAAAGTTACTATTTCTCATCTTACCATCTCTTTTCAAATTTCCAACACCTTTTTAGCATGCTTCTTAAATTACTGGGGGAAAAAAAAGAAAATAGAAGCAATCAGATGACAAATCTATTACTTAACTTGGATCTATAACCGTTCTCTTTGACTTAACCTCCAAAATCAACAGCTTTCATGTATTTTGTGAAAGGGCAATTCCTTTACTTTTGTCCATGGTTCCACCCCTACCTGCCTTCAAAAGAACTCTTTTACTGAATTATAACCTCCAGTTTATTGTATTATTATTTTATTTCTTTCTAATGGTTCTTTCCTTTTAATACACCAGAGTGTTCTTGCAATTCTCATGTTAAAAGTAAATACCTCAACACATTTTTTTTGCAGTTTTTGGCGGGGGCTGGGTTTGAATCTACCACCTCCGGGTACATGGGGCTGGCGCCCTACTCCTTGAGCCACAGGCACCGCCCAAGAGTAAATACTTTAACCTTTTGTTTCCCTCACTCTACATCCTTGTCCTCCTTTGCAACAATATTTCTTGAAGGAGATTTTTGCCTCCCCTACCCCCATCTCTTTATCCTATTAATACATATAGCAGAGTTTATAACCCAACCATTTTAATGACATTGCTCTTAGCAAGGTCATTCCTAATCCCTACCTTTTTAAATATATGCCTTTATCCAATTTTAAAGCACCAGTCATTCTTCTTTCTTGAAACATGTGCGATGTCTTCTGATCTATCATAACACCACAACCACATAGTTTTCTCCCTTACAACAGTGTCTTTAGCTACTTTCTCCTCCATAGACCATTTTCAAATATTGGAATAACCCAGGGCCTGGTCCCAGTCCCATTGCTCTACCCTCAGTTATATTGCTTTGCTGTAGTTAAGTTTCGTGAGGCCTTTAGGGAGACGCACATAGAAGTGGAATGAACATGAGCAACTGCTCATGTAGATCCTATCTAGATCTAATTATTTCACCCATAACTTTTCATAACGTAGATTTCCTCACATAGCATTTCATTCTTTATTCTGGGACACTTGTACAGCATGAAATATACATGATGCACAGTGTAACTATAAAATAAGAGGTTTTGAAAAACTTAGTTCTATATACAGCTACTAAGAACATTACATAAGAGCAGAAGCAGACTAGTAAGATTTTTTTTTTCTTTTTAAAAGAACAGATTCATATCCTTTGAGAATCATGGAATGGCAGGTTCTTCCACATTGGGTAAAGAATCTACGTCCGGACATAGTAAAGATACAGAAGCATCATTTGGTGAGCAAAGAAAAATATTTAACCTGAAAATGGATAAAATGCCAGTAAAAATATGCACCCTAAATATTTTTCGTTTTTTCTTCATATTTCAAACATAAATCATTAAACTACTTAACACTGAGGGTTAGGTTTTATTTTCTTTTTTATTTGATATTGAGTTCTATTTTACTCTAAAAAAATGTGTGTGTGTCTGTGAGAGAGAGAGACACACAGAGAGATTTGGCAATTCTGCCAATCAATTAAAGAATATGCACATTTATTGTTAAAACCGAGTTATGAACATTCTCTCTTGCTTTTTATTTTTCTTTTACTCTGTCTCTGATCCTTTTTCCTTCCTTGATCAGTTTTGCAAAGCTTATTTCCCCCAAGTAGGCAAACAGGATAGCTTCCCATCACCACCCCCAACTCCTACTCAAGTCAAGCCAATGTGAGAACCACCTGACTGAGCTGGCAGGTGTGGAAGGAATAATGAAAGCCCAACAAGTGAAGCATAAAAGTGACCCTTCTGGAGAGCACAGGATCGTTCCCACTAAACAAGGATAAGAGACACTCTCCCATTTCATGGTTTATATCTCTCTTATTCCCAGGCTTTCTTATTCTTTTTAGGCTTTCCAAAACGTTTGCAGCAATAAATACTCATGTTCATACTTTCTCATTTTCCATTTAGGGTTACTAATAAAACACATCTCTACTAGTTTGGATTTAGTGGTTCCTATTTTTTTCTTTGGCTCATTATAACAAAAGACTTTTAGAAAGTCTGGCTTTTGTAAGTATTCACAGTGTCTTAATTTGATTGGAAACTATACATCATTTTATTTGTAACCCCCCAAGGACAAAATTTGGCTCTCAAGAAGTAGAATAGGTACAGGGCCTAGGACTTTTTTAAAATATCCAGTTAGAACAACAGTCCTGGCACATGGAGCTCTGAACTTGTTCAGGAAGTTCTGAAACCTAGAGTGGAAATCATTACACAGAGGCAGTGACATGGGCCAGAGTGACAAGAATGAGTGCTGAAGGGCAGGTGTGCTGGAGGGCCTGGGCCCAGCTCCGGCAACTGTCTACTGACTACTTAGCACCAGTCTATTGTCATTGTCATCAGTTGGGAATACAGACCCAGTTTGCCTTTTATTCTAAATGTTTAAAATAAGCAAAAATAAAAATTTTCTGTGGAAACTTCTGCTGAAAGTGTTGTCTTGCATTTTATAAGCCATTTGAGAAGAGAGATGATCTTAGTTTTTCTTACTGACATGATGAATTCTAATTACAAAATTTGTACATAAGCACAAAGTATGTAAATCCAACACAGAGATTATGACATAGAACTACATACATTATCTAATAATTACTTTAAGAAAAAAATGGAGTTCATTCTTGGCCTAGGAATGCTCAATAGAGGAGACACAAATTCCCTCAACTGATAAACAGCTCTGTGGATAAAGAATTGTCCAAACTCTCTCAAAGTAAGGATTTGGACACTTTTTTCTAGAAATAGATTTTTGTCTGTTATGGTATCTGTTTCAACTACTCAGTTCTGTAATTGTAGCATAAAATCAGCAAGAGACAATATGGAAATGAATGGGCCTGTGTCTGAATAAAATTTTCATTTGCAAAAACAAGCCTGTGACACCTTGGTGCAAAGGCTGTAGTTTGCTGTCCGCTACTTTAAAGAAAAGCTAGAGTTCCTCAATTGGAGTTTTGGCTAAGCAGTTTTTAAAATGGTGAGTCTTAAGGCTGGCACATTTGAATTGCTTAACATGAAGGGTAAGTGGAAACTACATCTAACAGGAAACACCAAATCTGTCTTTGGGTCCAAAACAAAAGGTATACCTTAAGAGAAAAGATCAAAAATGTTAGAACCAAACAAATGAAAGAAGGAAGTAGATAATGAAAAATGAAGGAACAGATAAGGCTGGAAGAAGTACCTAAACTCATTTTGAGTAATGATGGCGCTGCAACACGCTCTTCTCAGCAGACCCAAGATAGAAGCAGACACCATGTCTTTATTCCCTACTATTATTAGGCTACAAAAAGGAAGACTTTTCATCCTTTCTCCATCAAAAACAGCTGGCGAGGAAAGGATGCTAGACCAAATAGTGCTTGTGAAGATTCAAAGAAATGGCCAAAAAAGAAAAAAAAAAAAAAAAAAAAAAACTCACAAGTTTTCAACTTCTCCTCTGAATTAGTTCCACTTAGAGATGACTGTGATATAACTCATCATTATATAACACACAGTGTGAATGTCTGATCAGGCTTGCAAGGCTATAAAAGGTTGCTCCCAACTCTCAGCTCATGTACCAGTTCTCTTTATGGAAAACACTTCTTCTCAGATGGGGCAAGATGGCTATTATAGCTCTCTATGTACCACACTGTGGGTTTAACCGACACAACAGACTGCCTTTGAGACCACAAGGCAGTTTCAGTCTAGGTCCAGCTGCTCATAACACAAAGATCAAATTATTCAGACAACGAGGATCGCCATGGAATTATGATTTTTTTTTTTTTTGGCCAGGGTTGGGTTTGAACCTGCCACCTCTGGCATATGGGGCCGGTGCCTTACTCCTTTGAGCCACAGGCACCACCTGGAATTATGAATTTTTAATAGGACAAAGATTTTTTCAGGAGAAAGGGAGAAGCCACCTCAAATAGTTCCTCCTACTATGGGATATTGTGGGCTTTTAGAGGAGCCAGGTGCCTCAGGGCATATACGGGGTATCTTGTAAGGGGCTACATGCATTGATTGGGGGCAGACTATGGGGGATGGTGAATATTCAAAAATCTTAGCTCCTTTGTCATGCAGAAAATTCACCATTTCTGAGAAACAACTCAAAAGGTCAAGTAGTTAAGGGAGAGGATTATATAGAGGTCACTGAAATTTGTTTAGTGGGAGACTGGTTACACAGCTAAAGGAGAATTAATTTTATTGCTAGTTTTATATCACTAGTGTTTCTAAGAAAATTTTCGTATTATTTTACCCAAGATACTTCTAGGCATTTAAGCAAAATGCTTTTGCTAAATGCAAATGATAGAGGAAATGACTTTTTTCATGAACTACTCAAAGGACTGCACCTTCTGGTTTCAAGGAGATCTTATTTCCATTTTACTTCTATATCTTCAGTAGGTATTCCACTTAAAATGTGAGTGTTGATTCACAGCACTGAACATAAACTTTGGTGGGTGAGATAAAGTAAATATTTAAGTCCAGGCAAGAGCTCTTGGAATAAAACTTGAATATCAGACAAGGGTGAATAGTCTGGATCCCTAAATGAAGGAAAAGGGGTAAAAGCACTTAAAGCACAAACTCTGACACATGACCATATGGTATTGTTTAAACAAAGCAATTGAAAAATTATTTGTGATATCAGTTTAAAAAGCAGGTAGATATGTTGTTATGGTCAATTAATGACTAGATGGTCCAGCCTGGGTGAGTTATAATTGAATATGCTTTATTAAAATGCATTAGTAGAGTTTTACTTGGTAGTTAATACATCTGCACAAATATTGTTTATTAACCTTTGCCTTTCTTGGGGATCATCTCCTGGCATTTAAATTCTTTATAAAAGGCATTCTCTACTGTGATTCCAGTTTAATGGGAGAAAAAGAGACGATAAGAAGAATAACTTGAAATAGAAATGTAACTTAATATTTCAAAGCCTGCAGGTCTCTGATTAGACCATTACTCTCTACACATAATCTCTTACTAAACTAAATTGATTCCTTTTCAATATAAAAATAGCACAAAGCCTTGAATTTTGAACTAGTGACGTTCAGTGAGCTCTTTGAATTGCAAGCCAGAAAATAACAAATCTTATTTAATTAACAAAAGAATGAGATAGGGATGAAAAACATGATGTTAAGACACAGTAAGAATTGATTGGAGTTGCGTTTTTAGCTGTAAATTCAGTGAGTAGACTGCTTGTCTGACAGGCAATATTAATTACTCTGTTTCCATAGCAGATTCCGTGCTTTAAAAAAAAATTAAGCTGCAAAGAAGTGGGGAAGCATCTGTGGGTGCATTCCTTTGCACCAATAAAATAATTTTATTGAACTATCTTCATGTGCATACTTAGAATTTAAATTCAGGAGATCTTATAGGCCTGTATTCATTAAATATTATGTACCATTTTATATGGGAATACTCATAAAAGGGGAATATGGAACACAATTAAAAGGAATAAATTCAGCATCGCTTTGGCACTCTATAAAATCTCTCTGTCACTGTATGTCTTTAAATGACTCCTTACACCAGGAGCCATCAGGATCAGTGATTGGAGAATTTAAATGCAGTCTGCTTTTATGGTCAAAATTCACTATATTTTAAAATCATATTAATAGTCTAGTTGTTATTCAACCAGAAGACCAAACCGGCAAAGTGGTTTTTAGCCTCTTGTTATTCTTTGGTCTGTGTTATTATCCTTATCCTGATAACAGTTCCATTACCTATGTCCTCCTCAACTTAAGCCACACTTTTTCCTGCTCCACTGGTCTATTCCTCTATTTCTGAACCACAGTCCCTTTCTCAGGCCTTTTGCAGTCCAATACCTTTATCATCAACCACCTATCACCACCTTTTCTAGATACTACGTATGTTTGATCAAATCTTTACATTCTGACCAGATCCCTCTGCTTCTCATCTTAAGGTCCAATGTAAAAAGCCATTCTAAACACTGTCAAATACTTAACAGGCATAAACCACTAAACCATTTTTAGACAACACTCTTTCTCAACGTACACATAAACACTCTATATGAATCCTTCCCTGACCTGCTTGATTATTGCTTTTCTGTTGCCTTTGCTCCTTCTTGTTCCTTCTTCCACACAATAAATATTGTCTCCTCACCCTCCACTATTTTCTTTCTATACACTCCCCCGACACCACAGCTATGCCACTGGTTACAACCTTATCCACCAGGCAACTCACACCCAGGTCAGCATCTGTCAGGAACTCAAGTCCTTGATATTCAATATCTTGTCTACAAGATTCTTAGGCTTAATAACTCCAAAACCAAACTTATAACCTTTTCTCATAAACCAGTGCTCCCTCTAGAACAGTGATTTTCAACTGGCAGTCCATGAGAGGTTCTTACATATGCCATGAAAAGTTTGAAAGATTATTAATTCAATGATTTTTTCGAAAGAAGTTCAAAGTACAGTAGGTATATTCTTATTTTTACTCTTTCTTTTTGATCAACATAATTTAAGTGTGCTGTGGAAGTTTAACTATAGGTTTAAGTGTGCTGTGAGATTAAAAAAAAAAAAGGCTGAAAAATGCTGCTCTAGATAATGTCATTTTTACTAATTTTACCCTCATTTTCCCAGAATAAAATTTTGGCCTCATTTTAAACTTGCCAACCATTTCAAAATATAAGTAACACCTATTTATTAATATTTCCTTTTATAACTCTTATAGGATTTCCTTCTTTCCATTCCTTCAACAAAGACTCTACTACAGGTCTTTATTAATAGATAACTGTACATTTACATTAGACAATCAGATAGGGTGCGTAAATGTTAATTATTGAAATATCTTCGTGTTCTGTGCTGCCCTTGACAAGCTTGTAGTATCCATCCTTGTCTGTCTTTGTTTTTGTTGGTTTAAATCCAGTTGTATCTTCAAATAAGATTGCAACCCCTATTTTTTTTGGTTTCCATTTGCCTTTCTGTCCCTTTACCCTGAGCTTTGTGTTAGCCATTGTTTCTTGGAGACAACAGATACCCTACCCGGCCTGAAATTTTGCATACCGTCAGCCAGCCGGTGCCTCCTTAGAGAATTCAATCCATGTACAGTTATTGAGAGAATTGATAGGTATGGGAGAGTTTTGGTCACCTTGTTTCAGAGGTCCAGAGCTTATTTTTATCTCTTTCACCACTGAGAAAGCTAGGCATTATTCTTTAATTTCTGTGTGAATTTACTTTGGGGGGGCGATCATCCTATTTGGTCATTATGAAGAATGGGTCTGAGTACTTCTTACAGAACTGGTCTAGTTATGGCAAATTTCCTCAAAGTTTGCATGTCAGCAAAATATTTGATTTCATTTTCACAAATGAAGCTCAGTTTAGTGAGATACAGAATCCTGGGCTGAAAATTATTTTAAGAAATTTAAAGGTCAATGACTAGCCTCTTCTGATTTGAAAAGTTCCAGTTTAAAGATTTGCAGTCATCCTCATATTTTTCCCTTTGTAGATAAGACTTTTCTTATGGCTTGCAGAATTTTTCCCTTCATATTTACTTAATCAAAATTAAATATAATGTATCTAGAGGATGCTTTTTTTGATTTGAGTAGTGCTGGGTTTCTGAAACTGTCTACTATCTGAATTTCTGTGTCTGTCACAATACTTAGGAAATTCTTCACCATAATTTCATGGAGTAGTGTTCATGCCCTTAGGACCATCCTCTTCTCTTTCAGGAATCCCTGTCATTCAGATAATTGATCATTTGGAATGATCCCATAACTCTCTCAGGGAATCTTTTTTTGTTGTTGTCTTTTTATCTGCCTCTTTGAATGCTTGAGACAATTTAAAAGTCTTGCCTTCAATTTCTGAAATTCTTTTTTCTGCTCAACTTTTTCTACTATGTTTTGAAGCTCCTCAAATGCCTCTTTCAATTCCTTAATCTCTGCTATCTTTTTTTTTTTTTTTTTTTTTTTTGGCCAGGGCTGGGTTTGAACCTGCCACCTCCGGCATATGGGGACAGCACCCTACTCCTTTGAACCATAGGCACTGCCCGATCTCTGCTATCCTTTTCCTCATTATGTCCATATCCTTGGTAACTTTGTCCTTGAATTCATTAATTCCTTGAGACAAATTTGAATTATTTTTGGATTTCTATTTCCATCTTTTCCTCCATTCCAACCATCTTATTTGCCTCTATGAATCATATTTTCTGTTGAATCTCCTTTATAATCTCTTGGGGGAGTTGATTTTCTCTGAGTTTTCATGTTGCTAGAGTACTACTGGTTCTTCCCCATGAATATTTTCAAATTTTTTCCTTAGTTGAAATGATAGGGTTTCCCTAAATAATTATTGGGAGATAATCTAATTGGGGACCCTTAGAAAACACCATATACTAATCTATTTGACAATTGAAATTGAAGGAATTAAAACTGGATTGGGAGCCCCCAGGAACTGGAGCTAGCTACCGCTTCTCCAATGAACTACGGCTTGTGATTGTGGCTTTCGCCCTACAGCTTCAAAAAGGTTCCTTTCAAGGAAATACCCAGAGACTCTGAGGGCCAGTTTGGTAAGTGAGATAGCTCAACCTGATGCTGTCTTGATGTCAGCCTGCCCATTACCCAATCCTAAAGAGTCAAGGTATTATATTGGAATCTCAGCTGGGCAAAGATGTAAGCACACATGCCCTGCTCTCTTCCAGTGGATAGCTGGAGTAATGGAATCCTCAGACAGACTTGCTGAATCCACCCCTGACTGCTGCAATGCCACCACTGCTCAATTTTAGAGTCACCAGGTGGACAGCTCAGTTCATGAGTTCTAGTCAAACTTGCTCAGGCAATGCGAGCAACACCCACACAAGAGTTCAGAGGGTCGCCAGATGGACAACTCTGTGTGAGAGTTCAATCAAACTCTCTCAGACAGTGTGGGCAACACCTACACAAATGAATTCAGAGAGTTGATAGGCTAGCAATCTGTTTGAAAGTTTCCAGGGGCCTGGAAAAGGGTCTTTTCTAGTGGGAAAGGGAATAAGCAAAGTTCACTCCCTACCCACTATAGTTAGAATTCTGGTGCCACTGTTTCCACACTGCAGGCCAGTGGCCCACACTATGCTCTGGCCTCTTAGAGAACTCCCCTAATACTACTGCCTTTGCAGGGGGCAGTCCTTCAGGCAACAAGGACAGTGGCAAGGGGGAGCTATATGCTCAGGATTGTGGAAAGAATATTTGTTCAGTTTTTTGTCAAGCAGAAAGGGGCCTGAGGCCAGAGGTGGGACCTCCCTGGTGTAGGAGGACTGGGATTTAGCGGCTCTCTCTCTGTGGGGTGAGGTGATTGGTCCTTTATTCCCTGCTTGCTCTTGGAAAGCCCACTGGGACCTCCCTTTGAGGGAAGGATTTCCTATCCTCTTAGCAACAGGTGCCTTTAGACTAGTCACTTTGTATCTGGTCTTCATTGTCTTTCTCTTTCTTGGCCTCCCCTGCTTGTGTCAGGGCGGATGTTGTGCACCTCACTTCTTTCTCTCTGTGCTCATCTCTCCACCTTCAGCTTCTCTGAGTCCACTGCAGTTCAACATTTCTCCCTCTGGACAGGAGCCTCTGGTGAAAGCTGCTTCTAGTTGGCCATATTCATTAATTATAATAGCATTATATTTCTCAAAGAATGAGATGCATAACATAGGTTAAAATGGAAAAAAAAAATGTTTATCAGCTCAAACAATGATTTTACAAGTAAAATTCTTACCATGAATACCAAATTTTAAAAATGATTCAGTTGAAAAAACTAAGTAAAATAAACTACTGAAAGTAGGATAGTATGGAAAAAGGGGGGGGGGGGCGTTAGAGTGATCTATTGAATGAAATCTATATTACTTAGTTTCCTCTGCAGCATTCCTTTAACTTTTAATCTTGTTTCTCACTACATAACCATAAATATTTTCTCTTCCCAACAGGTAAATCAATTTTGTGTTCCCTGAACATGCCATGTTCTAGTTCATGATTCCCATGAAGTTGCCACACAGCCATACAACTGAGCAGAGGAAGAAGTCCGAAGATATGTTTCATAAGGTGAAAAGTCATCAGAAACAGAAGCCCAGGTCAAGGATGAAATAGAGCATGAAAGTGTTCACACAAGCTAATGATGCACATAAAAACCTATGGGAAAATGTGGTCATCAAGGAATTTAAAGACAGAATTGTGCAGTGTGATACCGGGTTTAATGGAGTCTCAGAATAATTATTCAAAATCCAAATCTACAAATACTGGGAATTTGGCAAAAAGCAGCCTTTTCAAGATTCCATATTTAATAGTATTTTTCTTTTTCTGTTTTCTTGTCTTTCTTTCTTTCTTTTTGGAAACAGAGTCTCACTTAGTTGCCCTTGGTAGACTGCTGTGGCATCATAGCTCATAGCAACCTCAAATTCTTGGGCTCAGGGAATTCTCTTGCATCAGCCATCCAAGTAGGTGGGACTACAGACACCCAGCACAACACCTGGCTATTTTTAGAGATAGGGTCTCACTCTTGCTCAGGCTGGTCTCAAACTCCTAAGGTCAAGCAATCCACCTGCCTTGGCCTCCCAGAGTGCTGAGATTACAGGCATGAGCCACTGTGCCTGGCCTTTGATTATACTTTTCCATTTTTGTGTCTTTTTGTCCTCTCAGCCTGCAGTTCCCCAGCTCCTAATATTTAACTATCTAAATCCTACCATTCTTTGACACCCAGCTAAACTCCTACTTTTCCTAAGGACTCTTATTTGATAAGCCAAATTGGAGTTGAGACTTTCCTTTTTTGAAGTGTTATAGCATTTATTATCATTTCTAAGCATATAGCTTACTCATATCAGCATGTTCTACTTTACACATATGCATTCTCTCTCCTTTTCTGGAAGGTCTTCACAAAGAATAACAGTGACTTGTATGCATAAGTCCAATAGCACCTCACGCACTTTTATTATTTTGTAATGTCAAATCTTTGGAACAGGCTTGTTCTAGGTTTATAAGGGAATAGTTTTGCTTATGCAGTGTTTAATATTCATTCAGTTTGTTTAATATTTAAACAGAAGCCAAGAACATGCTCGGAAATATTTTGGAGGTCAGAGTGATGATAGCTAACTGTAAAATAACTGATTTGGGGGGCAGATGCTTGTGTTATTGCTATTCAATAAATGCTGCTTACAGAGCACAGGGAACAGTGACAGCAAATAGGCTTCAAGAGATAGATAGATAGATAGATAGATAGATAGATAGATAGATTTATAGGCAAATGATTTTGAGAACATTGCTGTATACCCAAGGACATTTACCATGTAACTAATTCAAACCAAGTAGTTTAATAATGTTTTCTCACTTGAAATATAACATCTTGATGTTTTATATCTCCAGAAACACAAGGAGGTGGAAGGTAGGAGTTTTTTTTAAAGAACATGGTTGGCCTACTCTCAAAGGAGTAGGGCACTGGCCCCATATTCCAGAGGTGATGGGCTCAAACCCAGCCCCAGCCAAAAGCTGCAATAAAAAAAAAAAAGGAACATGGCAATAGAGTTTAGTAGAAATATACCTGTATTGTTATGGTGGTGCACTGTTTTATTTCTCAAAGTTAAGGAGTTTGATCCAGATATCTAATATTCCTCTTGCAGAAATCTAAGAAAATTCACTGAGTTTCAAAGTGTTAACATTTGACCTGTCTGTCATGAGTCATCATTGCAATCTAGATAATTAGACTCAAAAGCAAAAAATACAATTCTCCAAGTTTTGTTCATGAAATCTCTTTCAATAAAGAGAATAAAGGTTTCCTTTGAAACATTAACAAAACTGATCTTATACAGTTCAACATTCTTGAATGGACAATTTCAAAGAAAAATATTCAATATAATTGGTGTTGCCATGCCTATTACACTGAACGTTTCTTATGCTTCAATATTGACTCAATGTTTGGTTCAATCTGCCAGTTAAAAGGTAAGACTGTATTAATCCTTCTTCTATAGCTAACCAACTATTCTCAGTACCATGGGAAGATTAAGAGTATAATGATTAAGTTTCTTTACCATCCTAAATAAACTTACAGTCTAATTGTGGAAATAAGATAAACAATATGAAAGCAAAGTTAAATCAGAGTTATGATTAACATTTCAATGAAACATTAGACCTGAAAATGTCAAATGAATAAGAAAAACACTAAGTATACCATGTCAGAGATTCAGAATAAAAACTTCAATATGATTGCACATAGAAGCCAATTTTATGATCCTCTAAATAATCAATTGTCATTCATTTATAAAATATGGTTCTTAAATATATATTTGAAAGGATCTGTAAAAACTGTATGAAAGGCTTTTAAGACTTGTGATAAATTTACTTTTTCTTGTCAATATAAACAAGAATAACTTCACCAGTTTCTTTAAAAAATAGAAAAAAGGTATTAACCCATAAACAAATTAATCCCTATGGATTTTAAATCAATGGTTTAAACACCTTATTTAACATCTTTTCAAACATCTTGTTCATTCCACTCTTTAACTAATAAATATGCAAAATATTTATTACCTTTATCTAAGCTGACTTCCTAACTGTTCTGATTCTAATATTTATTTATCTTAATGCCAAATTCAAAATTTGAAGGTTTGTTTATACTATTGAATAAAATATCAATGATTTATCTTTTTGTTCATGGACTTAAATACAAATCTCTCCATTTGGTGATCTAACGAAATTCCATTTTCCTAAATTTACTTCTCAGTTTCCCCCTTCTACTCCCTCTAGATGTCCCACATTTTCCACTTCTTGCTCATGCTATTTCCTCTGCCTGAAAATTCTTCCATGCTCTTCACTTCCTCAATATTTGAAAATGTCCAAATCCTTATCTTACTCTTTATGATACATTTTAAATGCTTTTTTACTTAAATCTTTCACTGACACAATTAAATCATCAGCTTTTTTCCTGAAATCAGGGTCTATACTTCAAAAGAGATATATTTTTAAGGAGAAACAAGAATTCAAGGGAGCCAAAGACGACAAGAAGCTTTTTCCCTTCAGTTCAATATCTAGAACAGAGTTTCCAGACATTTAGAGATTGCATAGACTTTCATTATGGTGTAGTTTTGTGTGTCTCCAACATTTCTTTTGTGAGGTTTTTTTTTTTTTTCACACATAACTAAAACTTTATTTCTTTTTTCTTTTTTATTGAATGGTAACTATGTACATTAATGCACTTCTGGGGTACAGTGTGGTGTTTCACACACAATCCAAAACACTTCCATCAAACTGGTTAACATAGCCTTCACGTCATTTTCTTAGTTATCGTGTAAAAATGTTCATATTCTACTCTTAGAAAGATTCACTTGTACTCTTGTAAGATGAACCACAGAAGTGATCCCTCCAATCCCCCTCCCTCCACCCATTCCCCCTTCTCTTCTCCCTCCCCCCTCCCCA
>NW_003852419.1:7866598-7882080 GCF_000181295.1 Otolemur garnettii
AGTATTTAGTTCTGCTTAGAACTGGAAACACATGGGATTTTCCTCTAAAGTAAAGATATTTTTAAAAGTTAGTCTTCTTAATTTTCTGTTTGTGCTTTTATGCCCCAAAGTAAATCCTTACAAAACATCTTACTAAAAGAACACATTCCATGATGTTACATTTGGAACACTGTGATCATCTTTTCATTGTCACTTCATTTACTTTCATGTTCTTATCCATGCTGTGGCCCACTTAAACTCTCCTTTCCTGATTTCTGTCTGTTCTAATCATAGTTATTCTTTACAACCCACATAGCTCTGATAGTCTTGGTCTAACTCCATAAAACCTACCACTGTGTAGAAGTACTAACAAAATGTATTTTAATCCATGATTTTCCACTTATAGTCGCTCTGCTTTAAACATGTCAATCAATTTCTTCATTTCTAAGGTAGGAAATATGGTAAGATGTGATACACAAAGATAAAAAAATCTGGTAAGGACTTAGTAGAAGACCAAGTACATTGGTATGAGCTGGTTATGAATGAGTCATTCTTTCTGATTTGATAGCTAAAAAGAATGCTTATAAAATATTCTCCCAGGATTATTTCTTTGTTCCCCCTGCACCCTCTCCAAGTATCTTTATAGTTATGTGTCTTAAGTTTAAATCTTTTATCCAGTGAGAATCAATTTTTATTAATGGTGAAAGGTGTGGGTCCAGTTTCAGTCTTCTACAAGTCACCAGCCAATTCTCCCAGCACCATGTATTAAATAGGGAATCTTTCCCCCAATTTAAGTTTTTGATAGGTTTATCAAAGATCAAATGATAAGTGTCTGGGTTCATCTCTTGGTTCTCTATTCTGTTCTAGACATCTACCTCTCTATTTTTGTGCCAGTATCATTCTGTTTTAATCACTATTGATTTATAGTGTAGCCTAAAGTCTGGTAGTGTGATTCCTCCTGATTTATTTTATTTCTAAGTAATGTCTTGGCTATTCAAGATTTTATTCTGATTCCATATAAAACAAAGTACTATTTTTTCAAGATCTTTAAAGTATGACAGTGGTGCTTTAATAGTGATTGCATTAAATTTGTATATTGCTTTGGGTAGTATGGACATTTTAACAATGTTGATTCTTCCCAGCCATGAGCATGGTATGTTTTTCTATTTTTTAATACCTTCAATTTCATATGAAAGACAAAACACAACTATAGTCCAAGATAAATGAGGGAAGAGGAAGGGAATGGAGTGGAGGGAGGAGATCTGGTGGATGGAGGGTAGATCGGTGAGAACTCACCTATGATGCATATTACAAGGGGACATGTCAAATCTATTAAGAGTAGAGTATAAATGTCTTAACACAATAAGTAAATGAAGTGAACCAGTTGATGTAAGCATTCCAAATTGCATATAAAATCAGCACATTGTACCCCATAAATGCGTTAATGTACACTGTTATGATTTAATAAAAAAATAAGAGAATAAAAAAAGAATGCTTTAGCCTTCCAAGTAGCCACCATTTTTCAAACCTTCCAACATTTATATGAGGGACTATTTTCGAGTTTCTGTGATGGAGAGTCCAATATAAGGGAGGGAAAGAGGACTACAGGAAGCATGCTGGTACAAAGGCTGCAAGAATAGGGACAGTTGTGAAGACTTCGGAGTAGAAACAGCCATTGTGTGTGAGGTTGTTGAACAGAAGGGAACACAGAGTTTAAGAAACTTAATTGTGGAGTAAGTACTCTCCTCAAAATGTTTGAAAAACATAAGAGACTAATTATTTCAAAATTACTTTTGGCATGGAAACTCACTGAAAAGAGCTCCCAATGGCCAAGGCTGGAAAAATTTGAGTAACAAAATAAACAGTGATAATACTAGATTATAACCCACAGAATAAATGTTCATGAATCCTTAGTGTAATAAATAAGTAATCGAACAAATAAATAAATGGTGATCTTGCCTCCAGCAATTATTGCTCTCTTACAAATGAATCCCAATTAATGAGTGCAAAAGAAATGAGGAAACAGATGGATGCTAAAATTTAATGGACAAAAGTTTAAAGAGAAATAGAATATTTGCAGATATTTACTAATTTCAAAGGGTAAAGTGGTAACTTTACCACTAAAAAGTCCAGAAGACACTAGCTTAACCAAGAAATCAGTACTAACACCATCAGTAATAAGCAAAATTTACATCATCTACCTTTATTTTTAGACAGAGTCTCACTTTGTTGCCCTTGGTGGAGTGCTGGGGAGTCATAGCGCACAATCGCAAACTCTTGGGCTTAAGTGATCCTCTTCCCTTAGCCTTCCAAGTAGCTGGGACTACAGGTACTCATCGTGACTCCTGGCTATTTTTTACTTTTTTTAATTTTTATTTATTCATTTATTTATTTTTTGAGACAGAGCCTCAAGCTGTTGCCCTGGGTAGAGTGCTGTGGCATTGTAGCTCACAGCAACCTCCAACTTCTGGGCTTAAGAGATTCTCTTGCCTCAGCCTTCCAAGTAGTTGGGACTGGTGGTACCTGTGGCTCAAGGAGTAGGGCACCAGCCCCATATGCTGGAGGTGGTGGGTTCAAACCTAGCCCCAGCCCAAAACTGTTAAGTAGCTGGGACTGCAGGCACCAGCCACAACACCTGGCCATTTTTTGGTTGTAGTTATCATTGTTGTTTGGCAAGCCTGGGCTGGATTCGAACCCACCAACTCTGGTGTATGTGGATGGCACCTTAGCTGCTTGAGCTACAAGCGCCAAGCCAATTTTATTTTTTTATTAAATTATAACTTTGTACATTTAAGCATTATGGAGTTCAGTGTACTGCTTTGATATACAGTCTGAAATGCTTATACTGAACTAAGTAACACATCCATCACAATTACACTCATTTCTTAATAATTTTGAAAGGTACCATTACATCATGCACATTAGGTGAGGTCCCCCCAAATAAGCTCCCTTCTTCCATATCTCCCCTCCCTTCCCCTCTCTCTCCTCTTCCCTTCTACTTTCTGGACTATAGTTATGTTTTCCCAATCATATGAATATGTAGGTGATTATATATTGATTTCATAGTAGTATTGAGTACATTGGATACTTTCTTTCTCTCTCTCCTTTTTTTTTTTTTTTAAGACAGGGTCTTGCTCTTGCTCAGGTTGGTCTCAAACTCCTAAGCTCAGGCAATCTACCTGCCTCAGCCTCCCAGAGTGCTACATTACAGCTGTGAGCCACCACATCAGGCAATATCATGTACCTCTTGATATCAAGCACTAAGGAGGGTATATTACTTTATGGTATTATTGCTAAAAATGGCAAATAATCAAATCATGAGAAAACAGCTAATATCCCCACTTGAGATAAAATAACTGTGTAATGCTTGTCCCAAGTATCAAGGTCATGAAAGACAAGGAAAGACCATGAGAATACACAGTTTGAAAGAAACTATGAAGACATCACACTGGAAAGTATTTTGCTGTCTTGGGTGGGCTCCTGGCACAGAAAAAGGACATTAGTGGAAAAATTGGTAAAAACCGAACAATAAAAGCTAGGGTTTAGCTAACAGCATTGCACCAATATTGATTTAGTTTTCATAATTCTACCACACTATGTAAAATATTAGGATTAGAGCAAGGTAGGTGAAGGATACATAGAATTTAGTTATATTATTTTTTACAACTTTTCCATAAATAAAAAAATTATTTCAATGTAAAAATAATTATTTGGCTGAGTATACTGTTCCAGGATGAAACATGGGGGCATTCTTCATTGTCCCTTTAATTGTCAGAAGTACATGAGTATTTACCACGACCCAAATGAAGGCCCTAAATATTATTATTTTATATTCTTGTTTTAAAAGAAAGATCCATCCCACAATACATAAGCTTCAAATCCCACTAAACAAGGATCTGTCTCTGTCCAACAGCAAAAGAAATTCCAAGGCTGTTAGGGAGGAAAAGAAGCTAGAACCTAGGGAAAACTAGTGAACCCAATTATAGGACCAAGTGTCATATGGAATGGCCAACTGTCCAATTTTCAGGGTCTAAGTAAGCATGGTGAGCTATAGCTTACTTAGGTTAAAGCTGATATTTGTGTGTGGGGGGGGGGGAGTTTACATTTCACAAAGGAAACAAGAAAATTATCAGCCAGATAATAATAGTAAAAATGAGACAGCTAGCAATATTTGCCTAAGTATTTTTCTAGTATTTTGCAAAAAAGAAAAATAGTTTCATCAGAAATGGGAAGATGGGGATAGAAAGCATGTTGGCAAGATTCCAGGCAGAAATCAGTGGTAAAGCTCTGGTGCTAATAAGGATACCAAGTGCTAAGCAGTAAAGAGAAGGGGCACCCCAGTGTAAGAGGTAGAAGTGTTGTGTTTTGGTGTCAGTTTTCCACATTCTTTTAAGTAATCAGAATGGGGATTAGAATAAAGGAGAAAATTTCAGACTACTCTCTGGAAAGGGAGCTTCCAATGTTCTTCATGTCCTGACCCAGCACAGATATGGAAAATATGAGACTGAGTCTTCAGGCAACCACATCACGATTTATTTTTATTTTTATTTTTTGAGACAGAGCCTCAAGCTGTCCCCCTGGGTAGAGTGCGGTGGCATCACAGCTCACAGCAACCTCCAACTTCTGGGCTCAAGTGAGTCTCCTGCCTCAGCCTCCTGAGTAGCTGGGACCACAGGCACCCATCACAATGCTTGGCTATTTTTTGGTTGCACCCGTCATTGTTATTTGGCGGGGCCGGGCTGGATTCGAACCTGCCACCTTAGGTGTATGTGGCTGGCGCCTTAGCCACTTGAGCCACAGGTACCGAGCCAGACATCACGATTTAGAATGCATAAACTGTAAACAAGTAGAAAATTTCAACCCACAGGAAGGGTTTGATTCTTTTGGCCTAATTATTGTTTAATAAAACATTCACTACCTTTATCATGCTAACTCAATAGTGTTTTTTACATTTAATAATAAAATGATTGTCAGAAGAATAATACACACATACAAGCTGTTCATTTATGGAGATTTGTTAGAGGATAGATAACTCTTAGTGACTCATTATTTATAGTTTTATTTATTTAAAATGACCCTGTTTTTCTCAAGACTTGCCAACATTCAAATCCCATTGAATCAGAAAGGAGAGCTTGTAAGCTTTTGATGAAATTGGAAAAGGAAAAATAGTAGATTTTGAGATTTGAGAAGAAATGGTAAAGCCATAACTAGCAGAAAAGGAGAGATGATTTATAGTATATTATTAATTTGGGGTTAATAATACTTTGTGATTTAGTTTATCCCTCTAAAGAATATAAAATTCTTAAGGACAAGGATAAAACCTAGATGCTTAAATAGACATCAAGGTATTTAACACAAAAATATTGCTGATTAATATATAATATATATTATATTGTAGCATATTATATATTAATTATAATATTATATTATATATAAAAATATATAACCTTCCCCTGAGGTGGAAGAATTTGAGATAAAATGGTGAAATTGATTAAAAAGACCAAATCAAACATATAAAACTGTACTTAGTCACAATACTTATTTCTTGCATATCAAACATATGTGGCAGAAAATTGAACATCGCCAATTTCTCTTATTCAAAATAAAAGATTAGAGGCTCGGCACCCATAGCACAGTGGTTATGGCATCAGACACATACACTGTAGTTGGCAGGTTCAAATCCAGCCCGGGCTTGCCAAACAACAACAACTACAACCAAAAAATAGCCGGGCATTGTGCAGGGCGCCTGTAGTCCCAGCTGCTTGGGAGGCTGAGGCAAGAGAATCACTTAAGCCCAGGAGTTGGAGGTTGCTGTGAGCTGTGACATCACAGCACTCTACCAAGGGTGACATAGTAGGATTCTGTCTCAAAAAATAAAAATAAATAAATAAATGATTAGAACCATAAAATTTTCTTAGGTGGCTTTAGACAAAGGAAGTTCATGACTAGAATTATCCAGTACATAAAAGAGTTCACTTATTTTTTTCCCTTCTATTCCTCCTTCAGATGGAGATCTTGCATGTTAAATTTCAGCTCCGTGAGACTTTTTCTATAGCCAAGTCTCTATACAGGAGTCAGTTACTATAAAACTGCTGACAGATGCTCATCTCTCACATCACTAGTGTGGACCATAAAAGACTCCAAATCAGTTCAAATGACAACAACAACAACAACAACAAAAACCTTGTACTTTGTATAATTTCTTCACCAAGCTCCAGCAGAAGTCAAAGGAGTACGGCAGTTTTCTTGAACAAACAGAGCCCATAATCAAGGAAGCCCACAGATAGGTAAAGGGAGACACAACATTCTGTGTCTTGAAGCAAGAGCTGCCTGAGGTTCTTCTAGTGAATAATTCAGTGTTTGCAGCTGGTGGGTGATGAATATCCTCCAATAGAAACACCCAGCAGAAAGAACTAGGAACTCGCATGCTATAGATTTTCTTTAGTGCTTTGTACAAGTAACATACATAGTGGACATAACAGTGCTTAAACAGTCTGCCCAGCCCACAGGGACTTTGCCTTTAGGTAACAAAAACTCACTCAGTCTTGTTATCTTTTTCCTACAAATAAACATTTTTAAGGGTACAAACCATGCGTTCTTTTCAGCACTTTCTCCCATGTAGGTTTTAAACAGCACCAACACCTGACACTAAATTTTATAAATGATTGTTTAATAATTGTTCTCTCCATTGATGTAAAGATAATAAAGGAAGTGATTCTGCAATGCTATGCAGTTTTTATTTACTGAAACTTTATTCAACTTAATACACTGGTCAAATATTGTTGCAACAAAGTGAAATTACCTCATACAACATTAAATCAACTTTGGGTTGATCTAGCCCATTTCCCGTAAACAATATTTGATTCTGAGAAACTCCAGAACAACTAAAAATCTGCATAATTTCTTAGGTATGTAAAAGAATCAATAAGATTAGAGATAAAATATTGCATTTTGCTGTGTATAATGTGCACTTTTTGCCCAAAGTTTTGAGGGAAATATAAGAAGGCACATTGCACACGGGTAGTACTGAGTTAAATATTTATCTACATCAATGTTTGTAATTCTTTTAGTTATGCTTATGCATTAAAAGTATAACTCTATAAAGAGAAAATGATATCTGTATGCAAAGTAATACCCAGCTACACAGTAATCAGTTTTGTTGAACTTACGACAAACTTGCACGAAAGAATTTTCAGCCAACAAAGGGCAAGGTATTTCTCTTTGTATATTTTAGGTAGAAACTAGCAATCTACTGATCCTTTTACAAAATTATTGGAAAATGTTTAAACAGTTTTCATCTGCCACATGCTTTAAGCTTTGAATATGAGTTAAAAGAAATTTAAACAAAAATTTTTTTTTCTGGAAAATTTGAGCCAAAAATGTGGAGGCCTATTATACACAGTTAAATATAGTAAACTAAGCAAAATAATGTTCTATTTCTCTTTCATTTTTAGTAGTGATGCACTTGAAACAATTGTAGTAATTATAGTATTTTTTTTCTTGAAGAAACATTTTTACTTGGATAGCCAATACTGTCTTGATAAGACCTTTTTGGTTGTATCTTACTTAGTTATAATTTGGATGTTCAATCTTTGTGACTTTCCTTTCACATCCAACAACAGAGTACCATGTTGGCAGTAGGGATATAAGGATTAACTGGTCTGATTAGGCCAGTTGTCCTTCTGATTTAGGAGTTGCACTTTATGATGAACAAAAATTCACTATAACTGTGAACAGCGCAAGATCAGCCTCAAGGAAAGGCAGCATGAGGATAAATGAAAACAATCACATGGATTTCACTCATCCTTTTCACACTACACATGCTTCGTTGACTAAAAATTCAATGTCTTCTCTCATAGTTCTTGTAAATCTTCACTGTCACATTTTTTCAATCAGGTAAAAAGTAAAGATAAAAATTCTTCTGTATCCAAGTGGAAGCATTAGTATTCATAACAGAGACATGGAAGTTCAATGGAGAAGCCCACTGAAATATTTTCTGGAGCAAGACAAGAGATAAATACTAATGTGTAAATATTAATATAAGGAAGATTTTTGTCAGATGTGTGTTTAAGCATAATAACTAGATTTTTTAAAAAAGCACCCAGATACTAGGTGATGGATCTACCTGATTGATACATCACCCTCTGGATCTAATCATGCCCTGGACAATCTATGCTTTATGTCGGAATTCCAAGTAGCTTTTCTATACTGCAACAGATTGAAATATCTGCAACATTTCAAGTGACACCCAAGGCACTGGCAGGTGTCACCAGTCTGAGAGAAATAGACTAACAAATTAAACGTTATGGAGAAGTGGAAGGAGCATGGACTTTAGAGACAGGAAAAGCCAGTACCAACAATCTGGGTTTGATTCATGGCTTTCTCTCAGCCTAGCTGTTTATCCTCAAGTAAGTCATTTAACTTCTCAGAACCTCAGTTGCTGCTTTTGTAAACAGGAAGAAGAGGTATATCTGGGACAATCAGCATGAGGATGAAATGAAATCAGGTTTGGGAAGTGCCTGAGTGTGCATCAGGAATTCAGAAAGCCAAATTCACAGACATGATTAAGGATCTCCAATCACATAGGTTCGTTCATCCTCTTTCATGTTACACATAGCCATTTCATTTTTCTCTCTTTGACTTGATTTTACTTCATAAATCTCTCCTCTGCCACCCCACCAGATGTGCTGTTTAATCAAACTAAACCTGTCTAATTCCACCTGATGTTATAAATCATGCCTAACCTGTCTAAAATCCTTTAACACATAATGGCTTCCCATAAGCTTTTCAAATGAGTAAATCCAAGACACTAATTGAAAATGAACTCTGCAGCAGAGTAGATCTCTGCTGCTTCTCAGAAGAGGAGGTTGCAGGTCTCCCTGATATGGAAGCTCTTCATTCACAATGCATTAAAAAAAAAAAAACCTGCTAAGAATACAGCAGAAATGTGCAGGCCATGTTTCTAAAAAGCCTGGGCTACATAAAATGAATGCACTGATGATGTCTTGGCACAGAGTTCAGATGCCTGCACAATGAGCCAGGTCACTGTATGAATTAGGATTGCTCCTGAATGCACTAATACATCATGACAAATTAACCAGGACTGTAGGAAAGCTCTTGCAGGTGTTCTCAGGGCAAAAGTTACTTTTAAATAATAGGAAGGTAGCCACACAAACTGACACAGAAGAGGTTCTCTCAGTTGGAATAAAATTAGTTCCAATCTTCCTTTCTTTTTCTCCAACATAAAGGTACATTGCAAAATAAGCTGAGTAACAACAATGCTGATTTTTTAATGAAAAGCTGATGGTAGTGAGCAATGTCATTAAATATTCTGTAGGCAGACAATGTAGCATGAGTTGGCATATGCACGTAGTCAAAAAGGCAATGGTATGAATAATAATCTCAGAACCTTTTCCATTACATTATCTCAGTCATTAGAACCACGTAGCATAAACATTAAAGAATGCATTCCTTATTGTCCAAAGGCAAAATTAAGTCAGCAATTACAAATCAAAGGAAGAGAAAATGTATTGGATTGTTGTCTTTCAAGCCTATAAAATAAAATTCTCCATCATTCTTAATCATGCTGATATAACTACCAAAAGGACTATCTTAAGTCTTGGTAGAGAATTACAAGTAATACAACTTTAAACTCTAATGAGATTTTGCTAAAAATCCACACTCTTTTTAGCCCAGGTAGAAACCTTTTCAGTAAATGAATTAATTTGGCAATTTTCTAAATCTCATTATACCTTTTGTCAGGAAAATGATTTATCAGAAGTACAACACTTAATGCTGTATATCTTGTGAAATATAGTCATCCGGATCAGGACAGTATCATCATTTGCCTCCCTCAATATATGATATTTTCATTAGCGGCAGGATATTCATCCTTCCCCTCTACTCAGCAGAGCTATAAATAGAGAGGCCAGCCAACCAAATCGCACAATTGTGAAAAGGTCAATGAAGAACAGTATATTACTATAATTTACAGAATACTGTTCAGGAAGTATTAAAACTCTTGACACTTTACTTATGTCCAAAGAAAATAATAAAAACATAAAGCAGTATGGAATGGTCATATTTATACATTATTATACATTATAATCATGTCATTGCCATGATTATACAGATAGTATTGACCGAAATTTTCCTTTGTACTTAGAAAGCAAAAGAAGGTCTTTTTAGATAGTCAATAACAAAATTAAAGCTATACTTCCTTCTGTTAGACCAATATAGAATTTTAAACTGAAGAAAAGGAAAGAAAAAAGGAAGTTAAGATAGGGGCACAGTTCATTTGCCTGGTTCTAGAAGAAACTAAAACTTCTGATCTCTCATTAGCAGAGCCACAGAGACCATCTCAAAGAACTCCTACTTCAGATTAAGCACAGATAGTTTAATTTTACCTGGTTACACATATGATTTGGGATAAACAAAAAGAAATTGGCTATAAGAAACAATTTTTTTTTGTTTTATTTTGGGACAGTCTCACTATGTCACTCTCAGTAGAGTGCTGTGGCATCACAGCTCACAGTTACCTCAAACTCTTGGGCTTAAGTGATTCTCTTGTCTTAGCCTCCCAGTAGCTGGGACTACAGGCACCCACCACAACACCTGGCTATTTTTCAGTTGTAGTTGTCATTGTTGTTTGGCAGGCCAGGGCTGGATTCAAACCTGCTAGCTCAAGTTCATGTGGCTAGTGCCCTAGCTGCTGAGCCACAGGTGCTGAGCCAAGAAATAAGTTTTATGCAAGGATTTTTGTCTTAATAATTCCCACTTGAGCTGTCAGATTATCTGTATTACACGTTAAAGTTAAGACATAAAGACAATTGTTCATCTGCATTTAAGCAGGTGGCATTTGAGAGAAATGCTCTTGAAACTTCATAAATGAGATGTTAAAAAAAATTAATGTTGTTTGGAAAAAAGAGCTTTGGCTTTGATTAAAAAGAGCTATATTTAAAACCCATCCCCGATTCTTTATTTTTCAGAATCCTTATCAAAACACTAGAAATTCTACTGTGTTTATTCAAGAGCATATCTTCCAGATTATCGTGCAAGGTGCTATAGATGAAATTAAGAATGCATAATCCCTGAATATTTTATTTACTTGCCGTTCATGACCCTTTGTGACCTGATCTTGTCAGTCCCTCCAGCTCATCTCCTGTAGCTCTGCCCTACCTCAGAATTACACCAGCAGCATCAATCAGTTCATAAGCCCCTGAAACTACCCTTCTGGGGATCATGTAGAAAATCCCCATTTGAAGCCTGATCTTTTCAACTCTTGCCACAAAACTATTTTTTCTTCATTTGAGGACATAAACATGTTAATAAATTATGTTCCTTCTTCCAATTAACATCACTGAGACTTCTTCATTCAAAACAAAAAAGAAAGAAAGGTTAAAAAAATTATTAATACTCACTACATTCATTTTGAGGTAGCATGAAAAATTTGTGTAAATCTCCTCTTTGAATCTCTTGTCATAGTCTGTGCTCCACAATGTATTTACCAAAATAAAAAGGAGACAGGAAAAGAAAAAAGGTAAAGAGGAAAGAAAATTAAATAAAAGAAGACAGGGAGGAAGAAGGAAGGAGGGAGAGCAAGGACAAAAAAGAAAGTAAACACCTCTGATGTTCGGATCTAACAGGGGTTTGCCATGGAATTCCACTGGCTTGAATCTGATTCATCTTGTACATAAATGGTGCCCTTGAAAAAATTTTAATTAAAGACTAAAGTTTCCCTTTCATTTTCTAGAAGAGTCCCTAGAGTTTTCCTGGAAAAGATGATCTGTCATTTGCTACCAAAATCATCATCATCATCAGTTATCAGATACCAAACATGACTGAGGCATGCCAGTTCCATTAGTTAGGACTATGCAGACTACCGAAATAATTCACCTTCTAGGCAGAGCACATAAAGTCAAGTGGAAATACCTCAATAGCATGTGGGTGTTGCACTTAGTATCAGAAAAGTGGTAGTTGTGATCATTTAATTTTTTCTATCTCTTGATATCTTGAAATTCCCATGTCATTATGATGAAAAGACAAAACATGGAAACAGCGAAAGGGAGGTAGTCTAAAGTTCGGCAGATCGCCTCTCCACCCCATCTAATAATACCCTCCCTGGCTTCCTCACATTTCATGTGCACTTTCTCTCCTTTCTTTTCTAGCTAACACATACATGAATTACGTGATCATTTATTTATACTAAAAATCATCTGGAATGATGGTGGGCTGATTTAGGCAGGTATTAGAGATGTGATATCATGCATTCTTCTAATATGACTAAGCACTTATGATAATTAAAGATGAATAAAGTATATTTAAAAAATGGAAAAAAGGGAAATGTTTTCTTCATTATTCGAGTAATAAATATGGGCTCCTTATAAATATGGGTTCCTTAATAAAGATGGGCTCCTTTTCCAAAATTGCTCATCTTCCTCTAATATACTTTAAGTTATCTGTGCAAGATCGGTAACCCCTGCTCCCTAGTTCTTTGATCAGTATCATTCACATGATAGGTACCTAATACTGGTTAAACAAAACTCTACAACTCATTGTAGGATTTTCTGCCTCCACATTGTTGACTTTGTTATATATGGTATTTCCTCTCTCTAGGCAACCTTTCCTTTTCTTCATTCATAGCCGGAATTCTGATTTTTTAATCCAACCCCAGCTCAAGTGTTGCTACTTCTTCCAATCCCTTCCACTGTTCATCATCTCTTTTTCTATGCTCTATTTGCACAAATGCAGGATGTATAACTGTGCTCACAAAGTTGAATTATATTGGGGCTTTTCTTGTTTGTAAAGCCATTTAAATCTTTAAGCGGGACTAATACTCTCATTTCGCCCCTGTTGTCTGGAGTAACTGTTCTTCCCAGGTTCCCTAAAACAGTGGGTAGCTACATCTGTTGTCTCCACTGACTTTATAGTAATGCTTTTCACTCTAAACATGTCCCTATTTGGAGGATTGATTAATTCATCACTGCACTCTCATAGCTATCCCCAACTGATGAACGTCTAAGCAATCTTACAATGACCCTCCTGCTCTGTTTGATCATGATTTGATTTTTGTTCCAGCTCATCTCCCTGATCTCACAGGGTCTCAGTTCAACTTTGGTTTTTACCTTCTTGGGTATTGGATCACTTACCTCTTGCAGTTTCTGGCTTATCTCACCAGTCTTTCTGTGGGAACTTCTTGTTTTGACTGATTCTACAGAGCTTTCCAGGGTTCTGGCTCTTTGGCAGAGCTCAGGTGGCAGGGATGGTTGTGGCCTCAATTTGAAGAGGTTCAGATACTGTACATCCTTATTCTTTTTTTTTTTTTTTGGCCGGGGCTGGGTTTGAACCCACCACCTCTGGCATATGGGGCCAGTGCCCTACTCCTTTGAGCCACAGATGTCACCCATACATCCTTATTCTTTACCAGATATTGTACTCTTATTTTTTTCTTTCCCAAATGCTAAGTATACATCCTGGCACACTATCAAGTCAAACCTACCACTTCAGAAGGTTTGTAGATAAGATCTTTCTAGAAGTAATGGAGTTCAGGTGAGGTCATCAGGGTGGCCCCTAACGCAACATGAATGGTGTCCTCACAGATACAAAGAGAGGGAAGACGTCCATCTACGTACCAGGGTGAAACGCAGGGAGAAGAAAACCACCCTAATTTCAGATTTCTACCCTCCAAAAGTATAAAACAAAAACATTTGTGTTATTTAAGACACCCTGTCTCTAGTACTTTAAGGCAATGCCAGTAAATTAATATAAACTCCAATGTATTTTTCTCACATATAAAATGGAGAGAGTAACACTACCTCAGAGTTGTATGAGGATTAAATGAGATCGCTGACGTAAAATTCTTAGTACAATGCAGTGTACTCAGTAAGTGCTAGCTGCTACTGTTCTTATTACTTGAGAGTTATCTCTGAATAGACAACGCATTCCTTGCTAATCTGTTCCTATGAGCTCGTTATTAATCTTGTAAGCTAAGGTTTAAAAAATTCATTTTCTCAATTATTAGATTTTTCCCTCTTACATTTACAGTTATCATATTCATATGCTTAATTTCTAAGCCTTATTTTCCAATACCCAAGGTTAATTCCATAGCCATATTTATATGTGAAACACACTGTAGGAGACCTTAGGTAAGAGGCATGTTTAATAATTCAAGTACATCAGTTACTAAATGATATGCTCTTGATTGCTTTATACCACAGCTATGTGGAATCTCTCAAAATGAGTGCCTTTGAAGAGCAGGCCTCATTCATTACGCCGAATCATTTTGTCCAATGAGGAGCTGGTTCAGATACATATCAGAGATGTGATATCAATAATTCCTCTATATTACTAAGATTTTATGATAATAAAAGATGACTAAAATGTATTTTAAAGGAATGCAGTAAGGAAACCAGTAATATCTTGCTTCACCTATTAATAAAGATGATGTACTTTGCTAAAATTGAAATAAAGTATATTTTAGAATATAAAATCATGTGAATATTTTAAAGATAATTGTATCACTTTTCTGCAATTCTAAAATCCAGAAGAAAAAGAAATTTCTAGCATCAACTTCTACCTTTAGGCACAGACCATCAGGGTGGCAATAAATTCTAAAAGGTGTTATAGGGATATAAAATATTTAATTTGGCATTTAGTTATATATAAGGTGTCCATAAAGTTCACATTCAATCACAGAAATTTTATGGACACCCTGTATAAGAAATTTCGGAATTTTTCCTTATTTTTTTTTAATTCTGAGACAGAGTCTCACTCTGGTGCCCAGGTTGGAGTGCCTTGGCATCAGCCTAACTGACATTAATCTCAAGCTCCTGGGTCCAAGTGATCCTCCTACCTCAGTCTCTTACTTAGCTGAGACTACAGGCGCCTGCCACAATACCCCGCTAATTTTTTCTGTTTTTAGTACAGACAGGGTCTCACTCTTGCTCAGGCTGATCTGGAACTCCTGGGCTCAAAGGATTCTCCCACTTTGGCTTCCCAGTGTGATAGGATTTACAGGTGTGAGTCACTACACCTGGCCAGAAATTTCTTTTTCTATGTCATTTAATCTTTAATGGGAAAACTTGCAAGCTGTAAGCCAAAACATTGCTTTTATTTCACAAGTGTTCAAAAGTAAGTTTAGCTGTAATGTAAATGGCAAAATTATGGGGAAAATGATATTGCCCACATTCTTTTTTTTTCTGACAAGACAAAGAGTAAAATTTGTACATTTTGCTAGTTAAATACAAATATACTTTTCAATAAACTTAGTAATATGTACAAAAAATGGTACATCCCTCACTCAATCAAAGAAAACTTCCATTAGCCAATCAGTAACAGCTCTAAGTTTCTGAAAGTCACACGATCACCAGGAGCTTTACTCTACAGACCAGGATTCCATGACTGGAGTGAAATCAACCACTAAATACATCGTTTCTGAAAGTTCACAGACCCTTGACTTCCAACAATTCTGAAATTAATAAAATCAAGAGTTTGTCATATTTAGA
>NW_003852419.1:7882207-7916467 GCF_000181295.1 Otolemur garnettii
AAGTTTTACTTTTAAACTAAAGAAATACTATTTGCATTATAGTGATCATAGACTCACATTTACCAGGACAAGTTTTACCAAGAGTGTGGCCCCTAGACTTTGGACAGAGTGCTTTGGAGAGGAGGGATGTGTTGCAGATTTCACTTAGAGTTAAAAGCCTGGCTTAATGCCCCGGCTGTCACATTCTTACTTTGGGAAAGTAGCATCAGCACTTTGTGTCTCAGTTGCCCTGTTGGGATATAGGGTGGATCATATCTGTCCTGTTCCTATCAGGATTATTATAATAAATAAGATGCTATATGTAAAATCCATGAAGTATTTTACTTCGATGTTGGTAAATATAGTTTAGCAGTGCACAATCTAGTTCTGGTCCGTATAATGTACCCCATGCCAAAGCAATTTCTCTGTTTATTGTTTTGTTACAAGAATGGGAAAAATGAAATGAGGAAAACATTTAAGAAAATTATTATCTTAGCTATAATTACAAGCTGTTATTTTATGAAGGCTTAACTGGCAATTGTTGTGGGTGGTTTAGTGCAGGAATCATTTATTTTCTTAGATGATGAGAAGTTTTGCCACCTCTGGGGCTGTTATGTGTATTGAGCAGTCATTTCTATGATCTTTTATGCTGAAATGGCAAATGAGGGTTTGTATTGGTCTCTACAAGACAAAACATATTAGAATACCATTACAGGGATTGTCCGCACTGATAGGCTGATATTGTAAACATTATGAACTTCTCTTCCGTGTCTGGACCCCAGTGATTTGTAATCAATGGCAATATTACAAGTGCAAGAGTCTATGCTTATTTTGAAGATGGTTAGGGATGAGGGACAGGAAAAAATATCCTCTTCATTTGTATAATGGCTTGAAAATGCAACATGAGCTCCATTATGTCTCACTTGCTTCATTTGTTAAAAAAGGGTAGCAGCGTTTGCTTCTCTCACTGGGCCGGCATACAAATTAACTTTATCATAATTATAACATGTTGTTAAAATTCAAAGGCCTCGCTAGATTTCCCGTGGAACTGGAACAGGGATTCCAGACTCCATTTATAGTCCATGCTATCATATCCCATAAGCATAGTGGGGGACCATGCTAAGTACTTGTAAAAAGTTCTTGAAACACTGCTGTATACGTGTATACTAAAACATTTTTAAGAACTTTCAGAACCTGAGAATTTTTTCAAACAAGATTAATATCCAGTCATTTTTGTGATGGTAAAGGAGATAGCTAAACTTCACTCCTGTATAAATTTGGGGAATAAGTCCCCATCTCTCCAATTAAGCATCAGGACTAGAATACCAATCAAGGTACAATGAAGTTGTGCATTTAATTAATCTCTAAGCAAGAAAAAACTCTTTTTTTTTAAAATTGAGACAGAGCCTCACCTTGTCTCCCTTGGTAGAGTGCTGTGGTGTCATAGCTCACAGCAAACTCAAACTCTTGGGCTCAAGCGATTCTCTAGCGTCAGTCTCTCTAGTGTCAGTCCCTAGCAGCTGGGACTACAGGTGCCCATCCAAAATTTTTTGTTGTTGTTGCAGTTGTTATTATTGTTTTAGCTGGCCCAGTCTGGGTTTGAACCCACCATCCTTGGTGCATATGGCAGCACCCTAACCACTGAACTACAGGCACCTAGCTGAAAAAATTTTTTATTACAATTATTTTCATTACATCCATTACAAATTTGTGAAAGTTCTCATACAAAGGCCTACCAGTGAAATATTTTTATCATACATAGCTAAGTATGGTAAATTTAATAAATAAGAACACCATCTTTATAAAGTCCGAGTGGGGGCTCAGCAGGGAGTGATACTGAGGGTACTTAACAGCATTAGAGGACTGCAATGAGTCAAAGATGATCTTAGGTTAAAAATAGTAATTACAGCATTGTATAGAGATTGGTCAAGATTTGTGAACTACAAGAATGTATGAAATAGTTGTTGATCTCTTTGAAACAGGAAATGCTAATGTGGAGAGTTAGTGTGGCTTTGGTCTTTCCCTGTAACATGATACCTCTGAAAATCTAGTTAGTTCACAAATAACTAGAGCTTAGATATTTTGTGCTGCACATTACATTTTGAATGGTTTATCTTTTCTTTCAGATCATATTTTGCCAGTTGTAGTTTGATTGTATGCCTCCATCCCACCCCATCACCCTTCGGATTATCCTTCAGGACAGACCATTATTTTGGAGGAACACAATCAACTAAGATCTTCACCTTGTGTTTTATGATCACATGTCAAGTATTTTAAGATACTTATCTTGACTTATATAAGTGCTAGACTTTCTTCTTCTTATTGTTGGGTGATCATATTCTTGAAATATCCAGTTTGATGGTAGTCATAGCATAGCATTCAAGATGCTAAATATCAACCACTTGGTGACTAAAGCACAGATAAATGTTAAGATCTTTCTTGGATAACCAATGACTTTTTAACTTAATTTGCATTTATATTATTCAACTTTGCCAATACCCAAGGAATTGATAGAATACACATATTTCATAATGGTCAAGCATAAGAGTTTTGGGAATAACATGACTGAATTTTTTAACAGTATAAAACTTCATACCAACCTAAGTAAAAATAAGTAGCCAATACAGTAAAGAATAAAAACCTCAAGAAACATGTGGCAATCAGTGATCGAGACCCTGGGGGTCAGGGGCTTACTTCTGATGGCCTGTGTCATGCAGTCACGGCTCGTAGGCTGGTGGGCTATTGCTTTGCAATACCTTCTGTATATTCCCTATACATTATTTTCAGCAAGCATAATTCTGATAGTTCGTTGTTTGGTTTTTTTTGTTGTTTGTTTTGTTTTTACCATCGTCCAAAGGCAACATTGATTTATCTGGGAAACACCTGTCCTAAAATCAATCTTTTGGAGCTTACTTACATAACAACGGTTAAAAAGCTTTTAAGCTCCTCTCCAAGAAGGCTCAACTTTAGTCTTCCTCTGATATTGCTCCTAAAATACCCACGCTCTTGGCCTAAGATAATGTAGAGGATGATCATATAGTTGTGAGGAAAGGTTCTCCATACCTGCTGGTTATAAAACTGTCTTTCATAATTCCATATGTTTACTGGTATTATTTAAATGAACTGTTAAATTTGTTATTGAAGTATAATAATTTATAAATATCTCACTAGTGGTTAGCCTTTTGTATAATTTTTTTTTTATTTATCCTATACTGTGAACTATGAATGTCATCAGTTGACAAGATTATTTAAATCTAGAGTCAAAATATTTTTAATTGATGTTTTTGATCATATATTTTTTCAACTTCTCATTTGTCAATTTTCTTTCTTTAGCCTAGGGTTGTTTGAAATTTTATTTTTAATTTAGCTAAAATCTAAAGAATGGCACATTATATCTGGTGTTTTTTAATAAGGTGAGAGGGAAAATGCTTATGTTACCCTAAAAATAGACTATTCATAAAAGACATTAACTGTTTAATTGTTCTAAATTAGTGAACTGAACATTGGAAAGATACAGGTAACATCATAAAACTTAACAATAGTAGGCAGCTTTATTATCAGAAATTTAACTTTTTCAGAAGGAAGAAATTATTTTAAGAGTTGATTTAGACATGCCAAAGAAGGGGGGGGTGACACATTTTGTGGGGAAAAATGGACCTCTTATCAGTTTGGTATTAACTCTTCTTAATATTAAAAAAAAAAATCACCAATGAAATCATCTAAACCTGATGACTATTTTATGACAAATCTCTGAATTATGAGTGTAATTATTTTTATACACGTTTTTACTCAAATTGTATTATTTTCTCTTAACTCATTTTTGGTTAAGTGTTTTTAAGGAATTTGGTTATTTTTGTCAGAGTCATTCATTGTATTGACATAAATATTTTCGTGATATTTATTATCCCTATATTGTCTCTTGGATAAGCAATATGATCACCTCTTTCGTTCTTGATACTGGGAATTAATATTTGCCTTTTTCTTAGTCCTTCTTTGTAGAACTTTATCAATGTTACCAATGTTTTCAGAAACCAATTTGTTGGTTTCAACATTTTCAAACTAATTTTCAACACTTTTTCTTAAGCCACTGATTTTTACTTTTTTTCTATGTTAACTTTTCTTATTCAAATTTAATTTGGTCATTTGTTCCTTATCATCTTTCTATGGACTGAATTGTGTCCACCCTACCAAAAATTCCTATGCTGAAGCCTTAATCCCTAATATGCTTATTTGGTGCTAGGGCATTTGGGAGATAATTTGATTCAGATGAGGCCATAAGAGTGTGGTCCTCAAGAAGGGATTAGCACCTTTATAAAAAGGACAGCAGAGAGCCTGTACTTTCTCTCCCTGCCATCTGAGGAACAGCAAGAAGGCAACAGTCTACAAGCCAGGAACTGTGAGGCCACTTCAGCCTGGGTTTTCTATCCTCGCAAACTGTGAGAAAATACATTTCTGTCTTTCAAGTTATCCACTTTATGGTACTTTGTTACAACAGTCCAAACAGACTAAGGCACTTATAAAAGTAGTGACTTAGATCACCAATTTATGCTTTTATCCCATAGGCATTTAAGTTTCTAAATTTACTTCAAATTGCTTCTTTAACAGCATCCCTACAAATCTGAAAATGGTGATTATTTTGTTATAAATGTTTTTAAATTCCTCTTGCACTTCTCTGGATTATATGGAAGCATGTTGCTTTATTTCTTAATATTTTATAGTGATTGTTCTACAATAGGTATATAATTATGTCATGGACAGAGAAAATAAGGCTTCAAGCCTTTAAAATATATCAAGACTGACTTACAATCCAGTATACAATCTAACTTGGAAACATGGACACTAAAAAAATGTTTCTTCTATTATTGGTGAGGTTATCTGCAAATGTTCAATATATCAATTTAGTTGATGCAGTTGGTTAGACCTTCTATTTTCTTACTTTTTTTGGTCAAATTTTCCAATTAATACTGACAGGGGAGTATTAAAATATGCAAATATCATTGTTATTTTCTCTTTTCTCCTTCTATTTTTGCCTGTTTTATTTCTTGCATTTTGAAGCTCATTTGTTAGTTGTGTGCTCGTTTAAGAATATTATGTTTTCCTAAGTATCTCTTTAATCATGAAATGTCCCTTTTTGTTTTTAGAAATATTCTTTGTCCAGAGAGCTCCTTCACCTGGTAATGGTATAGAGGGATTAAGATTGATATATTTTAATATAGCCATGCTATACAAATTCTTCTATTGGTTCTCTGGCATGTCTTTTCCCATCCATTCCTTTGCAACTTTCTGCATCTGTATATTTCATATGTATTTGATAGACAATATATAATTGTTATTGCTTTCACCCATACTTACATTCTTTTTTTTTTAAGTTTCAGAATATTAGGAAATGCAGGTGTTTTCTTTATATGATTTGCTTTTACATTCTTTTTAACTAAAGTAATTACTGAATTTTCATGTAATACAAATATTGATAATGTTGGGTTTATGTTTACTATTTTGCTAAATTTTTTTTTAGTTTGTCTATTTGGGGTCACCTTTTGGTGACCTTTTGTCACCTTTTGGCTATAGTCCCTTACTGGTTGTTCCTTAATAGATTTTTAAGAGGAATGTTCGAAGCTAGAATTGCACATGGAATTAGGCAGAAAACATGGAAAAAGGACTATACATGCCATGCTAATGAGTTTAAGTTTTATCATGGAGACATTGAAGAGCTTTTAAGATTTTTGACTTTTAAGATTCTCATTTAAAAATAACACGTCTACAGGGGGAGAATCTGAAAGAAACTTGACTTGGAGGAAGGTTGGGAAAGAATTTATTGAAATAGTTTAATTCAAAAATAGAGAGAACATGAAATTTAAAATAAAACTGAGGAAGAGAAGAAATATTTGAGAGTGATTAAGAGGGAAAATTGCCAGGATTAGACGATTGATAGGCATGGAGGCTTTGATAGCAAGTATTTCTAAGTCACACTCAAGTTTCTGTGCTGGGAAACATGGTTGAGCATGGTATTACTCATTGAATGGGGTATACAGGAAGACAGAGTTGAGGATGCCATGTGTTTGGTTTTAAACTTATGGATTTTGAGGTGCTCAGAGGTCTCATAGCCCAGATACTGAATTTGCAGCAAGACAGACAAGTCTGGATATTCAATGAAAGTTTTGGCCTAGAGAAACAGATTTATAAATTATACATTTATAGGTACACAGAATAGTTGAATAGAGAGAAGGATGAGATTTCGAGAGGAGTATATAATGACACGCACATGTGTACGTGATCAGATGAATGCTGGAGTGCACATGTACACACATGACCACACATGAGGACATTTTAAAGTACTGGATACAACATGAATTCTAAAGTCTCTTTCAATAACAAACAAAACTGATTTTTCTTGCCTGTTTATGTCACAGAGCTATTAAAACCATTGGAAATTCATAAGTGATGAGTGCTTTTATTTATAATGATTCCCAATTACGACACCTGAGTTTATGCTAATGAACTGGCAGGTGGGGTCCCCTAGAAAGACTCAGGATGGAATGGGCTGGTCACCAGGAAGATCAAGTGAAGACAGTGTTGGAGTTATCAGTTTCACCCCTAGACCTATGAGAAGAGTGTGTGTGTGTCTGTGTGTGTGTATGTGTGTGTGTGTGTGTGAGCGCGCACATGTACACCCTGGATATGAAGCTCTACGAAAGCTCTTGCACAACAGGAGTTGATGAGGTTCCCAGTTGCTGAACGTGGAGATGGAGATCCCAGGAGAGTGGTGTACACAGAGAGCACACAGAAGTCTGCACTCCGTCCCCCATAGCTTGCCTTACCCATTTCTTCATCTAGCAATTCTCTTGCATTCTTTGCAATATCCTTTATAATAAATAAGTTATGTAAGTGTTTCTCTGAGTTCTGTGAGCCATGTTAGCAAACTACTCCAAACCCAGAGAGGGCAATGTTGGAACCCTGGTTTGCAGCCAGTTGCTTTAAACGTAAGTTTCTCAAAAACCAACTTTTATCCATTATTTATTACTTTCCCTTGGCATCTAAAGTTGCAACAATTTTGTGGGACTGAGCCCTTAACCTATGGGATATGGTAACTCTCTCTAGGTAGATAGTACTGGAATTGAATTGAATAATAGGATTGAGTAATACTCAGTTAGTGTCCACTGGAGAATTATTTGGTGTGGGAGGGGAAATCTCCATGCATCTGGTTACAGAAGTGTTTTGTATTGAGAGAGAGGATATAGTAGGAAAAAATATGTTTTATTTTTTTCCTTTACAAAAGCAAAATATAAAGAATTTTTTGTATAAAAATCAAAATTAATAAGGAGAATCCTTTCCAGATTTATCATTAGCTTCTGTCTGTGAAATCATTTCATTCAATGTGTTGTTTGTTTAGCTTGCAATTATTTTTATCAGCGTTGGGAATTTGCAACTCTGCAAAGATTTTTAGTCCTATTTGCTTATAAGAAGTGAATAATCACCTTGATTGGCTAAACCTATTGGAATTTGGTTTTAAAGAAAGGACTACTGTGCAGACCCTAACGGCAGGGCTTTCACTTTAATGAGGCAGATCCTAACGACATCCAGCGTCAGGAGGTTGTAAAATTTTTTGTTGTTACTAAAACTTGGTTATATCAAACTATTCATGAAGTAGGATTTTTAAAACATGTATCATGGCTTTTTATTATAGCAGGGAATATGTGAAATGCATTTTTAAATTTTAGAATTGCCTATGAAACTATGCATGCAACAATTTTGTTGGTCATCTATGAAGTTGGAAGCGTTTGATGATTTTATTCTCTCTCGAGCTCACATTGAAGCTTAATCCCTAATGCAACATTGTTGGGAGGTGGGGCCTAATGGGAGGTATATAGGAGGGATGTGTTCTCATAAATGGATTAGTGCTGCTATAAAAAGGGTTTGTGGAAGTGGATAAACTTTCATGCTTCTGCTATGTGTACACACAATGTTTGCTCTGCTTGACCTTCTGCTTTCCACTGGGTGAGAACATACCAGATACTAGTTTCTCAAACTTGGACTCCGTAGCCTCTATAACTTTGAGAGAATAAATTTGCTTTTTGTGAAATACTGAAATCTCAAGCCTTCTGTTGTAGCAGCGCAAAACAGCCCAGGACAGTTAGGATATATTTGCTGTGCAAAATGACCTTTCCTCATCCAAGTGAAATCACTTGTTCTCACAGATATTACAAGTGAACTCACTTGTTCTCACAGATATTAGACAGGCCAGTCTACACTACAAGGCACAAACATCTGTAACTTGCTCTTTTGCCTTCTAGCTACATTCAAGGTGCTCAGACACTTCAACATTACGGCCAGTCCATTTTTAAGATGATGCCTGTGTCCCCAAAGTGAGAAGTTGATGTTATATTATCATTCAAAAATAGCACTGTCTTTGTTTAAGCTTACAATGTTACTAAAATATTTCCCATTATCTTTTTCCTACAGGGCAAAAACAAATAGACGAGGAAAATATGTTCTCTTAGGAATTCTCTTTTCTCATTTCTATGGAAAATCCACACTCTTCATATGAAATGTATTTGTTTTCTGTTCAGGCTGGAGTGTTTCTTACCTCGATTCCGTGACATCCATTTAGCAGACTTCATGCTTAACTGCCTATCCTCGGGCTGTGATAATTTACACACCCCTCTGCCTTACAGAGGATGCTGTAGGTCAAATTGTGCTTATAGACCGGATGCGATACAGTGATGTGCAGCTAACATACCGAGTCTATGTTCATGGTCTGTGCCTGGCCCATTGTGCGTGTTTGTCCTATTTGTTCCCCTGGATGAGGCAAGGCACTCTTGAGAATCACCTACGAATACAGGCAACGTGATCACCATGCATAAAACCAAGTATATGTCCTTAGAAGGCAAGATTGTCTTCGTATATTCTGGTTGGTTACCCCTCACTACCCGTCTCTAAATGCCTGATTCACTGAGATGCATATTATAGTTGTGTAAATCATGACAGTGAATCACTGTTTAAAAGAAAAACAAAACATCAATTAAGGTTTCGGAAATGAACTACTACACTGAACTCATATTCTTCCTCCCTTTTTTCTTAAAACAATTTACTATTTGTCCTATAAATGTCCTAAAATCTTCATTCCTTTATGTGTGAATATATTTACATCTTATTCCAAACAGTAAAGTCTTAAACGTGCATAAGTTTTTAAGTTCTACTTAATATTTTATTTGATTCTGACAACCACCCTTTTTTCACTGTAACATGAGCGTTTCAGAACCAAAGTCTTTGTCTTATTTATCTCTGTAACGACAGGGCCTAGGAGACCACCTGACATTTTAGGTTGACATTTTAACTGCTGAATGAAAAATATGAATAAAAGAGTAAATGAAGGAGAGGATCGATTTCATTGGACCACCAGAAAATATGTCATCAAGCAGGCTTGCTTCTGAATTCAACTCGGATAACTAATGAGAAATGAGCCATAGAGGGGTTTCTCATGAGAGAGAGCAAATAAACGACTGGAGTGTATTACACTGAAAATTGTAAAAAAAAAAAAAAAAAAAAAAAATCCTGTAAAACAAGAGCAACTAGATTGAGTGAGGTTATAGTGTATCAGAGTTGAGAAATGTAAACACCTCCCACCCCCAAGGAAAGGTCAGATGTTGGTAGGAACCAAAGAAATTGCAGTTAGGACAACAAGTAGGAATTACAGTCCTAAGGAGAGTGAAACACCTAAGGGAGAAGGAAGAAAGAATCCTTTTTTTTTTTTCTTTGTCCTTTACTGTATAACAAACTATCATCAAATTAGCAGGTTCTGCAGGTCAGAAGTCTAGGTAGGATGTAGCTGGCTATTCAGCATCTCACAGGCTTAAATCAAAGCCTGAGGCAGCCCGAGTCCTGCTCTGGAGCTCAGGGTCCTTTCCCTAGCTCCTGGTTATTAACAGAATTCAGTTCCTTGCATTTGCAGTACGGAGGTCCAGCCATCCCATTGGCTGTCAGCTGGAGGACACACTCATCTCTCTGAGGCTGCCTGCAGTTTCTTGCCATATGGGCCTCTCCAAAACAAAGCAGCTTGTGTCTTCAGAGCCAGCAGGAGATCATCTGGTGTTGCTTCATGCTTCTTCTAAGAGCTTACCTGACTATGTCAGGTCCACCTAGCTAATCTCTTTTTGATTATACTTTAATTACATCTACAAAATCCTTTTTGCCATATTACTCTACCATATTACTGAATGATGTTCCATAACAGTCACAGGCTTGCCACTCTGAAGGGAAGAAGATTGTATGGAGTATATACACTAGGGACAGGAGTCTTGGAGGCCCTTCTCTCATAGGCTGGAATTCTGCCTAAGATAGATAGTGAAGAGTCAATACTTCAGAAAGGGGAAAAAACTAGAGTCAAGGAAAGGAAGGAAATGAGGAATATTCAAAAGGCTTCCCAATATTACAGCAGGAGCTCCTGATGATTCCCAAAATTTCAATAAGAGAAATATCAGACTTGGGGTAGGGAAGAGGTGAACAGAAGCAGTCTTTGGGGAGGAGATGGCAGAGAAAGAAACTTAATTATCTGAAGGATGATGGTGCCTTGTCAAGAGAAGAACTAAGGAAAGGAAATCAGAGTGATCACCTAGTGATCACACTAGGAGAGCTATGATTATTAAATTACTAGGGATAACTCTGAACGATGTGTTGGCAGTAATTCAACTTCTGAAGATTAAATAGAGGTTTTAGAGGTGGGATAATAAAGGATGTTTTGAAAGAAATATAGTTCATGAGAAAAATAAATATCCAGATTATGGGTTTGATTATACACAATTATAATGATAAAAAACCATATGAATGCTATTCAGAAACAAAATGATTGCTAGAAAAAAAGTAGATGACTGAAAAGGCACTAGTAATGTCATAAGTTTCAACTATATAAGAAAGAGGTGAAAATGAAAACTAAATAAAACATAAGGAAAAACATTTAGAAAAAAGTTCAAAGTGTCAGATAATGCAGGGAATTATTATTCATGAAATTGACAGATGCATTCTCCTGGCCGCTTGGGAGACATCTGCTGGGACTCTTTCCCCTAATTAGAAAGGTTTCCACTTACCTATAGGGCTGCTGGAGGTAAACCACAGGGTATTTTTGATGTAAGTGCTCTAAATATGGAGAGTGGAAACAAAATGCCCAGGTGCAGAAACAATAATTCAGGCCAATTATATGACAGGGGAGGGTATATTCCATCTGATGGCTTAGTCCTATCTGTGAAGACTAAAAGAAAAAAACTAAAAAGAACAGATATGTGGAATAAAAGAGGGAAAAAACACTCTGAATAAAAAGAGGAAAACACCACTTTTTTTCAGAGCACATAGTTTGACTTGAGAGGTTGTTCCCCAAATCACTTAAAATAGAACCAGTGGGGTTCCAACATCTCCAGAGACTAATAATAGCCACGCTCAGGCTGACAAAAAGCTGAAAAATTCCAGAGATATGTGGATTGCAGGATTTCTATGCACTTCATTCCCAGGGAGAGTACTTGAGCTAGGAAACATACATAGGAGAACAGGAAAGCTCCAGAAGCTTGAGGAGTAGTGATAGAGATAGCAAAGTAGGAGACCAAGCCGTGGAAGGACATGGTCCTCTAAAGAATGTCACAGAGCAGTTGGCATCAAAACAAAGTAAAGAGAATAGAAGCAAATAATAGAAACAAAGGACTATAGAACAGAAAAGAATGGAAATTAACACCTTGTGTCTGAGGAAGGTAGCATCCTGGCCAAGGAAACACTCCTGGCAGTCACCTTCCTCTGGGGCTCTCCATCACCTCTTCTCTGCCTCTTCACCTGCTGACCCCAGTGTCCTCCTGCCGTCCTTAAGTTCTCTTCTCCAAATCTGCCTTTCTTGAGCAATACTAAAAATAAACTTGAAGGACTCTTTCATCAGAATTATTTTTAAATCGGTTATTTTTTTGTTACTGTCAGAGAGGGACCTGGTGAACTAATTCGCATAATGATGCTGTCTGATAAAGCTTAATGAGATTTCCCTACAGGAAATTGTACATTGTGTTAGAAGGGAAGGATTTCCTAAGGGTAGAATTTTCAGGCAACAAACAATAGCAAACAGCTGATTTGGGAGCACGGGCCTTCCCATTTCTATTAAAATTAAACTATATATATAACTGCCTAGTCATCCTGCAAATATAACTAGCCCATGTAATTCGTGATGCTCTCAGAGAACAAAGTTTGGATCTTATGATCACTTATCAGAACGCTGCATATTATTGGTTGTGATCACAGAACAAAGCCAAGGCTGAGTAAGTGTTGCTAATAATACAGTTCTGTTTCCCATCTTAGCTTTGGGGGCACACCTTAACAAGCATGTGATGAAGAGTCTGCCATGACCCTCTCAGTACTCTTGACCTTAGGGACAAAAGTCAATTGAGTCATGTTTCTTGCTGCCCTGGAGCTCACAAATTGGCTGTTTAACAAGGAAGGTAATTCCATATCCAACTACCATATCTCATCAATTCTAAAACACGCTTTTATTTATACCCTATCACCTGTGGAATTGAGGTGGTGCTTCATAAAACCTACAGCATCAGAGTGTCACAAGAAGCATTTCTCTTTTATGGTGGTATTCAAAGTAAAGAGGCACATTACAACCAATAGCATCTTGGATTTGAGAAATATAATAATGACAGAGAAATAATTGTTAAACTGGTTTTATAAAAGGAAAAAGGAGAAAATGAATGAAAACAAGGCCAAACTTCATAGAGGAGTTGCTCCAAGGGGAGGAAATATTGATGCTGATTCTAAAGCCTTTCACCAAGCAGGAGGGAGGAGAGATAGGAAGACCTTTGGTCAAGTGGAGTAACCAGCACATATTATATTTATGAATCTTAACACAATTGAGTGATCCAGCATGCTAATTTATAGAGCATGGTAAAGCAGTAAGACATGAAACTGGAAAGCTAAGTTGTGATCACATAGCAAAAAACAACCTTTAAATGACCTTTACTGAAGGTTTCTAAGCACTAGTGTGATATTATTTATCTGATTTCTTTAGGCTTGCTATGCTTCCTACACATCTCAACAATAGTGAGCTTGTATTAATTTTTATGACTACCTGGCAGTTTTAACTAGCTTAAAGGGGGCTTGTAGCAGCATTAGCAGTACTCAAGGTTAAGTTACCTTGTAAGAGAAATATTGATTTGATTCTTAGCTGGGTGACTTCTTACTCTCAAATAGCAAAAAAATACACAAAGGTAGAAAAGAACAGTGATTTTTTTTTAAGTAATTCTATTGAGATGGGATTTAAAAGCCTTCCTTTTTCTGTTCATGAATTATCCATCCACTAACTGGTTTTGCTAGCATAGGCTCTCAAATCTTTCTTTGGAAACTGAAGTAGATACCCTCCCCCTTTTCCATTCTTAGTAGATGACAATTATTGCTAAAATTAATATATCTGCAAGACTGGAACACATCAGATAATGATTGGTGTGTTATATTAGCTTCTCCCTTTGTTTGTTCATTTTGGTTAATTCAAAAATCTTACAATCCTAAATCAATAACTCATGACTAATTTGGCTTTTAAAGTCACTTCCCTAGCACCTCTGCACTAGCCAAGATTATTTTTGTCCAAGAAACATGATAAGTGCTTGGTTTGTGTAAGACTGGCATTTCCAGAGAGCTGTCAGTTAAGTGTGGTGATAAGGACTCAGTCCTCAGACTAGAGCCTCCACTTCAGAGGACAAGGACATACTGTTGGCTGTAAGTTGGTGAGGGCAGGTACTGGGTAGAAAGGGAAGTGCTCTACTCAGCAGCACTCCGTGACTCTGAAGCAAGTTACCACCACACCCCATCTGTCCTTCTACCAGTGCCATTAAGTGGCCATGCTTGCTATTAACCTGTTTATTGCCTTTTGGCTCCAAACCTATATTTCTAAACCCAGCTTCCTGACAGTGATGGGAATTCACTAATCACATTTGTACTTTCACATTAGGCTTCCTGTGAGGCTCCCTCAATGGCAGAGGTAGGGGAAGCCTGCAAGGCTGGAGAAATAAGAATGGACTTAAGCCTTTCCTGCCCACTCCAGCCTGCTTGTTGTCACCCCAGCAGCACTTTATCCCAGCCACACAGATCTCCCCATAGCAGCAGGTGATGGCAAGAGGGCTGGGTCTCAATTTCAAAAAGTCCTTCTCTAGAACTCTGTGTTCATCATTTTATTCCCTACTGGTGGTTGATACTTCATGATAATTGAGAGGGGTTTGTTTACTTTATTTCCCCCCATTTGTTACCTACTTAATAATTTGATGACTAGTTAATTCCTTTTATATTTTTTTATTTGAAGTTTTCTCTCCTTAAATCACCAGTATATGCTCTATCCCCTGAGTGACTTCTGACTGATATTGCATCAGTGATCTGCGTTTAATACCTGTGTCTCAATGAGCAGATGGGTTTGTTCAGCATCAAGAACGTCGAATTTGATCAGAAACACGATTAAGTAGGTTAGAGGGACAATTGCATGTCTCTTTCATGTTACTTGTGAAGAGGTCAAGGATGGTAATCAGAGGGGGATTCACCTCTGGCCTTTGTCTTCTGGGCATTTTCCTATTTATTCTGCCTTCCTTCTCTAGGAGAGAATGACTTATTTGGCATTCTTACATTGCTTGTATTAATTTCTGAGATTTTCTTGTCGAATAGTTCAGAATAAAACTGCGTTAATACCCTCATATCTCAAATAAGTGCCATATTTATTAGTACATTTCACTTTTAGCTCATTAAATTGGATATACTTGTCAACAGTTATTAGATAACATTAAATGTTAGGTATCAAAATTATAGCTAAAAATATTAACAAATAATATTAGACATGACAAATAGATAGCTCTTTAATAAAAATGTTACACGTAAATGACTGTGCTTTTTAAATTAGAGGCAAAGATATGAGATTAAAATGTATTCTAAAATGTCTTCGTTGATTTGTGTATTATTACCGCTGCATACAGGTATTAAGGGTCTGTTATGTTCTAAGTGTTATCCCAAATTCTGGAATTTTATTTTAAAATGAGTACGATATGTACCCAGTGGATGAGTAAGACATGTAAAAAGTAATTGATTGCCCCAGATGGGACAAGTAAGTTCATAAAGGGGGTGTTTCCCTTTTTAGTATGTGGGGAAGGACCAAAGAAGGGTTCCGAAAAGATAGACTAAAATGGTTCCAATGGAGTCCACAGGAAGGGACAAGGAATGGACATGTGAAGAGAGAAACTGTGTGCCAACGGGCAATGACATGGACAGTGTAAGAAACTGTGGATAGCTGCATATTGCTAGAGCAAAAAGTGTCAAAATCGAAGGTACAGAGTGGCCTATTGGTAGGTAAGGATGGAGAAGAAAGCCTAACAAAACCTTGGGAAGCTTTAGGTAAACTTGCTTAGAGTCTCATTGAGGAATTCTAGAAGGTCACCATAAAGAGGTCTTTGCCATGAATGGGGACCCCTGCTATATTTCATAGCATGTCTTGAGGTAAGAGACTCTAGAGAAAATGAAACTAATTAAGACAGTGTCTCAACAAGCCTTTGGGAAATCAACAGCTATCCCAGTAACACCATACATTTTTCTCCTTCTCTTCATCTATATTTTTTTAAAATCATATATTTTGTTTTAAATAAGCAAGATGGAGAGTTTGGGACTGTCACGTGCAGGGGCTATGATGCATGTGTCTTTGCATGCCCACTACTTAACAAGGCGCTGGCACCAAGTCCATCCTCAATGCACATTGATTAATAACAAGTGAAGGCACCTGAATTAAGGCAGATGCATGGATAGTAAAGAGACACAGGTGGGGTAGGGAGCTACCTAACAATTACCAGAACAACTGTTTGGATATGGAATGTGAGGAAAAGGAGGTAATTCCCATAACCTTAGAGCTTCTGGGCAAGCTGGGCAATTGGACAAATGGTGCTATCACACTGAGATTAAGAAGCACAGGAAAAGGAAGTGATTGGTGAGGTTTACAAGGGTGTGTTCTCTCTCGAAATACTCAAGCTTTGTTTCATCCCTCAATGGCATATAAAGGCTCTACTCCAGTGATGAGTTTACTCTACGAATAAAACCACAGTCAGTTCCTGCTTCACCCCAGACACAGGAACTAGACAAGGAGAATGTTTCTGAGGGTTTTCCTAAGCTCACTTTGCTTCATAAAATGTTAGAGCTCCAATGTTTATTTATCAAACTGTCACTGGATTCTTGATAAAATAGTATTTCGACACTTATTTATCATCTTTATCTTCTCTTTCATTATTTGGGAGACCAGGCATCTCAGCTACAATCTCAACTAACTCTGGAGCTTTATCCAAAATCTCCCTCCTCAATTTCCTTACAAACATGCTTATTATCACTTATTATTCTTAAGAGTTCAGAGTAATTCTTAACTAGTTTTTCAATCCTCCACTGCAGAGTATTTTCTGCACTCTGAGTTTTACTGCTACTGTGAGAGAACAATTACTGATGACTTCAGAACAAGGAGTGCAAGGTAGGATGACCTTCAATGGATATATAAGATCTAGAGATAATACAAACTTAGTTCAGATATTTAGTTTATAAAAATGAAACTCCTTGATAACATAGAAGCACAATTAAAATAACTGTTTCTGGCTCACTGAAAATTACCAATTAGTGCAAAATTTACAAAATAATACATCTCTATTAAATAAACCTAAATGTCACTAATTCAAGACAATTAGAGTAGAATGATTATTTACCAAAGGCTGGGAAGGTGTGCTGCTGCTGCTGGTGGTGGTTGAAGAAAGGTTGATTCATGACTACGAACTTATTGTTAGATGGAAAAAATAAGTTCCAGGGCTCAACAGGACAGTAGGGTGATTACGGCTAACAATAGTACATTGTGCATTTCAAAATAGCTAGAAAAATGATAAGAAATGTTTTCAGAGCAAAAAAATGATAAATGTTTCAGGTGATGGACACCCCTAAATGTCCTGGTGTGATCATTATGTGTTGTGTGCATGAATCAAAATATTGCATATGCCTCACAAGTATAACTAATAAAAATAAAAAATGATAAAAAAAAAAAAAAAGAACTCCATTACAGGGGAATGTGTAAAACTGAAGAAACCAAATTGTATGTTTTCTCAAATCTCTTCCTGTTCTAACTACTTTGTTTTGATTTGTTTTTTTAACCCTTTCTCCACTGTTAGCCACTGGCCCAAACTTTACCAGAAAGAAATTGCTGGCTAAGGAAAATAACTTCCTCTGGCTTATATGAATGATAGATGCTCAGTCGTGTTCCTTTTTATCACAAATACAGTTCCTTACTTAATTTTGGAGGTTTTTCCCTCACTGACCACCAGATCAGGGATATTAATTTCCCTGAATGTTACTTCTCAGTGTTAATTTTCTCTAACTTTCTACTCATTGTTTTAATGGCCTACCTTCATTTTAGTCAAAGTGCACGTTTTTACATTACTTCTCTGATTGCCTTCAGCCTCCGAGAAGGCTCAGTGTTATAATGTGGCCTATTTTCCACACTAGATCTTAGCCAAAAGGCCAAGAAGTGATACACGGTCTATAGTCCAACAAATATATTTAAAAGCCATTATAATTCATAGATATTCATTTATAAAGTCATATTTAAATAGTTTATAAATGTAAATGAATACAGTTATACTATTTCAGAGAAATCCCTCATCCTGTGATATTAAATGCTTCACACATTGGTCTTCTCACCTGTCCCCATTTGCACTTCCCACTAAGCCAAGAATAAGGCGGGAGAGGACCATACTGAAAAAATCAACTCATGAAACAATTCCAAAATCTCATGCACCCCAAAACCAGTGTTACACTAAGGAACTGAGGGAAACATGAATAAAAGTGATGCAGATCATGGTAAACATGAACATTCTTGCAAACGTTCGATCCCTTCCATCTGGCTAGAGGGGGCGCTTCCCAGAGAGACCCCCATGCTTTAGAGGCCTGCATGTCATAAACCCATGCTCACAACAATTCAATGAGGACATGCTGCACATCGGCCTCCGGAATCTGGTGCTCCGGGCCAGCAGAGCTCAACATGGACTCCCAAACACTTTTAAAACTCACACCACCATTCAGGCAAACATAAAAGAGGCAACTGCATACAAATGTCACGAAGGTTTACAGGTTGGGCTGCTGCCCACACTGAAGCATAAAAGTGCTTAATGTAACAAAAACACCAGATTAATTAACCTGTCAAACGTGTCCTCTCAGGTGGCACAAAGGGGTCAGTTCTTGCTTTACAAAGTCTCATTTCCCAGCAGTGTCAAGCATCTGTTTTCTTTCGTCTTTTGGAGGATGGTGTTTTCTTTGGTGGTTCTGAACACTCTGGTATGAGGGTGCTATTTCTACCATTTACAACAAAAGCTGAGAACCATTTTTTAATATTAAATTAATCCTATTACTCTTAAATGTGTATACATGTGGGTTAGAGATTAGAAGCATAAACCTAATATTGATTTTTTTCCATGGCCAACCCATGAACACTGAACATTAGAATTGCAAATCTTATTCTTTGTATTTTAAAAGTTAATAAGGCTTAACTATTGGTATAAATGTCAGTACTGCAATTACAGAAAACAGTATGGAGGTTTCCTTAAAACTTAGAACTACCTTACACATATGATACAGCAATCTCACTTGTATGTATACATTTAAAGAGAATGAAGTTAGTATGTCCAAGACGTAGCTTCAGTCCCATGTTTATTACAGAAATAGTCAAGATATGGAAGGAATATTCCATGAATGAATGTGTAAAGAAAATGTGGCATATATACACAATGAAATACTATTTAGTCTTTAAAAAGAATGAAATCCTGTCATTTGTAACAACACATATAGAACTGATTGACATTATGCTAAGTGAAATAAGCCAAGCACAAAAAGACAAATGTTATGTGATTTCACTTAAATCTAAAAAAGGCAAACTCAAAGAAGCACATAGTAGAATAGTAGCTGCCTGGGGCTCGGGGAGAACTTTTAGTTAGACAGAATGAACAAGTTCTGGAGCTGTGTGGTGCAGCCTGGTGATCACAGTCGATAAAAATATATTGTATATTTGAAAACTGCTAAGATTAGAACTTTAATGGTCTCATCACAAAACTAAAAGTATGTGGATGTCGGACATATTAATTAGCTTGATTTAGTCCTTTCACAATGTATACCTATATCAAAACAGTACACTGTACACTACAAAAATAAGTTAATAAGGCTTAATTACTACTTAAAAATTAAATAAAAATCCCATCCTTATTCATGTAGAGAAATTTAATCAGATTATAGTCAATTATAATTTGTATAATGTATTTTGACATTAATAGAAAATTTAAAATATCACAGAGAGAGTGTAAAAAGTCAAGTGATTTCCTGGAGACTAAAAATGGTTCTTGGAAAAGAGGAAAACCCTCTCCTCCCGTGTATCAACCCATAAATCAAAATCTTTTCTGAAGGCGTATTGCCAAAATTTTCTTCACACATTCAATTCTCTGAAAAAATACTAATTTAACCATGAAATATCTAGCAAACTAGCTATGGAAGAGAGGAAGGAAAGAAGGAAGGGAAGAAAGAAGGGAGGAAGTAAGGAAGAAGGCCAGGTAGGTGGAGAGGAGAGAAATGGAAGAGATAAAATCATCTGGACCTAATAAAACAATATCTTCACATTTTGCAAATGTAACATGGTCTTGCTTCTGCAAGGTAAAAAACCAGAAAACCTTTCCAGCACCCTCAGTGAATACTGACTCATGTTCAGATATAGAACATTAATTTAACAGCAGCTTAGATGTCTCGCCTTCATTTCCATCTGCATGTTATAGATTCATTTTTTTAATATAACATAGAATAAAAATGCAATTTCTAATGCAAAGTGATATCTTGCAGTCCAAAGCAAAATACATTACTTACGTGGCAACCAGTCTGAAGCTGTGCTTTAGAACACTGGAAATATTTTCAATTTTTAAATATTTATTTACACATCCAGTATTTATGATACTACTGTGAGAAATCCTGCCTTTTATCTCCCTTAGTTCTGTTGTCAAATTGATGTGAATTCCTGCCCTTAGGTCATCAAAGAGTGAATGTAAATAAACCAAGAGAAAGGTAGTCACCTCAGCCTTAAATGCAGGCAGGGTCTGACTCCCCACCTGCTAGCACCAGTGGCTTAAGAAAAAGTCTCTCTAAAACTTTGCTCGTCTTTCTTACTGAGATGTAAATTCCTTTCTCAATGAACAAAATCAAGACACAGATGAAATATATTAAGATAATCGTGTTAAGCACTTGCAGATAAATAATTGTAGTCTACTACCTGCTGCAAGGCAAGGTCTCAACTCTTTGGAATATCTGTTTAGATTCTTAAATTTCTAGTCCAAAGCTACCATTCCAACCTTGGTTCCAGCCATTTGACACAGAACTCTACGTCATATGCCAAGTCATCATCACCCAAAAATGAAACTGTACCATTCCATATCTTTTCCCATGATATTTTAATTCCCCAAGGCCCTTCCCAGTGTAGAAGATATGGCAAAACACAGGGTGTCCCAAAAGTTGCCCCTCAAGTGCCCAGGCTTAGGGGAAATGGGAAATTGTAGCTAATTATACTTTTACCTAGAAAATATTCATTATAAACTTTTACAAAATATTTACAAAATACTCTCTACATGTTGGTCATCTCTTTGTCAAATTGGCAAAATATTCTGTATGTGTCAGCCACCTCAGTCCGATATGTACAAAATATTTTCCATGCATTGGACACCTCTTTGGATGATTTTGTAATAAATGTTTTGCAAATAAAGGTGCATATAGCTACAATTTACCATTTTCCCTCTGTGTCACTACCTTAGGGGTGACTTTCAAAACGCCCAGTAAAACACAGGACGTTTTAGATCTCAATGATCTCTGTTTTTCTGCGTCTCTCCCTGACTTTTCAGGCTATACCTTCTGCTTCTTCAGTACCCTGGCACTTTTTCTCTCTCACAGCATTTATGTTGAATTTAACTGTTTGTGGATCTCCCTTCTTTGCTAGATTGCGAATTCCTGAGGGTTGAGAAGGGCACTGCCTTAGTCATTTTTATGTGCCTCGTGGCTGGTAGAGGACCCGACACATGTGGACCCTATAAATGATTGTGAAATTGAATTGACTCTTCAAGGGGGCCTATTGGCTTAAAATCACACCAAGGTAGACATTACTAATATAAGTCTTTCCTAAGGGTGGAATGTTATGTATTTTTATTTTACTTTTAAGGGAGAGTGTAGAGAATGCTTAAGGGCACTAGTGGTGAAAAAAGTATGTAGGATATTTTATGACACGTCCTCTCCATGGGTATTTCCAGTCCTACAGCCTCATTATATAGTGCAGAGGAAAAAAATCTTTTTTTATTTATTTCAATGTTGATGCAGCTACTTGGCCAGTAGAGGGAGAAAATATAATACAAAATACGAGTGGTGATGTGTAGCTCTCTCCATCATAAATGATGCGATTTTTACATTTTTCTTCTTTAATTTTAGGTCAGAATATGTATGACATGATCTAAGTATATGTAGTTATCCAAATCATCTCGACCAACCCCCCAAATTGTAAAATCTTACCCTTATTTTTCTTTAGGTTAAAAGAACTCAGCAGAGTATTATATTTGAGAGCCGGTAAGCTCTCATCTAAAATTAATGGAAAATGATGCCTTTCAGAGAGAGTGGCAATTTCCAGATGCTCGTTTCTTCTCTCATTGCACACTAATTAAATGAACTGGAATATTTAAGCTCTAGATATTCTGTTGCATAGCGTTGGCGGCAGTTAGCCAAAATCTGACGATGCAAGATGGAACTACTTCTACAGCACAACAGAGATGTACTTATTAGTTTGAAAGGGGGTGAGCATGTGGGTAGGGTGTGGTTGTCCATATTGTGCCAGGTAATGCAAAGTGGGGGTGTGTATGTCAAAGTGTGTATGTGTGTACCTTACTAAATTAAGACTACGGTTGCCCAATGAAAGTGTGATGTATAAAATGCTTATTAATAAAACATGTAAAATAAAGGATTATTCACACCAAAATCGGATTCATTTCTGTATAATTCCCAGCTCTCATCAGTGTACATCAAATAAAATTAGATCAACAGGATACATAGATTTTTTTCACACCCATTGCAAAACATTTACTGCTTAGGTAAAAAAACATATCATGAAAACAAACAAATCTGAAAGAATATTAGCTACAGTAACAGATAGTTTGTGATAAACATACCATACCATCCTCCCATTCTTAAATCACTCTCATTCACTCCATTTGCTCACCTTTTCTTCTTATACCACTCTGAACTTCCTAGAACCCATACTCTATCAGGGGCCCTCAAACTTTTTAAACAGGGGGCCAGTTCCCTTCCCTCAGACCACTGGAGGGCCGGACTGTGGGCCCCGGGATGAGTCGGCTGCTAACCAGGACAGGCAGCTGCAGCAAAAACACCTGGCGGGCCGGATAAACGTCCTCAGTGGGCCACATGTGGCCTGGGGGCCAAAGTTTGAGGACTTCTGTACAGACCTTGTGTTTTTATTTTGAAATCATTTAGATTATATTCAATTTTCAGAAACAATAAGACAGATGCTGTTTGCCCTTTCATATTCTTTCAGTGGTAATATCTTGCAAAACCGCATGTAAATCAGAACCAAGATATTGACATTTATATAGTCAAGTTACAAAACATTTCTGTCATCAGAGGGGTCCTTCCTTTTACCTGTCAAAGACACAACTACCTCCCTTTCCCACCCATGTACATAATCTGGTCCCCACTTCTATAATTTTGTTAATTTATTATATAAGTTGAATAATACAGTATGTAATCTTTTAAGATTGCTTTTTTTTTTTTCCTGTCACGTCATAGACTTTTCTGCAGGTTCATCCAGGATGCTGGGTTTGTCCACAGATGATCCTCCTGTTGTCAGTGGTGCTCAGTGGCACGAATGTACCACAGTTTAACCATCCACCGTCAAAAGCTATCTGGGTTGTTTCCGGTTATCACCTGTTGTGATGTTTCCATAAAAATTTATGTACAGGTATTGTGTGAATCTAAGTTTTTATTTCTCTGGAAAAAATGCTCAGGGGTACAATCGCTATGTGATATGACAGGAGTGTTCATTTTTTAAAATAATGCCAAGTTTTTCCAGAATGCTGCGTCATTTAACATTCCTACCAGCGATGTCTCAGTGATCCAGGTTTGGTGCGTCTGCCTAAGCATTTGCTGATGTCATCATATTCTACGTTAGCCACTTTGATATATGTGTGGTGCTACGTTATAGTTTTAATTTGCATTTCCCCAAAGGCTAGCAACATCGAACACCTATTCATGGGCTTATTTGCCATCCTACTGTCCTCTTCACTGAAATATCTCTTCATTTGTTTTGACATTTCTCAATTCATTTTATTTTGTTTCTCAAATGAATTTTAAAAGCTCATTATGTATTCTAGTTACTAAGTTCTTTGTTTTGTTATGTTAACGAGATCTTTTAAAAAATTTAAACAATGTGATTAAGTCTAATTTATTGATTTTACCTTCTATGGAACATATTATGGTGTGAACCAATTTGAGATGGCTAATGGGTACAAACATAACTGTTTATTAAGAAGGTCTAATGTTCGATAGTAGAGTAGGGTCACTATAGTTAGCAACAATTTATTGTACATTTCAAAGTAGCTAGAAGAGAGGCTATTACACATTCCATGAATGTAACAAATATAGGTACCCCATAAAATAAAAAGAAATTGGGCTTATATAAGAGAGTAAACAATAGCACTTGAAGAAATTGAAATTGCAAGCGGTGAGTCATTAAGTCCAGATAGAAGAGTCTACAAAAAGGGCAACTCAGAGACATAGATTTCAGAAGCCAACCACCAAAATAGAGAGGGTTTAGGGCATGGATATTCTGTGAGCAGAGTCCACAGGGCTGCATTCACTTAAATTCCAAGTTTTCTCACCTAGCTCATCCATCCCTAGTAAGTAGACACAGTTCCACTACTAGGTCCTCTGTAACATGCAAAAATCTGCCCTAACTACAGAACGTTGGTATCCAATATATGTGCAGGTAACTGCCATTCACCCACTATCTTATCTATAGCCTAGGGAGCTGCACGTACATACCTCAAGCCACTGTCTACCTTTTCCCTGCCCATATATTTTCCTACCTCCTTACCTCAACCCCTTTTGGATTAGAATCTTAATATTAGCTGTTGCTATTATCCACTATCTGGCATACATGTTCATGCACACACATGTACACACTCCCGTTTGTTTCATGTATGACGACTTCATGGAACAGATCTTTTTGCTCACATCCAGGGACTGACAATTCACCAACTTCTTGCCTGGGTTCTTACTCAAGAAAAGGGGAAAATCCAACCAAATTAAAAGGTAAAAATTTCAATCTAGATTTAAGGGTAAACAACAAGTTCAATATAAAATAATTATTATTTTAGATATCTACTAACAGAGGAAGTTAAAAGAAATAGCTAGGATATTGCCCATATGTATTAATCCTTTCCCTCTTTCTCTGCCACTTCCACTCCACCATTTAGAAATATTAAATGAAAAAAACAAACAAACAAACAAAAGAAATATTAAAATGTAGGAGCAAGATGTAATATAGAAACATAGACCACAATAACATTCTCAACTAAATGACATCAATAGCATGTGCAAAACTCAGTCTTCAGCATTCCATAAAAAAGTTATACGGGCAACAGTGAAATTAAATATAATAAGTTTAGCTTTAGTGAAACTGAAACAATATGGAATTGGCTTCTCAGGATAGTAAATGGACCACTAATAGGGCTGAAAGAAGGCAGAGGGTAGAGATGTATAAAGAGAAGGCAAGGGACACAAGCCATGGCCGGAGATATGGACACATCTGAGCTCCTACAAGGCTTTGCAGGGCATGATAAAGACTTTGGTCATTATTCTAAGGACAAGACTAACAAAGCAGCTTTTAAGTTGACCAGAGAACTTTATAATAGTACTGGAAATAAGCCAGCAATTTTTCACATATTTTTCACCACTCATCAAAAAGAATAAAACCTTTAAAATATGGATGTCTGACTACATCAGTAATTATGGTATACTAGGTATGTTTATTTTCAATGTACATTTCTTAAGTGTGCATTTAAATCTGAACATGAGAAATGCACATTCTGAGTGACCTGCACTTTGGATTACTTTGTGCCCATGGACATCAATGGGGTAAACACATGGACTATATTTAAAGAACCTGTTGGTTTGAATATCCTTAAGAGTCTATTTAGCCCCCATATTTTTGAACTCTACCTGATTTGGGGGTGGAGGGAAAAAAATGCCCATTTAGCTGCATGGTGTCCTGTCCAATGTTGTACAAACTTGACTGAAATGATGTTGGTAGGAGGCTAATATTTAGCAATGAGTCATCACTCTACTTGACTACATATTTCCCACCCAATACTTGGGATGTCTGGGAATCTTTAGAACACTAGAACTGACATGGGTTTATCATGCAACTTGGAGAGGTTAGCTAATCTAAAATGTTCTTAGGCATATTTTTTTCCGTAGCACTCGGCAGCAGTTTTTCAGAGGCCTCATATAGATCAGTATTTCAAAGCCCTACAAGCATTGCTCTCGCTTCAGCAAAAGCCAGGTAGACTTTCAATAAATGACTAGCCGACATTTGGGGAAGATAATAATCAATAACAGAAGCACACAGAAAGTTGCTCCCCAAGCCCCTCAGAAAGCAGAGAAAGCAGCAGAATTTGACACCATATAGGTCACGGTATCCTTAAAACCTATGCATTGTCCATTTTTCTGCTTCCAGTGACATTACTGCTTTTTATAACTTGCTATTTCAGCCCAACTTATATTTGAGAGGAACTGGAATCAGCATAAAGAGATAACAGAGGTGAAAAGGTATCACAGCTCCTTTCTTCCCTTTTGTATAACGTGGAGCTACTCTTTAGCCCTGTCTCCAATCTGAGAAAAATATGTGTCCTAGACATTTCAAAGGTTAGAAATGTAATGGACAAGAGATAAATACATTTTGTAGATTCTATAACTGAATACTACCCTGTGGGTGATCTCACAAGTCTATGGGCTAATGACAGAGTCTTAGAAGTATAAAATCAAGCCTGCCTAGAATTTCTGTTCACACCTTTCATTAAGGAGATGGTTGCCTCCCAGACTCCCTTAGATAGATGTGTCTTTCCCACTATCCCCACCTTAGTGTCTGAATAGCCTATGTGTCTGAGGGATAGCAACAAGATTCAAAGGGATAGAGGTCCAAGTTATGTAGAGAAAGCACACCTCAAACTGGGCTAGTACTAGTACTAGTACTTAGGTTTTAAAACTTCCTCATAGATGGGCCAGTGTGTAACGTGCACCTTCTGTTATCAGAACTTAGATTCATATGACTCTTCTCAAAATATACCTAAGTCTATCATCTCGCTTGCTTCTTATAATTTTTAAAGTCCCCACATTTAGATAAGCCCATTGGTGAAAAATGAAGTGTTCGACTAGAAGTTAAAATTCCTAAGGAATTTAGAGAGCCTGGAAGCCTATAGCTAATATTCAAATTTGCTTGGAGACATGGCTCTAAGTGACTCAGGACAATGCCTTGCTGGAAATTTATGCTGCCATCATAGCTCAGAAGCTAAACCTTTAAAGCCATAATAAAATACCGCCCCTGACACCACTGCATTCTAGCACTCCTTGGATCAACTGGTTCACTGGGTGTGCTCTCTCATGCATATGAGAGCCTTAGCAGAATGTCCAGGCATGTTTAAAAGAGTCCTTCTGAGACAAAATATATCTGGGGCTCAGGTTCCAGCTCTTGGTGGGGTTCCTCAGTCCTGCTCTACGTCGAAGCCCCAAGTGGCTTCCTCATTCACGTATCTGGTACCTGGGATGAGATGCCAGAACAGCTGGCTCTAGCCAGGCATTTTTCCTATGCTGTTGGCCTCTTTGTATGACATGTTTCACTTTCTCACAGAACAGGGAGCTCAGAGTAGCTTCCTGCAGGGCAGCTGGGTTCCCTCGGGTGATCGGGCCAAAGCTGGGCAGAAATCCCAAAGCTTTTTATAAAGCCTCAGAATGCCCCCACACCCCCACATTACATAAGTTAAGCAAGTCACCAAGTCCTGCCCAAATCTAAGAAAGGGAAAATTAAACTGTACCTTACAACAGGTGGAGTAGCCAAGACTTTGCAGTATGTTTAACATAATGATATATGTATTTAACACTGATCCTTTCTTACATACTTTGACAAAGGCACAGAATATTTTCTGTTCCTATTTTTTCCAACTACAAACTGGTAAGAATGATCCCTGCCCTTTTCTTGCAATAGTGACACAATATGAAAGTTAAAAAGAAGTATGGCAGTATGTTGTTAACTTATTCAAAGATAAAACATTTTACATAAAAAATAATCCCATCAGAGTTAATACTACTCATTTGATAGGACAACTGAATTTAACATGGTTCTGCTACTTATTTTCATAAGGCCATAGACAAAGTGCTAATATCATTGAAGCACACTTCTGAAATAGAAAAGGACCATAAGAAAGCTGACCTCGATGTTTATTATGTTTAACATGCTTAATACAATTCCCATTATGCAACAAATACACAATAAATGCTAGCATACTGATATAAGTTCTTTCCTATCAAATGTGAACTTAAAAAGGTGACCGTCTGGTAGAAATTGTAAGACCAGTCTTAGAAATACCTTATAAATGTCAGACTCCATTCAATACCCTGAAGATGTCATCGTTTGCAAAGGCAATGGGCTAAGAAGAAAATTTTCCCCTTTTATTTCTCCAATCAGCACACAATATACTTCTTGTTACTGAAAGCCACCAGTAGGAGGCTCAGTATAATTAAAAGATTGATCTTCTGGAAACAATGCTTAATAACAGGCATGAAAAAGGGCGAGTGATTTTGCATTTTCAAACACTGTCCTCATGTTAATTTAACCTGGGTTATTTGTGAACCACCTAGAGTCTGAAATCAATATGTCCAGGTTGAAATCAATGGACCAGAGGGAAAAGGAGTCAAACTCCCACTGGCTAGTCCGTTCGGATCAGTGAGAACCTCATGAATGAAAACCGTGGTGGAACGTCCATTTCACATGCTCCAGACGCTAGCAGTTTAGATCTGCAAGGGCAATCTTCTGTATTTTGCTTGTTGTCTAAAGTAAAAGAAATCTATTTTTCTACTGATACATATATGCCTCTATGTATAGACACATGGACATTTTTATATTAAAAAGGAAAATAACAATTTAAGTGGGTCTAAACAACTTTTTCTTTACTCCAAAATCTCTACACATTTAAACAAACAAATAGACATTAAATAATTATTTACTGCACTCATTTTCAAACTTTCTTTACCTAAAGATCTTTGGAATAACACATTTTTATCACCACCTTTTTGATGATTTTATTTTATGTTCTCTACTTAAGCTTCTTGGCTAGTATTTTTCCACCTTTTTTTCCTTTCAAAGCTATTTCTATTTTGTTCTATCAATCTTTAATAGTTGATTATTTTTCTTCAGAAACTATTTTAGTGAAATATTTATTGAGAACTAGGCATGAGCAATACCTGGCATAAAATATTAGTCATTATAGATTTGGTTTTTATTGTTTTTGGATTTTTTTATCCCAATATTATAACCTCTTTGTACGTATTTCATTTTCTCTCTCCTTCCTCAATGAAAATTTGCCCTAAAACCAGAAAAAGATTTAGTCAGTGCTTCTAGACTATGAATTATTATCTCTAATACAAACATCAACAAAGAAATAAAAAAATAGAGGTCAAAAATATATCCTGGGTGGTCATATGACTCAGCTTGCAGAAAATGTGAAAATTTTCACTTATATAAATCATTCAAGCCCATAGTAACCTGCACAGTAATCAAGCAATCAGTCAAAAACTTCTGACCTGAATAATTCAGTGATTTTTGCTAGGTCATCCAAACTGTGTGGAAATGTATTATATTGTATGTAATTCCTTAATCTCAAAGGAGCAGTACAATTGTGTAACCTGAACATGTCTTTTTATTACAATTAGTTGGGTTGGGTCCAAATTTATTGATTTCATGCTCATTTTGTATTCAGATAGCTTTCAGCCAAACAAAACATTTATTTTTTACATGGGATATCTCATGAACATCACAATGCACTGTAGCAACTAATTTATTTACGTGGAAATGTATACACATCATCTGAGCTTCCAATTGGCATCTATGAAATTTGTGAAGAATCTGAGATCTGAGCTTAGAAATTGGGACCAGAATACAATTCAAGAATGAACTTTAAAAAAGCTTAACAATTAGTTGCTAGCAGAAACACACACGAAAGAATGTCATGGCAAAAAACAGTTAAATTCTATTCTTCTGAGGGATTTATGTGTTGGAAAATGTAAGAATTACACTTTTCTGTTATTGTGTTTGTAATTAAAAATAAAATATATACGACAAAAGCACCTATGGACAGTACAAACTCTCTTTAAAGGAATGGACTCTGAAGTGATTATGCAATTTCAAACAACTGAATCACTGAGAATGTTAGAATTAATATTTATCAGATACCAACTTTTACCCCTTTTATTGAATCTAGTGAGAAATGTGAAGTGCACATGCTATTATCTTCTAAAAAGAAATAGCAGCAACAAAATAAAGGAAATAATTATCATATGGCCAAAGGGTTCTGCTAAGGTGGCATTTCCCATGATTCTGTCCCTAAATACCCTAAAAAGCGTAGTAGCCAATTATTCACAAAAAGTGATAAAATCTAAATGAAATCCTTTTATTTAGACTTTTAATCGTTTTATTTTTGACTTTATTGGACAAAGTATGAGTAGTCAAAAATGAAATCCTTTTATTTAGACTTTTAATCGTTTTATTTTTGACCTTATTGGACAAAGTATGAGTAGTCAAAAAATGTCAATTCTCTAAAAGGTAAAATCATCAAACCTATTATTTTGTATTTCTATTACTGTATAACATGTTACATATTCTTTTTTTTTTAATTGTTGGGGATTCATTGAGGGTACACAGAACCAGGTTATATTGATTGCTTTTGTTAAATATGGACCCTTTTATGTTTCTGTCCCACCCCCAAAAGCTGTACACACTCCTTGACCCCCCCCACTTCCTTCCTCCTTCCCTTTATCAACTCTCCCCATCCCCCAATTTCCTACATGTACTAGGACCTTAATTGTCCTCATATCAGAATTGAGTACATAGGACTCTTATTTCTCCATTCTTGTGATGCTTTACTAAGAATAATGTGTTCCACATCTATCCAGGTTAATACAAATGATGTAAAGTCTCCATCTTTTTTAGTGGCTGAATAATATTCCATGGTATACATATACAACAGCTTGTTAATCCATTCCTGGATTGGTGGACATTAGGCTGTTTCCACATTTTGGCAATTGTAACTTGAGCTGTGATAAACAGCCTAGAGCAAGTGTCCCTGTGGTAAAAAGATTTTTTTCCTTCTGGGTAGATGCCCAGCAAGAGGATTGCAGGATCAAATGGGAGGTCTAGCTTGAGTTCTCTGAGTGCTCTCCATACTTCCTTCCAAAAACATTGTATTGGTTTGCACTCCCACCAGCAATGTAAAAGTGTTCCCTTCTCTCCACATCCACACCACGATCTGCAGTTTTGAGATTTTGTGATGTGTGCCATTCTCACTGGGGTTAGGTGATATCTCAGGGTGGTTTTTATTTTCATTTCTCTAATAATTAGGGACAATAAGCATTTTTTCATGTTTGTTAGCCATTTGTCTGTCTTTAGAGAAGACACCTTAATCTAAGGCATGAAACAATTAAAATCTGCAAAGAAAGTGTGGGGAAATCACTGCAAGCTACAGCCTGGGGAAGGACTTTATGAGGAAGACCTCCACGGCAATCACAACAACAACAACAAAAATAAACAAACGGGACTTAATGAAACTGAAAAGCTTCTGTACAGCTAAGGAGACAACAACAAGCAAAGGAAACAGACAACCTACACACTGGGAAAGGAAATTTGCATATTTTGATTCAGCCAAAGCTTGATAACTAGGATCTCCAGAGATCCTACTTAATAAACATAAAAAGAGCCAACAATCCCTTAGATCACTGGGCAAAAGAGATGTCACATATTCTTTAAAGGAATCTACTATGTAAAAATCTAGATATTCATTTCACAAAATGATTTCCCATAAGATTCCTTTAAATAGTATATTCTAACACACTTAAAATTGCATTATCTCTTCAAACCTTAATTCACAAACATTAACATATGACCTGCAGTCTTTAAGTGTATCTATTTTCTCAATTATATTTTGCATTTCTAGAACACCATACAGTTTAATGTATTTGAAACAGATTGTTTTATGTATTTAATATTTATAAATAGCTGTAAAAGTTGTTGGGGACATTATTGCCTGTCATCCCTTTTATAATGAAGACACTGTGACTCAGAAAAGTACATTTTCCAAATTTCACCACCTACAAAAGGATGAAGTCAGTGCCGTAGCCCAGGACTTCTACATTTAGACTGATAGTTCTTTCCATACTATCACAATAACTCACATTTTAAAATCTTAGGAGTTTCTCTCATGAGTAATGATTTTTTTTATAAGTTAATAGACAATAAATTCTTTGTGAATGTTTCTTCTCATTTTAGAACTTTGGTTCCAGACTGGACCTACCGTGAAATATTTTATTCAGTTCCTTAATTGTTCTGGCACTCTTTGTGCAGATACTTTCCCCCTCGTATTAATCATATACTGTGTATTAAGTTTTATTTTCTATATCATTAGTCCATTGTGTTTTTTTTTTTCCAGGAATCTTTATTTTCAAATGTGTACAAAATTTCCAGTATCTAAATTATCACCCAACCTAGTCAAATACCTGAGTTTTTTAAAAAAGAAAACATCTCATGAAACTAATCTTCATTAGAATTAATGTTCCACAGTTACACACTTTTCCTTTTATACTGTTTTGATTCATTTTGTTTATATTGACTCTCCAGGTGCTTATGGTTTTCCCAATAGCACAAGGGCTGTGCACTTTGATGTGCCTGTGATCTGTGCTCCTTGAACACCCAGGGAAACGTTCAACACACTTGAAATGCCTCTCAGGAGCACAAGATGTTAGAAATACCTTTCTAGAATTCCTGCTGTTTTCCAAAATGGTTCTGTGGACTCTCACAGTTGCCCTCCCTATTCTACTGTGTGATGGATGTAATGGAGATGAGGATGATCTTTATATCCCCTCTTATTCTAAGAAAAATCATGACAAGAGATTTCAAGCAACACAGCATGAGTTTTAAACCATGTTAGAGAATCTTTTTTATTTCATTCCACTTCTCCACTACATGACTTGAGAGTAATGTATAACTTTGCATCGTGTTAATCTTCATAATCAAATAGCAGAAGATTTTTATATAACGTCTTCCGTATAATCTAATAAAATGAACATGTGCCTAATTATGGGAACCATCAAGTAGAAGTGATGACATTATTGGGCGTTCACTGTGATTCTGGATTATGATTTTAGTTCTTTCTTTCCTTGGGAAGCAGCATTTCCAGGCTGTCAAAGAATTAGAGTTTCTGTATTCTACACGGTAATTAACACACCCCATTCTTGTATTAATCACTTGGCTTTCAATTGTGACAGGGCTGATAGAATGAGGACCCTTGAGTTATTAGTAAGGAGATTTTAGATTAAGTCTTTCCTTCATCTCCCATGAGTGGAAATCAAATTTATCTAACAACCCATATTCTTTATGAATATCTTTAACTCTCCTACCCTTTCAAGGCTTCTCTACAACCATCTCCCTTATTCTATTCTGCATCCCATATTTCATCCAGATCATTATTTTAATGTACCCATAAAAAATTATAATTAAGGCCAGGTGTGGTTGGCTCATGCCTAGGATCCTAGTACTCTGGGAGGCCAACACAGGTGGATTGCTTGAGCTTATGAGTTCAAGACCAGCCTGAGCAAGAGCAAGACCCTGTCTCTACTAAAGATTTAAAAAAAGAAAAAAACTGAGGCCAGAAGATTGCTTGAGCCCAAGAGTTAGAAGTTGCTGTGAGCTATGATGATGCCATGGAACTCTATTGATGGCAACAGCTTGAGACTCTGTCTCAAAAAACAAAACAAAACTATGATTTGATCTGAAATGTTGAGGTGTTTATTTCATCAAGTTAGCATGGCTCAATTTGTATGGTTCATAGTATTTTTCTGTCCTCTCTGTTGTCTCTTCCTTTAGATCAGCAGTTCTCAAGCTATGGGTCACAATCCCTTGGGACTGTATTAAAGGTTTGCAGCATAAGGAAGGTTGAGAACCGCTGCTTTAGATACTATAATTTCCACTTGAATAGACCTACATATTAACTCTTCTACCTTATTTCTATCCTGGAATACTAAAACAAATAACAGCATTTAGCTACTTTTTTGACTACTAAGAATTAGAGTAATTGTATTGGGGGATATTTGGATTCTTTGTCTACTTTGCCTATTTGAATGACTAAAGTTCATTTCACTCAACATAAGATATATGGATTACACTAATACTCTTTAGTATCTGTATAGTACAATCCATAATACTCCGATATGCATATAGAGAAAATTTCTATGAGTTTCTGGGCACTTCTTTGGGAGGAAATGCTTTGTCTCCACAGCATTAGTATAGTCCTTTGTACTTTTAAAGAGATTATAAATACATCATGCAACTTGATCCTCAAAAACCCCTCTGAGAAGGCCTGGACACTTTAAAGACAAAGAAATAGGCTCAAAGAGATTTTTCTAACAAAGCTGGTTAGTTAGTAGCAAAATTAGATCTCCTGGTGCTCACCCTGTGCTCTTTCTGCTACACTGAAGGCTTAGCTGAAAAGGTTGAAAGGAAATTTATTTTTTTTGACAGATGGTAGGATTTATTTTTTTATACCTGACTTAGCTTTTTATTTATTAAGAATAAAGGCTATCAATATCTGGGAAGTTGTATTTATGGGTAAATGATTGTAAATAGTAGCCTGATACCTTGTAGTTTATCCTATAATTTATTTTCTTTTTTTGCAATATAACATTTTTAAAAGTTTATTCATTTCTTATTTTTTAATATTAAAAATACTTTACTTTAAATTTTTTTTTTTTTTTTGTAGAGACAGAGTCTCACTTTTTCGCCCTTGGTAGAGTGCAGCGGAGTCACTCCAGCAACCTCCAACTCCTGGGTTTAGGCGATTCTTCTGCCTCAGCCTCCCAAGTAGCTGGGAC
>NW_003852419.1:7916518-7920047 GCF_000181295.1 Otolemur garnettii
CGGCTATTTTTTGTTGCAGTTTGGCCGGGGCTGGGTTTGAACCCGCCACCCTCAGAATATGGGGCCGGCGCCTTACTCACTGAGCCACAGGCGCCTCCCCAAAATACTTTACTTTAGATAATCTATAAAATCTTGAAAATATAAACAGGATGAAACTCACTGATAATGTCACTACCCAAAAGAAAATCTTTTCCATAAATAAGTTTATATAGGTAACATTATGTTAAGATTGTAAGTCAATTTCTTATTAATGGCATCAACCTCTAATTACATCTGGAATATGTTTTCATGTCTTTGAACATGTTAAGAGGACTTATAATATTTTATAATCTAGATCTACTACCTACATTTTACCATTTTACTATTTATCAAAAATTCATTCTCTTTTTAGCTTTTTATATTATAAATAATGTAATAACCTTAGAATTATATTGCAAATATAAGAATAACTTCACGGGATATAAATGTTTTTAAAACCCTTGTTACAAACTGCCAAATGTTTTCCTAAATCTTCTATCAATTTACATTCTTCTGGCAGTGTAGTGATTACTCAGCATTCAATTGTGTAGCTTAATTTAATATTTGACAATTTGGCCAACTTGTCAACTTGTTTTGATTTACGTTGCTTTGATTATTAGTAGTTCTGTTTTCAGTTTTAGGAGGACATTTTGAGTTCTTTTCCATGCATTATATTTTAAGTATAATTTTCCTTCTTAACTCTAATTTTGCCATATCTGAAATCTTTCTTTCTTCCCTGTCTCCTCATTTCCATGGGTTTTTCAGCCTTATGCAACTGAGATAATCTCTTAAGAGAAGTGCCTGAATCATAATTAGTCATGTGGTTCTTCAGTGGTCCTTTCTTCTTCTGAATAGTCAGTAATTTTTTTATGATTTTTCTAAGAAGAATGGATACTTCTAACTTCCTTAATGTTGCAGAGAATGACAACTCGCTACGATAAAGCCTTATAAGTTAGCAGGTTGATTTACTTCGATTTCATCTCTTCTCCACTCTTCCTGGTTAAGTCACTAAGGAAAAAAAAATCTTAACTGCCTAAATGCTATTTTACTTTATTTTCCTTGTTTGGGACCAACATAAAAGAGCACCATATTTTATACATTCTCTTGGAGCTACATTTTTACCTGACCATACACTTCTGTGTTCATCCTTGCGGATGCATGTATTCATAATTTATTCATTTTCAGTGCTATGTAGTATTCTGCTAAATAAAAGCACTGCAAAGTGTTTACTGATTCTTCTAAACATGGGTATATGAGCTGTTTCCAGTTCTTCATCATTAAGTATAATGGTATTAGCATTTTCATACATTTTCCTGCTGGATATTTGCAAAAATTTTTCCAGGGTAAATAAATAACAGATTTATTAGGTTACAACATGTCATTCTTGGAAGAGGACATAAAACTAGTATAAAAATAATTATATTTTTAATCATAGGATGAGGTGCTCACAACTTTCCTGGTTGTTATAGTTAAGGCAAGATGACAAATTATTTTTAAAGTCTTGGTTAAAAAAAAGAGAGAGAGAAACAAACAACAAAAGCCATCTCCAGGTTTAACCATGTTCAAATTTCCTTTGATTTTGTTCTAAAATTGTATTTTATGTCCTGCGAGCCTAGGTGTGATGCACGTGTTCTGGACAATGGCAATTCAAACATACCCAAGGGTGCTATCTTAGCACAATGGTAGAATTAAAGAGCCCAGGAGAGAAATACTCTGCAGTGACCAAGGGACTTTCTAAAATAAGAGCTGTGAGCATTCATTGTTGATCATAAATAGTCATTTCCTATTTCTCTGGTGTCAGAACTTGGATTCAGGAAATAAAATGAATCCAGAAATCCAAAGAGATCGCCAAAGGGAGGCAAAAACCAGGTGTCAGAATATGGAATCAGGAAAAGGAAGAAACTATTCCAGAGGGGGAAGCTCAGGGGCAAGGGACCAAGTGAGAGTCTGAGAACAGGTGAGAGCTCTCAGATGGGGTACGCAGCATGATAATTAGTCAACAGATAAAACACAGACATCTACTTTAACTTTCTACTGCAGCAGAGCAACCAATAAAGGAAGCCCATCCGAAGGCAACTTAGAGAGTACCAAGGAGACAGGCAACTCTTAGCACAGCCTAGAAACATATCCACAAGTGTGATGAGATGGAGAAAATGTCCTTGGTAAAAGTGCCTCTTAGGGAGAGTGTTACCTTTACTTGAAAGGCAAGCAGTGACCAACAAGTGCTCTTGGGCGAAAGCTCGAACAATGAAGGCATCAATAGTGACCCACATTTCAGAGAAAGGAATGAATCCAGTTCCGTCTGAGACCATTAAAAAATGCTTTTCTCCTGAGAAGGAGAGAAAATAACAACAAGTTGAAGAGAGAGGAGTAAGGGAAGAAGAAGAAGAAGATTCAGTTAAAATCCTTTCTGTAACTACTTTTATGGACCTTCAGCAAAAGGTATTTTTTCACACGAAGTACATGCGTCAGTAGATAGGCAGAAATCAAATCCTGTTAAAGGACAAGTTTTAAATCTGAGTGGAGCTGGGGTGAGATCCAGACAGTGTGCAAAGATGGGAGAGGTGAAAATGAAGGTAAGCAAGGGGAAATGAGCACTAGGGACCTTTTGGCCACAGCAGAGATGACTTTCTATTGTCAGCTATAGAACTCTGTGAAAATAAGCTTAGTCAGATGGACAGGGAGATGAAAGCCCTTGGTTATTGGGAACGTGTGAGAACCTCAGTACTTCTGGTAAACCGAAGTGCCAAGATTAACACAGAAGCTTCCTCAAGACCAACCTTAGCCTGCTCTGATGACCAGTCTGAATCTAAAGTTTCCCATGTATTCCTGACTTGGGCACAAAAATTGCTCTAGGGTCAGGAGTTGATCTGAGCCCATAAGGGCAGAGTGGAGTAGTTTAATATGCTGAGAATAAAACACTTCAGGCAAGTGGTCAAATTTATAGCACACACGAGTCAAAATGAGCATGTGAAATCAGTTTAAATGAGAAATATGGCCTAAAAAGATACTTGGCATTGAAGCAAGGCTGAAGTTAATAATAATGTGCACTTACATAAGATAAGGTTATTTTAAAAGTTAGCCTCATTAGGGTTTTTGAAATAGTTTTCCTTTTTAAGTTTGTCTTATGCTAAAGACTTTAGGCACGATTTAGCAAGAGACATGGAGGAAAAATGACAAAGGCATGCACAAGGGGAAGATTGAAAATAAACATTCTCCCTAAGAGGCACTTTTAGGAATAACATTTTCTCCATCTCATCACACTTGTGAGATATGCTTCTAGACTATTCTAGAACAAAACAAACTCTGAGTAGGAGAGAGAGAGAGAGAAAGTGAAAGTGGGGAGAGAACTGGTAGAAAGAAAACAATCAAGCAGATTGCAACTCCACCACCTCCAACCAGAAGACGGGCCTTGTCACAGTTTCCCTGTGGCCACCTAGCATGCTTCTTGTTAAGGGCTATGTTGCAAAGTAAGAGGGGAAAATAAAACTTAAGATCTGATACCTGTGTC
>NW_003852419.1:7920604-7926655 GCF_000181295.1 Otolemur garnettii
ACATGACTCCCTCTGGACCTCTCTTTCCAAATTTATAAAATGGTAACAATAATACCACCTTCCTCTCAAGGATGCTGTGAACATAAGTGATTTAAAATAGACAAGTGCTTAGAACAATGCCTGGCACACAGCACCATCCACCCTTAGCCTTATACTGAAGCTTACATGTAGATAAAGATTATATCCACTCCTGTGTATTCAAATTCTTGTCAGCTTAAGAATAATCTTAGTTTCTTCTTTTTTTCCCCAACCAGTTTTTCAGCTGCAATCTCATCCCTGCACCAATAAGTTCCTATAGGATACTGCCGCTGGACCATTCTGCTAACATCTTCACTAAACAGGCCCAATTCTGAGGTCATGATTTTTTTCTCACATTATCTCTCATGCTATTATTTTTTGAAATGACACAACATTGTTTACACAACCTTAAAACCTCTTGATCAGCTTAAATTACTTATTCTGGAACGTCCACATTCCACCTTTCTCTGAGTTCTAGCTATCATTTTCAGATAGGTCCTTCACGTGTACACATTTTTTCCTATTTCCTCTTCACTGCCTGGATCTAGACACTCATAAATGTTTATCTGAATCACTGTCGTGGCCTGTGAACTGGTCTCCCACCCTCTACCCTCTTGCTTCTTCCACACGTCTCCATGAGCAGCAATTCATCATGTTAAAGTTCTGATCTACCCTAATCATTCCTACTTAGAAAACTTGCTCAGTTTGGTTGGTTGGAGATTTTGATACTAATAATAATTTTACTTTTTTTCTCTTTAAAAAGTGAATATATTTAAAGCCGCTTTAATTATCTACCCCCAAGGTGTGTCTCCGCATTTGTCTTCCCTGACCCACACAGGCCTCTGCTCCGGTTATTTCCACAGCTCAGTGCTTCCCAATCACACGTTGTTTCCTAACTGCCATGATTTTACAGACTACTATGTATTCCTCTTTTATCTCAGTTTGTCAAAACTTTGCCGAATATTCAAGACCACATCAAAATTTCCTCTCTGCGTGAAGTTTTCCTGATTGTCTCCCTTTCTGCATTAGATTCAGCAACTCAATGTTTCTTTAGAATTGTTAAAAGTTGCTGTACTGTATACCTGAGAGAACCCACAATATACCTCAGACAGGGCTGGATACATGATTTCTAATATTCTTACAATAGCCATAGGTGGGATTGTGTCCACTTACACATGCAAGACTTGAAGACGAGAAATCAAACAAATTTGCCAAATACATCCCCAGTAATAGCCCCAAATAAGGACAGATATCAAATAGGTGTAGCTTTTTAAAGCCCCAAATAAGGACGTATATCAAATAGGTGTAGCTTTTTAAAGCCCCAAATAAGGACATATATCAAATGGTGTGTACTTTTTAAGGTATCACCTACAGCATATACAACTTGAGGTACTTACTGAAATGTAAATTCCTCATCACACAGCTACTGGGGAAAAGGCGTTAGAATCTTCATCTTCAATAATTTCCCCAGGTGATTTTTATGGATGATACAATGTATAAAATAGTGACATAGTTCATAGAACTTCTCTATTATTGCCTCTATCATGGTATGTACTAAATTCTGTAGAAGATAAGTTTCTTGAGGGCATGAAAGAGGCCTTATTTCCACATGTATAAGTCATAGTTCATAGCAGAGTGCTTTGTCCATAATATATATTCAATAAATTTTTGTTAAATTATTGCCAATTCCTGTGCAGCATTATAGCAAAAATTTTTATGAACCTGTTAAAAGCCAATAATATATTTTCCTTATTGGCAAAGTGTAAGGAATATATTTAAAGATTTAACACATTTATACACAAACACATCCACATGTTCATAGTAGTTGCAGAACATTTGGAAGAATACAGAAAAACAAAAATAGAAAAAGATCAGATAAACCAAAGACAATATCTTTGTTACATTTATTTATTTCTCTAAGAGTTCCTCCTATCTCCTGGCCATATATGCATATATAAATTTTATATGTATGTATATAATGTTTGTTTATAAAAATGGAAAAATAGTAATGTTTTTTATCAATTTTTATTTGATGGAAAATCTGGTGCCACCATTATTTAAGTGCCACTGTCAGTATATTGACCTCTTCTCTTTGCCAAGTTGTTTCCAAAGTCTAATGTGGTTTCGGAAATAGTATAAATATTCTCACCCTTTTTCGAGAACAATGATAAGAGATTATAAGTGAAATAGACTCAAAATGACAAGAGCTGTGGGTTCTTATCATTATGTTGACTTTCTCCATTTGGTGATAGTACAAGGTTTAGCACTAACTATATTAAAAGAAGATCATATATGAAAAAATACAGTACACTGTCTGGGTTAACAGATAAAAGATCCATGATCATTTTCAGAGGGTAAAACCACAACTGTGTCATCCAAGGTTCTGGAAATTCTTGAGGCTTTCTCTTTCTTTCCAGCTAATAACTACAATGGTGATTCCAAGGGGATAAGAAAATTATTATTATTATTATTTTATATATATTTTTTTTGCAGTTTTTGGCTGGAGCTGGGTTTGAACCCGCCACCTCCGGCATGTGGAGCTGGCGCCCTACTCCTTTGAGCCACAGGAGCTGCCCAGAAAATTATTCATCTCTAAAACTTTGACTCAGAATAGAAATTATTTTTTCTGATTCTCTTCACATATCTAAGAAAAATTTTAATGTTAAAAAAAGACACATTAGACTCATAACTTTAAACCCTTTAAAATGGGCAATTTTAAAGTGAAAGATGGCATATTCAGTAACTCATTATCTAGCCTGTCCCCCAAAAGCCCAATCCGAGGACAGTGAAAAGACTGAGCCATAACATTAAGAGAAAAAAATGTAATTAAAAAAAGATAGTAGCAAAAAATTTTTTGAAATGCAAGAGCAGAAGAATAAACAAAAATTCACTCAGCAGGTTCAAAAGACCCAGGCTGGCACTATGAAAAATTAAGAGGTAGCATGAATTGTCCTAATGATCCCAAACATTGATCGTCAATAAACATTGATTGTTTATTTCAAGTACTTTTAGAAGTATAGAAAAAAGGTAAAGTTGGAAATAAATGGATTGGTTAAGGTGTAAGAACATGGATCTCTATTTTTTTCCCATCATCCCACAAAGCAGGAAATGGTTCCTTCTCAATCTCCACATTAGTCTAGAGGAATATGCTGTCCAAGAGATGATACAAGTTGGATTCCTGCCTCGTATTACATATTGAAGTTCTACATCTAACAAAGGATGGGGAGGATCTCTATAAAGAGAACTTTGAAACCCTGAGAAAATAAATAACAAAAGACATTAACAAATGGAAGAACATACCTTGCTCATGGCTGAGAAGAATCAACATTGTTAAAATGCCTGTACTACCTAAAGCAATCTACAGATTTACTACAATCCCCATCAAAGCACCAACATCATACTTTGAAGAACTTGAAAAAATAGTATTTTGAATAGCCAAAACAATTTAAAGAAATAAAACTCAGCAGCATAAAGGCAACCTGCTTGAATAACTTGAGTAAATGTTTCACCAAAGATGACATACACATGGCCAGAAAGCCTGCAGAAAGATGCACATCATTAATCATTAGGCAAACATAAAACAAAGCCACAATAGATACCATTTTATGACCACTAGAATGACTAGTATTTTAAAAAAGAATAGAGTAAGTATTGATGAGGATGGAGACAAATTGGAACTCTCATATACTACTGGGGTTAATATAAAATGTTTCACTTGGTATGGAAAATGCTCAAAAAACTAAAAATTACATTATGACCCGGCCATTCCATTCATAGGTATATACACAAAATGATTAAAAACAAGAAAACAAATATATGGACGTTAATTTTCACTGCAACACTATTCACGATGGCCAAACAGTTATTCACCAGTGGATAAACAAGTTCTGTTATATACATCACTGGGATATTAGTCAGTCATTAGAGAGGAATGAAGTACTGATACCCATATATACATTGTACAACATGAATGAACCCTGAAAATATCATGGTGAGTAAAAAAAGCCAGACATAAAAGTCACTTTTGGGGTGAGTTTATTTACATAAAATAACCAGAAGGGCAGAATCCCTGGAGACAGAAAGCACACTTCTGGTTGCCGCAGGCTGTAAGGAGGGAGAAATGGTGAGCGACTGCTTAGAAGGGGATGGTGTTTCCTTCCAGGGTGATAAAACGTTTTGGAACTATGTGGAAGGGATTGTACAAACTGCGCATATGCTAAGTTATATTGAATTATTTACTTTAAATGGTTAATTTTGACTAAGCAGAGTGGCTCATGCACACAATCCCAGAACTTTGGGAGGCTGAAATGGGAAGATCATTTGAACCCAGACATTCAAGATGACTGTGGGCTATGACTGTGCCACTGTACTTTAGTCTGGGGAACAGAATAAGACTTTATTTAAAAAAACAGAAAATTAATAATATTAACTCAATTTCATCTAAAAAAAATCTTTTAAAAAAGACAATACAGAGAATATCTGGACAGGAGGACACCAGGTACAATTAGGATTTATGTACCATTGTGAAAATACAGACATTAAGTTAGATGAATTTTCATATTAAATACCAAGGTCCTCAGCGCTCTTTCCCAATTTGGATCCAGAATTCTGACAATGATGTTTTTAAAACTTCAAACAGGAACATGAAAGATTTTTCTGTGAGAAAGCTAACTAGCCCTAGAGAAAAGACCAAAAAATATGCAAGACGCCCCAAGGAAAATTGTGCAGTTATACAGGAAAATCCTTAGTTGACCCCACTCTTAAGCAAGTAGCTCATAATCAACTTTCTGGGGCATTACTCTGAAATATGAGCCAATAGCAATGAACAACTAAACGTATGGGGAAAACTTTGTTATGGAAAACAAGAACCCAAATGCAGAAAAAGGTAAAAAAGCAACTTAAAGAGACACGGCCCATGGCGGGGGAGAGAAGCTAGCACTAATACATCCAGCAAGAAAAGAAAAACAAACAACGAGATTGACAGAGCGCTGCAAAAGCAAAAATATAGAACAGGATAAATACCATTTTCAGAAAAGATGTTGAAAAATAAAACTGAGTAAAATTCCAAACAAGCAGAGCAATTGTTTTTTAAAAAGACAGAACATAAAAAATATAAATCCATAGGAAAATAAGAATTCTAGGAATAGAGAACTAAGAAAATGGGGAGAAAATAATAAAAGATCAAATTTATTTCTTAAATTCAAGATGTAAGGGCTTTTGTTTTTCTATCGATACCGCAATGGGCAAGAACAGGATATAGACTCACTCTGAAGCCCAAGTCAAGAAAGTTTTGGCCACAGAGGGAGAAAACAGTCGCAATGCTTAGACTGAGAGAGAAGAGATTAAATTGGAAATGTGGTAGCAAAAAGGCCATTTTTTTCCCTCAAAATTCTGAGGGACAATGATTTCCATCTTAGTATAGGTTAACCAAATTATAAAGCATGAGTGTTGATTTAAAGACATTTTAGTAACCAGGTATTTTAAAAGATCTTTACAGAACCCTTTTGCAGAAAGTAATAAAAGAGGGTTTCTGTCAACACAACCAAGAAAAGATGGTATGAGATTCCCCTAATCAAGCTTCCATTTTAAGATTGATTAGAAGAGAATTTTCAGTATAATGGTAAAGAAAGATACCAGAATTTTAACTATATGAGAAACTTAAAAACAACAGTCCAAATGGAGGGAGTCTCAAGTGTCTGAGAGACATATGTACCTATTAATGAATGGACTATTAATAGAACATCTGATGAGTTTGGACGTTCTGAGAAAAAACTTACATGACTGGGGAAAATGAAGAGAGGAATCATTGATAAAGACATAAAATACTGAACAATTATTATCTCCTGGAGAAACAAAAGGCTGTGTAAAAAAAAATAACATGAGTACGGCTTAGTGATAATAGTTTATAGCAAATATAATGTAAAGACAGACTACTGATAAATCCAAAATTATGGTGCAACTATACTGGCAATTGGGGATAAGGGATATCGATGTGAATAGTAGTGATAGTAGTGATTGTAGTGGTGGCCAGAC
>NW_003852419.1:7931135-7932361 GCF_000181295.1 Otolemur garnettii
GAAAATTGTGAGCATTTTACAGGTTAATAAAATAGGCCAATTGTATATTTATTATGACTGCCTCTCAAATTATAAAAAGGTTAATAAAAAGCTTTTTTGGTTGTCAAACATTTTAAGATTCAACAACATTAAGAGCTACCTACACAACACTTAGGCAAAAAATAAAGATAAGCATAAGAACAAAATAGCAACTATCGATGACTTTAAATTATCCTCAACTATGTGTGTTCTATTTAGGTAAATAGCAATTATTGATATAATACCACATCCACTTAGTAATTAATATTTTTTCTTTTGGCTTTCGCCACATAGGAAATTTTCTAAACCATGGCAATAGAGTTCTCAAGTTTGCATTGAAAGTAATTAATCTGTAACTCATATCCGTATTAAAATAAGTCTGAAATTATCGACTCATTTCCTCCAAGCGAGCTTTCTTCTTAATCTTTTCAGTCTGGCTTTCTCTCTTAATACGATGCTTAAACCACAGTTAGTGAATCTATTTTTGCCTAAGTGCCGCCACTTAAAAAATTTAATCCCTAAAACATCTACATACACATGTATATTTTCTGGACTATGAGGTCCTAATATTGGGGATATTTTCAGCTGCAAGTAAGAAAGATTTGGCTCAGACAATAATGTAATTAATGAGTTACATAATAACATAATTATGATAAAGTCCAAATATAGGGTAGTTTAAGTTAGTCGATTGAGAATCTCAGTAATATCCTCCAAATTCTTATTACTTCCCTTTGCTAATTGCAGTTGTATTTCAATGTAAGACTATTTCTTTTCATGGTATTAAAGTAGCCAAGAAGAGGAAAAAAAATCTACATATTTTCTTTTCTATATTTATAAGGATAGAAGGACAGGCTCCTTGAAAACTTTCCCTTAATTCCTGAATTTCTTCCATTATCATCTGATATCTCATAGCAAGAACTGGGACACAAGATCATTTCTGAATCATCCCAAGGATGAGAATGGAATTTTATTCCTTTTGCTATTGTCTTTCGTGTATTTTTGTTCATTTTTTTAACTTTAATTTTTTTCTGTAATTTTAGCTTAAGTACATTTTAAAATTTATATTATATTCCACCATGTTTATGATAAATGCTTCAAATACAATTTTTGCAAGTAGTCCATAGATCATTGGGAAAAACCATTCAATGAATATAAGAAATTCATTAATTTGAAAGTTATTATAAATTAAAACATAAGTTTTTTATTGG
>NW_003852419.1:7933008-7942258 GCF_000181295.1 Otolemur garnettii
TCCCTTTATTTAGAGAAACATGATTTAAACAACCATCAAAACTTAGGCTCTGATCTGCAGTAACTTTCTAATAAGTTTCTTATGTTCATTTAATGAGTTTCCCTATGACCTCTAATAGAAATTATTATCATGGTAATTCAGTCAGCAAATTATGATATGCTTAATTATAAAACATCTACAGTAGCTGCCTTCAACTATTGTTTAATGATGCAGAGAATTCTAAGGAATCTAGTGAGAAACTAGTAAAATCTATAAGTGAACTTAGCCAGATTACAAGATAAAAGGTCTATATGCAAAATTCAATTTTATTGTAATTCCTAGTCACAGCCAGTTAGAAAAAAAATAATACCATTTGTATTAGTACTAAAAACACAACATACTTAGAAATAAATTTCATATAAGAAGTGCAAGATATATACACTGAAAACATCACTTAGAAAACATTTTGTAAAACCTGGAAAACTAGAGAAATATATAATATTTATTAATTTGAAATTATAAATTAAGATTCAGTTCTTCCCCATTTGATTTATAGATTTTATGCAATCTAATCAAAATCCTAGCTCTCCTGCTGTAGAAATTGATAAGCTGAATATAGAATATATGTGGAAGTAGGACCTGGAATAGCCTAAATATCTTAATAAAACAATTTTGAAGAACTTACACGTCTGGTTTTAAGACTCACTATCTAAATCTACATTAACCAAGACAGTGTGGTATTGACATACAGTAGATGTACAGATCGAATGGCACAAAATAGGAAATCCAGAAATAGATTAACTCATGTATGGTCAACTGATTTTCAGAAAAGATATCAGTGCACTTCGATGGGCAAGGAAAATCATTTCAGCAGATGATGTTGGTTAAGAGTGTGGAGGAAGAGAGCGAACCTCCACCCAAACTCACACCACATACCATACAAAGTAATCAGATGACTAATGGACTTACACATAAATTTTAACATATAAACCCTCTGAAGAGAATCATAAAAGGATAACTTCATGTTCTGAAGCATCTAAAAATGTCCTGGACACAAAAGCACTAATCGAAAAGAAGAATAAAAAAAGGAAGGAGTTAATGGGGTTTTATCAAAATAAAGCACTTCTGCTCATTGAAAGCTTCCATTAATAAAATAAAGTTAAATCATTGGACAGGAGAAAATATATCTTTAAATAACATAGATTTTACAATATTTATATTCAGAATATATAATTTTTATGAATTCATGATATAAAGAATTTTAAAAGGCTGTAAGATTGGGATAAATTTTTCAGAAAAGAAAATAAGACTAATTACCACATAGAAATGTTCAAATTCAGACCTAAATTTAAATTTACATAATTATAAGACACTATCTTATAGCCACCAAAATGCTCCAAATTTTTAAAAAATGATAATGTTGGGAGGAGATGAAGCACGTGGCGCTCTTATACATTGTCAGTGGGAGTATTTGAGAATGTCCAGTTTAGAAAACTCTCACAGTTCCTTACAAAGGTAAACAGGAACATTTACTCTGATACAGTAATTCCATTCCTAAATATGGTCTCAAGATACATTAAAACATATTCATTAACTATTTTATAGAAAAATATCCACAGCAGTTTTATTCATACAAATAAATAATCGGGAGAAAACCCAATGTCCGTCAACCAAAGAATGAGTAAATAACTATATATTCAGACAGAAAATGCACAATAAAAAATAACTACTAGTGATATTGAAACAAAATGGATGACTCTCAAAATTTTTATGTAGATCAAAATAATCAGGACACAAAAGATGCTATATATTGCATTTTTATGAAGTTCTAAAACCAGTAAAATTAGTTGATAGTGGTAAAACCAGAAGTTACTTTCAGTAGAGTTGCTGGGTGGGAAGGAACAAGACAGAAATATTTGGCACAATGACATGGCTGTTGGCTATTCTGATGCATACACCTTTCAAAACTTATCAAACTATATACTTAAGATATGAGCATTTTACTGTATGTGAACTATAGCTCAATTTAAAAAGGTGATGGAAAATCCATGTACATCATGTGTCACTCAACAGGGATATGTTCTGAGAACTGCATTTTCAGGCAATTTTGTCCTAGAGTGTATTTACATGAATTTAGATAATATAGCCTACTATCCACTTAGACTACCTGATATAGTCTATTGCTGCTAGGTAGCATGTGACTGAGCTGAATAATGTAGACAGTTGTAATACAATGGTGAGTATTTTTGTCTACAAACATATCTACACATTGAATCTAGTAATAATATGATATTATAATCTTACAGGACCACTGTCTATATGTAGTCTATAGTGACTAAAATGTCCTTATGCAGAACATGATTATGTCAAGAAAAATTCATGGGGAGTGACTATCACGATCTCCTACCAAACACAGCCCCTTATCAATAATAAAACAAATGTGAATCGAGGGTAATTGAGCCCTGTGGGGCAAGATGTGTCAAATAAGAAGTGAATATAATCTGGCCACATGTATAGGTTAGCTGGCCGTGACCTCAGCAAGTAAGTCTTTTACCTTTAATAAATGTCAATTTTCCCACCTATAAAATTAACATGACTAGATGTCAATGGATGTTTTTCTTTAAGAAAACACAAATTATATCTATAAACTTCACATATAAAAATGTTACTAATTAATGCAGAACTTCTCTGATTGAGTAGTGTGGGGCTTCAGAACATGACGCATTTAGGTCTTTCTGTGTGGACCACAGTGGCATCTAATGCACCTCCATGGAAATGTGATTCCAAGGAAGAGAACTTTAGATGTATAAGATTAGCCTAAAAGTAATTAACCTTCAACCTTTATTTAATATCTCTTACCTATAATGATGACTTTTGTGTATACTAGATATGGATTGTCATGATTTCATGACATCAAACAATCTTTCAATGAGACAAAAAGAAAATTAATGACTTCTGGTCCAAAATATTATTAGTTATGTTCGTTGGGATGTTTTTAAGTGATGGAGTGGGGCAAGTACACACCTAGATTTTTTTCTTTCTTTAAAAACAAAAATACTATACTATTATGTCTCAGTTGGCCTCTCTTCAAAAATTTTGAGCAAAGGAAGTAAACATTTTGGATAGCAGTTAGGATACTAAGAGCCCTCTTCAATGGTCATTTTTACTAATAGGACAACAATGCAATGAAACAAAACCTACTAGATAAATAAAACAGCTAAGTGCTGTTATCTGGAATTAAGAGCATATACTTCAAATAAAATGTAAAATACAGACACTGTGTCAGGTTTACTGTCAAGGAAGTAATTAAAAGTTAAAGAACAGTGAGTCACAGATACCGTCATTTCCTAACACTGGGATGAATAATAATTAGACTTTTTTCTCTTTCTTAGAAAGAACAGGAATAAAATGTATTTCACATACCTTGGAGACCCTATTTTAAAATAAAGCTGACATGTCTTTATTGTTCAAAAATATCTTCAATTTGTTTCTAGGAAAATTAAAACTCCCCTTTCAGTTTGTGGACAGTTGGTTAAGTGGTACCTGTTAACAGGGAGCCTCTACCTGCGTTCATTTGCCATTTAGAACTATCTGAGTGTGAAAGTAATCCTTGAAGTAAACAACATGTACTCCACAGTCAACACTGAATTATCCTCAGGCTGAATGATGGAGTCAACTCAGTAAATAAAAGTCCTGGCAGTAATTACTTCCTTTTACAATTAAAAACTAATTATTGGTTGAAAACAAACAGTGTGGTAATTTCATTCATTATGTGCAACAAACAAAGACCTACAAAGCTCCTGTAGTTGAGAACTTGTTGTCTTTTGGTTAATGAACATCAAAAAGAAAAGAAATATATATATTAGCATTTTATTTGACTATTTTACAACAACAATTACAACAAAGGCACAGGACGATTGTTTAAAAATTCAGTTGAGGGCTGGGCACAATCGTTCACATTTGTAATCCTAGCACCTTGAGGCTAGGATGGGAGGATTACTTAAGCTCAGGAGTTCAAGATCAGCCTGTGCAAGAGTGAGACCTCTCTCTACTAAAAATATCAATAGAAAAAAAATAGCTGGGCATGGTGGTGTATGCCTGTAGTCCCAATTATTCAGGAGGTTAAGGCATTAAGGCAGGAAGATCACTTAAGCCCAAAAGTTGGATGTTGTGGTGTTTCAAAAAAATAAAGAAAAAAAATCAGTTGACATAAACCACAGGAGATTATCAAGTAACATTTGCCTAATACAGGTTCCAAGATATCAGTGATAAAATTATTAACAGAAAGGTGTTCTATTGCTGAGAATTTTGCTGAAAAAATAATCTTTTCTATTAAATGGAAACCGACGACATCGGTGATTTGACCTAGAAAATACTCTGTTAATGGTTAATATTTATTAATGTCTCACAATCTATGAAGAGGTATTATACATAATTTACATATATCCCATTTTTAAAATTCTCACAACAATCATATGAGCTAGGCATTGTTCATTCTGAATATGTTAGATTCCTTTTTATGCATTTAATTCATGAACAATTCATAATAAAATTGGTTTTGAGGCTGGGTAGACACTTCCATCAAATCAAAGGCTATAGTAGATACTAAAGGATACTAGAATATTTATGTAAATTCACACAAAATTCAGTACTGAGAAGTTAACCCAATAATCACAAAACAACTTGCAAATGTCACTGGGGAGAAATAAAAACAGAAGAAATCAAGGCAAAATAAAAATTAAAGGGAGAAAAGGAAATAAAGTTTTTTTCATTTTATTCACAAGTATTATACATATTTGTTAGGATTTTGTCCCAAATTCAGCCCTGATTTTATCAGAGATCAGAACAAAGAGATAAATTGATTATAAGACTTAGCATCCCTAACATAAAATACCAATGGATAGAATAAAGCCCATCCTCACCCTTCACCATGAGTTTTAGGTATGAGAAAAATTCTTTCATGAAACCTAATAAAAGCAACTTTCCTTAATGAACCTGAAAAGTTCTTCTGTAGCATGGTTACCACATGTACTTAATTGCAAATCTAATGTCCTATTATAAAATGTAGCTTGGTGAAATAATTCTACTAAGACCAAACAATGGTAAAAATACAAAGGGCTTGGATGGTTTTGTTTGAACCAAATTTAAGATATAACTGTGTATAGGCTACTGGCTTTAAAATCAGAACTCTTGACCTATGTCAAAGATGCAAAAAGCCGGGAGTGGGGTGCAAAGCGGGAGAAAGAGGGTGTGGAGGTAGGTAAGGTAGAATTCTGGGGTTCTACTCCTGTTTTACCCAGAGCAACTACTTGCTTATCAGTTCTATATGGGGTTTTATGATTATTTCAAGAGAAGATCTATTGAAAAGCTAAGTGGATTTATGGTAGCATTAATTATAGCAGTGAAGACATTTCAATACAAAATCACAACAACACGGTAACAGCTAATCTGTAATGGAAATGCAGCAATACAAATTTAGTCATAAAAAGTATTATGTATAATTGTTATGTCATAAATTCAACTCATAATAACAGAGATGAAAGGAAAGGAATCAATTGCAAGATTTAGTGTCTACAGGAGCCATTACATTGCTGACCTTACAGGGAAATGATTATGCAGATTAAAGACAAATAAGGAAGATTTTTAAGAGGTACTAAGTTGAATACAGAATAATCAATACAGGGTATTTATAACCATATAAAACTGTGTACATGTAAATGAAAGAAGGAAATGCACAATGAAATTATGATGGTATGAGTTCAATGTTGTCTTTCCATTTTGTCTTTCAACATGTCTTTAGAAAAGATCAATGATTTTGATGACATAGAGTTTTAAATTAAAGGCAGACCACAATAAGATAATTTTTCACAAATGCCATTATAAAAGGTTAATACACTTTATATTAAAATAATTATTAAATAAGACAAACATTAATATTCAAAATTTTCTAATTTCAATAATTTGGAGTTTACCTTGGTAAAATAGCAGCAACCAACACTGTATTGTAATTACAGAGTGCCAAGAACCTTTTACATTATCTTGGCATACATAAACTCATTTTCCCTTAGTAATAGTTCCTGTGAAATAGGTGCCATTTTTAGAGATAAAGGAATCTGAGTCACAGGAAATTGAAGTAATTTACCCAAATCACATGGCTAGGAAGTTACCAGATCTAAACACAAGAATTCTAGCTCCAGACAGAGGTCGTTCTCTTAACCAAAATTAACTGCTCATCAAAGCAAATTGCTCGGGTGGCTCCTGTGCTCAGTGAGTAGGGCGCCGGCCCCATATACCGAGGGTGGCAGGTTCAAGCCCGGCCCCAGCTGAACTGCAACCAAAAAATAGCCAGGCATTGTGGCAGGCACCTGTAGTCCCAGCTACTCAGGAGGCTGAGGCAAGAGAATCGCCTATGCCCAGGAGTTGGAGGTTCCTGAGCTCTGTCATGCCGTGGCACTCTACCAAGGGCAACAAAGTGAGACTGTCTCTACAAAAAGGAAAAAAAAAAGGCAAATTGCTCTCCAGCTCAGCCCTCTTCTACAGTATTACGTCATGAAATAATACTATCACCTTTCAACTACATGCCATTCTATAATTTTCAAGATGTTGCCGTATGCAGTATCTGATTCTCAGGGCTCTCTGCTCACCCCGTCCTTCCATCTTTGATTCTAGTGTTGCTTTTGCACCATATCTGCTTGGCCTTCCCAACCCCTTCCCTAGAGTAAACTTCTCCATCCTTCATCTCACTGGACACATTCTCATCCAGAGAGCTTGATTATCTGGATTTTAGAAAGATTCTGGGGTGCTGTTAAATTTTAAAAACCATGGGTTGTTAGAGGAAAAAAAAAAAAAAACAAGAGAGATCAAACCCATCTAGTGTAACATCCTAATGTGTCAGAGTATTTAACGAGATAATGACACTCACAAAGCTAACAATTGGCAGACACTGCACTAAAACTTTGCCTTTTATTTTAAACGTAGTATATAAATTTATGTAAAAGTGGTCAGTGACAATATTAAGCAGACCAATGCACTAACATTAACTCTAATGTGGATAATGAATGCATAAAAGCATAAACTATAATTTGCTGAGAAAAATTACTCATGCATTAGGTCGCTCCCAGCATGAAGCCAAAAATTCAGGCTTCTAAGGCAGGCTATGATATGTAACAGGACAATAGAACTCACATGTGAGAGGAATATAGGAAACATCAAAAGCCTTTGCGTCTAGTCAACACTTTTAGAGTTTTCCTATAAATGAAATGTCTTTGGACTTTTATTAAAAAAAAAAAAAAAAGACCTTCACTATTGCTAGCCCATTTTACAGGTAAGACTCAAGAGAACTGAACAATTAGAAAGTCAGTGAGAGATTTAACATTCAATGCTTTCCACCTATCCAAAAGCCAAAACCCCAAAATATTCAATTGAGTATTTAATAATAACTAAAACTGGCTTTCTTTAAAAAGTGACTTAAAATTTATAGGACAAAGGCAATTTTGAACAGAAGAAATGTAAAGAGAATACGGAAAATAATGGATTCATGCGACTTAGCTGAAGGCATAAAAAGGGTCAATTATCATCTTGTCTTAAAATTCAGATCAAAAATTAATTTTGCTATTGTTGACTTTTTAACATCATGAAGTTTGATCTGTGAATAATTATTTAGATTACATGTGGCCTCTACCTCTGCAGAGATTAAAATTATCTCAGCGCCTTGGTAAAGGAAAGACAGTATTATGAAGATCTTGTGAAAGTAATTTGTTTTTCCTTTTGTCTTCAACTGAGCAAATGATTATATTAGGAAAAAATTAAAGAAAATATAATTATAGAAAAGATGTAACATTAAATACATATATAATCTTATCAGCAAGAGATAATAAATATAATAATGCTTATAAAACACTGACCATATACTATTACTATATTAAAGTATTTTTTAGATATTTACTCACTTAATCCTTGTAATAAACATTTGGACATGGGCTCAAATGTTATAGACTCCATTGACTGAAGAAAAACTAAATCACAGCAAGTTTCAGTCATTTGCTCCAGGGATCAAGCTAGACATCTTGGCTTTAGACCTGTGACTGTTGCCATTATTATCTATTGCTGGAAATAGGTTTTTTATTAGACCATGTGTATTATGAACAGTAAGGAAGTAAAGAGCTCCTCTGAATGTGGACTTATGTGTTCAATATTATAGTAGCTATGCAAGCTACACATTTCAGAAAAAATTATAACCTGAAAATATTGAACATATTATCATGATTACACCACCTACCAAAATTAACCAGCTATCAGAAAAAAATGCAAAATAAATTTCATTGCATGTGTGGGGAAAATTAAGCCCTGAAAATGAGTTCAGTAGAAAATGAACTGGTACTATTATAGTCAGATTTTATATTAAATCATCTTAGTTTCATCAGTTCAATACTTCCCCATTCAAAGTACTTTCAAATAATCTCATGATCAACATTGATGGAAATTCAAGTTGAACACAGTAGCAATTTTATGTAATTTATTCTGCACATTTTCATATGTTTTATGAAAAAAATAGTGGAAATCTAGCTGCAAAATTAACAAGTTCACTTTTAAAGCTGATACACGGGACTTTACCAGAAAGAAAAGTGGCTTTATTTTGCTACACTTCTTCAGCGCCACCATTTTAGTAGAGCTGCCAATGTACCTCTTTATTTTTACATCAGGTATGCAGACTCAATCTTTACCACCAACTGATTCAAGCAGAAAATACTACATTTGAATAAACACTAGCATGAAAGATTAAAAAATGCAATTTAAATAGTTCTTGATTTATAGAAGTGTACCAATGTTTAATAGAAACTATTAAATAGTTGTTTTATGAGGAATATATGTACAGTCATTGTATAAAGTCATAATTAAATACTATTTCTAAAATTTCTCTATAGCAACATAATCAATTTATATTGTATATATTAAATTACATATAACCACCTAATTCCCCCACCCCAAGCACATATTAAGGCACAGAAAATTGAAGGTTCATAATTATATCTTTATGATATTTTATAATAAGAATTTTAGAAATTATCTCATTCAAGCAGAAGCAGGCTTGCCACTTATTCAAGCCAATTTCATTTCCTCTTGGGTACACAGTTAGAATACAGTCACAGGTTCCTTTGAATTAAATCATCGCCTGCGTGAATTCATTAGGGCATTGCCTGTGTGAATTCTAACCAGGATTGCAAGTGAGCGTTACATGTTCTACTTCCAGACATGGCTCATAAAAATATCT
>NW_003852419.1:7942701-7943715 GCF_000181295.1 Otolemur garnettii
CTGAGAATTTGATGTTTATCTGTCACATGCACTGTTAGTAAAATCAGAATATGTAAACTTAGTTCAAGCCCTTCCTTTTACAATAAATTGACATGTGATTTTCATGGCAATTTTGTAAAGAAAAACAGCTGATATGTAGCTCACATTCACATACATGTAAAGTCAGGAATTAAGAGTAATTTACCAAATTGATAGCAATAAAGGATTAGAAGTTCCCTTAACTTGGAAGAGAAAGTTACCGCCAATAGCTACCTCTAAATTTCCAATGATCTTTCTCATATAGAGTGTGACTGAGGCATTATGATACCTTTTTGTTCTTAAAGATATGTACTTCAGCTTGTATTTTCTCTCTACAATGGGCAGAAGATAAAATGCTCCAGATGTGTCCTGGATAGCCATATAAAACTTCTTTTAAATTATTCTTATATCTCCTGGGGGCATTTTGTTTCTCAGTCCAAACCACAGTTGCTGCTTCAAAATGTTAACAAATTAAAGCTACTTGGCTTCACATAAAATCCAATGTCCCGAAGTTTTTTGCCTCTAGCAAGTATAGGGAGGACTATGACTGGAATAAAATGTGCTTTAACAAAAATCAATCAGAATTATAGTTAGATTGACTCTGGGCATGCAAACTCATGCCTGCATGTACAGACACAACCCACATACTTCCTTATAAAAGCTTCTGGATCACAGGGCTTGTTGAATGCTCGTTGGATAGAGTTTCTATCGTCCATCTTAATTTCTGGATTGTTTCTACTGGTTGTTTATGTCTAGACCCCACTGCCTTAATGTCACCATTCTATAGCCATTCAGTCAAAATCCTAGGCACCCCTGTTTCTATCCTACTTTTTTAAATGATGATTAATACTAAGTCAAATATGGCCAAGAATGATGGTTCATGCCTATTGTTTCAGTACTTTGACAGGACAAGGTGAGACGATTCCATGAGGCCAGGGAGTTTAAGACCAGCCTAAGCAACATAGTAAGACCTCATAACTACAAAAAAAAAAAAAA
>NW_003852419.1:7943735-7946075 GCF_000181295.1 Otolemur garnettii
AAAAAAAAAAAAATTGGAAAGTCAAATGGATGTTTTTCATAAATTACATAATTCTGTCCTCATAGAAAATGTGGGAAGCAAATGTGACTAGTATTCCCATTAGTGAAGATTCTGAAGTTCAAAGAGGTCAGGTAAAATATTCAAGAGGTAGAATTTAAACACATCTATAGATATACACTTTTTATAAATTAAAAGTGAATGTCTCAAAATATCAATGTTATTAATCTTCAGAGCATTTAAACATAAAATAACAATAATAAATTAGTATGAGTGACCATAAGGATAAACTAAGCCCCTTTTTTCAGATATGAAGATGAAAATGAAAATAGTATATGGACCATAAGATCAGAGAGATAGTAGTAGCACTAGAAAAAGAAATTATACATCTGACAGAGGGCTAATATTCAGAACCTACAAAAAAATCAAATTATCAAGAAAAAAAAAACCCCTTGAAAATGTAGTCAAAAGAAGATAGACCAATGGCCAACACACGTATGAAAAAATTCTCAGCATCACTAATTAACAGGGAAATGCAAATTAAAACTACAGTGAAATACCCACTTACTTTTGTCAGACTGGCCATTATTAAAAAGTCAAGAAACAATAGATGTTGGCTTAGTTGTGATGAAAAGGGAATCTCATACACTGTTGATGGGAAAGTAATGAGGGTAACTGCTATGGAAAGCAGTAGGGAGGTCAGTCAAAGAAATAAAATAAGCCTACCATTCGATCCAGCAGTGTCACTACTGGGTATCTACCCACAGGATAATGTCGTTATATCAAAAAGACACCTGGACTTGAATCTTTATGGCAGCACAATTTACAATTGCAAAGACACAGAACCCACCTAAGTGTCCTTCAACTGACGAGCGAATAAAGAAAATGAGACACACACATACACCCTGAAGTATTACTCGGCCATAAAAAGAAGTGAAAAATGCCTTTTTGTAGCAACTTACATGGAACTGGAAACTGTTATACTAAGTGAAGTATCTCAGGAATAGAAAAGAAATGCCAGGTGTTCTCACTTTTAAGCAGGAACTAAATAGGAGGATACATATGGTCATAAAGAGGTGTAACGAACACTGGAACCCAGGAAGAGAGGTGGGTGGGAGTGGGGGAGGGATTGGGTACAATGTACACTATGCTGGTGACCGGTGTCCTGAAAGCCCTGACTTCAGCATGATACGATTCATCCATGTAAGAAAAAAGGCTTGTAGCTCTTGAATTTTTTGACATATAAACAAAAAGAAACCTGTGTTTCCCAACTTTGAATTCAGTGTTTTTTTCCATGAGATTACACTGACTTTAACTAGCAAGATTTTGCATGGTGTTTTAGTTAGATTCAACAAAATTATTTTTACTTTCATTCAATTTTTTTTTCCTTTTGATAAAGTTTCCAGTATCTCTATTTATTTCATTTCGCTCTATAACGATAATTTTTTCCATGTCTGTCTTTCCCATAGTAAGAGTTCATGGATTTCAGGGATTATAAATTAATCATTTTTTATCTCTATTCATAATAGTGTCTTATGCACAAAAGACATTCAATATGTTTTTGATGAATCAAGTACATTGGTTTGAAGAAACCTGTCTTGAACACCCATTTATGTAGCATGCACTATACCATGTACTGGGCTAATTGTCTTGTGTAAAATGGGTCAAAGATGAAACCCATTAGACCATGATGGGTCTAAAGAGTTAATTAGATATGTTTTTCCATTGGCATTCATCTTAGATTTTCTGTAACTCTCTATCACCTATTTCAATGGGAATGATTCCAAACACATAACTTTAAAGAGAAGGCAAGTATTAGTATAATTGCTCCCCAAATAATCAATTTGTTTTTGCAGATTTTTCAACATGGAAGAATTCAGAGTAGCAGAAAAAAAACTAATCAATCCAAAATAAACCTTCCCTTTATGCCTTTTTTTTCCATTTTAATCATTTTAAAATATTAATGAAGTATATAAAAATAGGATGCTAACAGTGCTGATACACTCAAAAAAAATTTTAAATGTTTCACATGAGAGTTTATTTCTGGGTGAGAAGGTGTAAACAAATTCCATCCTGTCTCCTCTACTAAATATAGCTATGCAAACTGGACAGAATGCATGTAACAACTATTTAAGGAACGGAAAGTAAATAATAGTTGCCAGACTGAGAAGAAGACTAGAATTCAAGGAACCAACAAAATATTGGTTAGCACATTTTTATTTTTTTCTCTAGTATTCACAAATTCAACTCAATAAATCCTCCAAAATGACAGAAGCAGCTGAAGTTTTCTTGCTCTTGTAGAGGGAAGGGTCTCCAAATAGAGAAAATGGGTAAAATCTCTAT
>NW_003852419.1:7946190-7954814 GCF_000181295.1 Otolemur garnettii
TTTTTCTATGTATTCTTCTAGTACACGATCTCAGGTACACACGCATCATGAGACATGTATGATGGAGCAGGTTAAATGAAATTCCAGATTTCTGGCCAGAAGACAGAAAAGGGGAAGATTGCAGACCCATAAAATACTTGAGAGATTAGAGGGCCGAGTTCTGAAAGTGACCTCATATGTTCCTTTTATAAATTTCAGCCTTGTGTCAAACTTCCTGTGCATGGATCTTATCTTAACAGCATTACCATTGCTTTCCAACAGACTTTGGAATATACCCTTTTGGATATGTCCCTACTCAGGTCCCAGACAGGTCACTCAGTGGTGCGCAAATGGGGCAGATAAGCATAACACTGCAAAAACTTTGAAAATGGAACTCTCATGGAAAGCATAATCACTGAAAACTAGTCAAAATAAGCACATAAAAAGTCCACTCAAAAATTTTTTAAAATTTAAATTAACATTTTCTATAGTACTGAAATAAGAACTAGTGTTTCATAATATTCAAAATGTTCAGGAGTTAATCTAAAATTACTTAGTAAACTGAGAACCAAGAAAAGAGAACAATAGATGCCAATGCCAAGATGACACAGATGTTAGAATTATCTCAGAAAAAGACTTGAAAACAGCTATAAATATGCTTCAATATTTTATAGTGAGTAGTTCTGAAACAGAAAAATAGAACATTTTACCCAAGAAAGAAAATATTAAAAAGAACCAAAAAAATTTTAAGAACTGAGAAAAAAGTATCAACTTTTAAAAAATGGTCAGGTTTAATAGACAGATTATAAAACAGAATTTGAATGTAAAAAGTATTCATTCAGGACTGAGAGGAAAAAAATGACCCTGGGACACACCCAAAGTCTAATATTCAAATTATTATAGTCTAAGAAGAAAAACTGCAGTGTAGAGAAAAACATTTTGAAGAAATAATAAATGAAAACCCCGTAAGCTTGATGAAAGACATGTTTTCTGTTTTTATTCAACTCTGGTCTGACAAGATACATCGTATGATTTCAGTTCTGAATTTTCTAAGAGGTGTTTTGTGGCCTAAAATGTGATCAATACTGGAAAATGTCCCATGTGCTGTTAAGAACGGATAGTCTGTATTTGGGGATAGAATTTTTTATAAATATCTATTAGGCCCATTTGTTCTAAAGTGCTTTTTAAGTATAGTTTTTGTTTTTTGATTTTCTGCTTCAATGATCTGTCCAGCTCTGTCAGTCAGGTGGTAAAGTCTCTAGCAATTATGATGCTACTGTTTATTTCTTTGCTTAGAAATCGTAGAATTTGATTTATGAATCTGGGTGCTTCTATATTAGGTGCATAAACATTTAGGTATGTTATATATTCTTGCTGAATTGCTTTCTTATCGTTATATAAAGACTACTTTTGTCCTTTATTTTTCTTGAGTTAATCCTTCTTTTTTTATTAAATCATAACTGTGCACATTGATGCATTTATGGGGTTCAGTACACTGATTTGATGTACAATGTGAAATGCTTACATTGAACTAATTAACTGGATTTAAAGTCTATTTTACCTGACTTAAGAATAGCCACCCATGCTCACTTTTGGTTTCCATTTTTGTGGCATATTTTTTGCCTTCCCTTTACTTTGAATTTATGGAAGTCCTTATCAGTTAGGTGGGCTTTTTTAAGACCATGTATTTGGAGTTGTGGTTTTTTCATTCATTAAACCAGAGTACATCTTTTAAGGGGAGCACTAAGATCATTTACATTCTGCTTTAGTACTGACATGTAGGATACTGTGCTGTTCATCGTGTTGACCATACCTTGTTTGTTTTTCCCTGGTGCTGTTTTATAAGACCAGGGAGCAATATACCTTTGCATATTTTTATACTAGTTAGTGTCTGTTGTTCTGTTCCATGTAGGGTGCACTTTTAGGTACTTCCTGTAAGGCAGGTCTAGTAGTAAGTAATCAATACCCTTAGTGTTTATTTTTCTGGGAAGTATTTGATTCTTCCTTTATTTATGTAACTTAGTTTTGTAGGAAACAAAATTCTTAGCTAACAGTTGCAATGTTTAAGACGACTAAAAGTGAGGCTCCAATCCCTTCTGGCTTGTACTGTCTCAGCTGAGACATCTGCTGTTACTCCGATTGGTTTTCCTCTGTAAGTTGTTACTTCCACCTTGCAGCCTGTGGTGTTTCCTTCTTCTCTTTGACTTTGGCCAGATGGATGACTGTGTATCTTGGTGATGTCATAATTGCCATGGATCTCACTAGTATTCAATGACAACCTTTTACCCAGTATCTGAATCTCTGCCAATATCAGGGACACTTTCCTCGATTAGTCCCTTAAATAAGTTTTATTTGCTTTTTTCTCTTCTTCTACCTGAGGGATACCTATGATTCTTTCATTGGCTCTCTGTCTATAGCCCTGTTTTGCTCTGAGTAATTACTTATTATAATTATTTTTTTCTAAATTTTTGATTGACTAGGTTAATTTGAAAGCCTTGACTTCAGGATCTGAAGTTGTTTCTTCTCTTTGGTCCAGCCTATTGTTAAAAGTTTCCATTGTATTTGGAAACTCCTGAAATGACACATTTCTTGAAATTCTGCTACATCTTTTCTCATGTTGTCCATCTACTTATATAGTTTTTTATTCTTGCCCTGAGATACTATTAGATGGGCTACTCTTTTAGGTTTCCAACTTTCTCATCAATCCTAATTATCTTGTTTGGATTTTGTAACCTGAATGCCATATCTGACATTTTGAGAATTTCCTTTTGGTAGGATCCTGTTGTTGCTGATCTATTATAATCCTCTGGGGGTGTCAGACTTGCTTGTTTTCCATGTTGCCAGTGTTCTCATGCTGGTTCCTTCTCATCTGAAAGCTCTTCTCTCAGCTCAGGACAGCCAAGTTTTCCGTGGGCCTGTTCCCCTCTGCTGGGATCTCTGCTTCTCTGTGAGAGGAAGGAGAGGTCCCTGGATGAAGCACTGTGTCCTACTCTGGAATACCGACCTGGAGAGCCCTGGATGCTCTGAAAGCCGTCACAGCCATTGTCCTGTTCCCTTCTGGTTACTTTTGCCCATCCCAGTGCTGCACGATATCCATATAGAATGCTGGGTTGGTCCTCCAGCTGCTATGGAAACCTTGGATGGGGTGGTGATTGAGTCCCACTCCACAGAGGCTTATGTTGTGGGAGACTGTTCTGTTTAGGTGTCTACACAGTGGCGGCAGTGGTCCCTGGGTGTGGTTTTCTATATGATGAGCACAGGTGTCATAGCTCTGGGCATCCCTCCACTCTGGTCCAGGGGACTGTGGCAACACGTGGCAGGGCAAAGGTCATGGCTATCAGGTCTATGCGTGGCATGTGTGCCCACAGGTATTTCCAAGAAGCATGAAGCAGACCCTCTGGGTGGCTCAGGAGCGCTCTGTGTACATGTGAGATTATAGCTGCTTCTGTGGTACTTATCAGGTGGCATCAGCAGATACTCAGGGCAGTCAGCATCTATTCTGGCCAAATTCCCTTGTGGCAGGCAGGGGAGTAAGTGAGTATGCACAACTCCCGGTCACAGGGCACATAAAAGCATTGACCCTTCATACTCCCTTCACAGCCCAGCTGGCAAGGTCAACATGGAAATGATTGCAAGCCAATCCAATCCCTGTGTGGACCAGACCCTGAGAATGGAAGCTGGTAGGTCCCTGCTGCACCTGTTCTCTGGTTAAATGTTACTGTAGAGTCTCCAAGCAGCTCCCTAATCAGCTCAGAGGCTGCAATAGTAGAGGAGCTCATAGCTCAAGGTGTCCACAGGGGGGTATGGAGTTCCTGGACTTTCTCCTTTGACGCTTCCTCACATCTGGATGCATCCTCCAGGTACCTTCCAGTCTTGTAGAGTGGATCACCCCAACTCCTTCTCCTTCATTTGGGTGTCCCCAGTCACTTCTCTGATGATTCACAATCTTCTCTTCAAGATGGCCCATCTGCAGGTCAATGTCTACTTAGAATTTTTTTTTTTAGAACTTTTAATCCTTTCCTTGAAAGTGGTCTGTACAGACTGCTTCTTGTCTACCACATTGGCCCCTCTCCTCCCTAAGTTTTATACCTCATATGCAAATTGATTCAAAAATGGATCATAGATTTAAAATATGTAAAGTTATTAAAATTTTAGAAAAAAATACAGAAGAAAAAATTTTCAACCTTGATAATTCAGAGTTCTAAGACATAACACTAAAAGCATAATTCATAAAAAAAAAAGTTGGAGTCCATAAAAATTTAAAACTTTTGCTCTATAATAGTTCCTGAGAAGAAAATAAATATCAATCTAGATATTGGGAAAAATATTTGAATATCCCATATCTGACAAAAGAATTATATCAATATAAAGTGCTCTCAAAACTCAACAGTAAGAAATCAAACAACTCATTTCAAAAAATGAGCAAAAGACTTAAGCAGACATTTCACTACTGAGGGTATACAAATTGAAAATAAGCACACAAAATTATGTTCAACATACTAAACCATTATTATTCTAAGCAATTAGTATATAGTCATTGCAAGATAGGTATAGCCTACTTTCCAAGACTAGTTACACAAATCATATTAAGTAATTAGCATTTGGAAAAAATTATAATGATTTGATAGGAATGTCACATGTAATTTTAATAGTCAGGATTTTAAAGCAAAGACAATGAAATTAGATAATTCATAAATAATCCATCATTCAAAAACTGAACTTTAGCCTGTATTATAATAACTATGAAAACTAAGTTCACAAAAATGAGGAGGTTAAATACTCTTGCTCTACTATTTGTTAAACATTGCTTACCAGAGATTACACAAATTATATTTTCAATTCCATATTTTAGATTGCATATGGAAATCAGAAGTATTGTATAATTTTTACAACTGATAATGCTTTTGATAAATATTATCTTATTTCCATGATGATTTTAAGAATAGCAAGATAGCTACTCATTTAATGCTCATTTACTTAATACCCTTTCTTATATATACAACACTGTCTTTTCTTAACAATAGTTCAAGATTATAGAAATTGACTCCTCACTGGTTAGTAAGGGAAGAGAGACAGATCTTCTGGATCACTCTAAATTGTTACTTTTCCTCTGACTCATTAAATTATGTAAGCAACCAGCTGATAATATTTCAAGTTCTTCTTATTGCCCAAATTTACTCTTTCCTACACAATTCTGAAACGCCATTGGTTACAACTTTATTCTTTTTGGTTTTTTGCAGTTTTGGTCAGGGCTGGGTTTGAGCCCGCCACCTTCAGTGTATGGGGCTGGCGCCCTACTCCTTTGAGCCACAGGCGCCACCCCAAAACTTTATTCTTTTCACTGAAATATTTGATTCAATTTGATATGTATTTTTGCAATGTAAATAGCTTCTAAAGCTGTCATTAAGAATTAATGTCTTAAACCTAACCCTTTGGAAAACTAAGGCAGAAGATTGCTTGAGTTTAGGAGTTTGAGGCCAGCCTGAGCAAGAGCAAGACCCCATCTTTAATAAAAAATAGAAAAAACTGAGGCAAGAGGATTGCTTGAGCCCAAGAGTTGAGTTTGAGATTGCTATGAGCTATGATGATACCATGGTACATCTCAGGGCCATAGAGGCTCTGTATCAAAAAAAAAAAAAAAAAAAAAATCACATCTTAGCCAGATGCAGTGGCTCATACCTGTAATCCTAACAATACTCTTAGAGTCTGAGGCTGGTGGATTGCTTGAGCTTAGGAGACTAAGACCACCTCATCTCTACTAAAAATCGAGTGTGGAGGCACATGCCTGTAGTCCCAGCTACTTGGGAAGATGAGGCAAGAGAATCTCTGGAGCCAGGAGTTTAAGGTTTCTGTGCACACTAGCCTGGGGCAACAGAGTGAGACTGTCTCAAAAACAAATAATTAAAGATGAAAAAAAGAGAATTTTTGTCTTGTTAAGAAAGGAAGTTCTGAAATCAGTGAAGGGAAAATGTATTTTATATATTATTTATTTATTACCTAGTGGAACATACTTTGCATCAGCCTAATTAGTGCATTTTCTCTCAGTAACAAAGTTGAATGAAAATATAAGGTATAAACTAATGAGAAGATGTAGGTACGTGTCAAAAATAAGCAAGGGTATCAGTTGTATGTTTCCATAATTTAATGTCCTCAAGTTCTGAGAGTTGAACAATCCTATCTTCACAACAGAGATATACCTAACAGGTGTATTAGTTACTCTGTATATTGAAATTTTTAAGAAGGATCTGAGTGTATGAATGGTATTAACCACTTTTGAGGGTAGAACAGGCCACATGATACAAGAGTGATGATGATAAACATTGTTGATTTCACAGTTTTGCCAAGGATTATTTCCTTCTCCATCTCCATAGTCAAGTCTGTAGTTACCCCCATCTAGTACCAGATTACACACCATTGGCGTGTTTACAGCCTACCTCTGCTCAGCCCTGATATCTGGCACTAGTTAGCTTTTACTGAATGATCTCATTACTCCAAAAATGTTTAAGGAGACAAAACCTCAGACACTTGAACATGTTCTGAGGTTCAGGCAGAGCATTCTCACAAAGGACTCACACACTTGGCTCCACACACAGCAGGAGACCTAATACCACCTTTCTCATTCACATCTGATATAAAGAAAATGAACACCACCCGAAGGCCAGATAATGACTAAGGCACAGCACAACTTAGCAGTGAAATGTTCTTGGACAATGAGATTATTTTGTGTAAAGTGTCCATAATAAAAATGTATTATTCACAATTTTCTTCTATAGGAAGTAGAATTATAGAAAGAATTCCATATAATTAAATTCTAATACTTGCTCATTTTTGCACAGGCAGTGAATAAGTTAATTTCTTTTCAACCTCAGCTGTATTCTTCAGTTCTGCATTTCTGCATATATAGAGACAAATATATAATTTTAATCCCCTTCTCTTTACTATTATAGCTACTAAAAATGAAGGTAGTTATCTAGGCAACTGTGTTTGCATATAATTTCTCTAATCCCTTTCAGTTAGAAGGAGGGAAGAAAACACCACATCCAGATTCCTTAGAATTCATGAGAGTCTTCAAAATGAAATAGCAATTAATTTCCTCCTTATCGCCTCCTACAGAGAAGACATTGCCTAACATTGTTGGTTTCATTACTGCATGATTTTTGGAATTTCTTTTTTTAATTTTTGAGAAAACCTTGGTCTTCTTATGGTGAAAGAACAATCATTAATGTGTGATCTCATGGTAAATAATTCACACTATATCTACCTAAAAAGCACATGCTTCTTTCAGTATAGACTGTTCTAATCAATAATGGAAACTCAATGAGCCATACTTTTAATGCTGATAGAAAGAAATGTGGTTTTTCAATGTGCTGCTGAAGTACTTTGTTGTTTGTTCTTTGTTTAAATTCAGAGAGGCTATGACATTTAGAATCTCTCATTTGCAAACTTTAGACCAAGAATAATTACATATGAAATTTTCCTTATTATGTTTTTAATTAGTAGAAAAAAATAGCATTTAAAAAAAATCTTTTGTGTCAGGTTTTGTGCTTATCTTAAGAGTATGGGCTCAGGATCAAATCCAGTACCATCCAGCCCAGAATGCTGATTTAGCACTCAGCATATGTTTACCCATCTCATTGGGTTACTATGAGCATTACGTCACAAAGTTCTTAATAAAATTATGGCTATAAGGAAGTAAAAGTACAAATTAATATCAGGTGATAATAGGTAAAAATGCATGTTGTAATCACTAAAAGCTACACAAAAGTTGTGTGGAGTATTTTTTAAAAATCCTTAATCTGAAAGGAAGACTGATTGGATAGATAAAATAGATAGAATGATTGCATGGATTAAAAAAAGAGATCCAAATATAATTTGTCTATAAGAAACCTACTTCCCTATAAAGATAAATGTAGATTGAAAATAAAGGGATGGAAAAAGATATCCCATGAAAATGAAAAATAAAAGCAAGAATAGCTATACTTCTGTAAGTTATATTTTAAGACAAAACTATAGAAAGAGAAAAAAAGGTTAAATGGCAAAGGGATAAACAGCAAGAAGACATAACAGTTGTAAATATATGCAGGTATATGCACCCAACACCAGAGCACCTGGATGTATAAGGCAAGTATTATCAGAGCTAAAGAGACCACACTACAATAATAAGGAACTCAACACTCCATTTTTAGCAATGGACAGATCTTTCAGACAGCAAATCAACCAAGAAACATTGGACTCAATCTGCAGTATAGACCAAATTTACCTAATAGATGTTTAAAGACAATTTCATCTAAAAGCTGGAAAATGCATTCTTATTATCAGCTCATAGATAATTCTCAAGGTCAGACCATATGTTAGGCCACAAAAGAGTAATACAATACTCAAAAAATTGAAAACAGATATTTTATCTGACCACAAAGGGATAAAACTAAAAATCAATTAACAAGAAAAATATTGAAAACTATACAAATACGTGGTAATTAAACAATATGCTCCTAAAGGACCAGTGGACCAATGAAAAGATTGAAAAGGAAATTAAAAAATGGGTTGAAAAAATAAAAAGGAAAACACAATATCCCAATAGCTATCAAATACATAAAAAGCAGTACTATAAACTGGAAAGTTTATAGTAATAAATGTTGACATCA
>NW_003852419.1:7955793-7956919 GCF_000181295.1 Otolemur garnettii
AAATGGAAAATCTATAAGAAATAGAAAGATACCTAGACACATATAACTTACCAAGATTGAACCAGAAAGAAATCCAAAATCTGAATAGACCAATAATAAGTAATGTCATGGAAGCAGTAATAATATGTTTCCCATTACAGAAGATTCCTGAATTCAAGGGGTTCATTCTTAAATTCTACTAAAAATTTAAAGAACTAAAAGCAATCCTACTGAAACCACTGTAAAAACATTAGAGGCAGAGAATATACTGCCAAATTCATTCTATGAATCCAATAACCCTCATACCAAAATCAAGACAATGACACAACCAATGTAAAAAGAACAAGAGGCCAATATCTCTGATGAACATAGATGCAAAAATTCTAAACAAAAACTAGTAAACCCAATTCAACAACACATTAAAGTGATTATGATGGTCAAGTTGGATTTATCTCAGGGATTCGAGGATGGTTCAGCATACACAAATCAGTGTGATACATCATGTCAACAGAATGAAGGACAAAAAGCACATAATCATTTCAATTAATTTTGAAAAAGTATTTGATAATATTCAACAACTTTCATGATAAAAGCTCAGGAAACAAAACTGGTATAGAAAGAACATACTTCAACACACTAAAAGACATTTATGGCAGATACACAAATAGTTTCAAACTGAACAAGAAAAAAATGAAAGCCTTCCTTCTAAGACCTAGAACAAGAAAGGGATGCCCAATCACACTACTGTTATTCAATGTAGTACTGAAAATTCTAGCTAAAACAATCACACAAGAAATAAAAATGGAAAGGAAGAAGTCAAAACATACTTGTTGGCAGATGATAGGACTTTATTTATGGAAGCCTAAGGACTCTGTAAAAAACTATTGGAACCAATGCACTAATCCTGTAAATTTGCAGAATATAAAATCAACATACAAAAATCAGCAGCATTTCGATAAGCCAACAGTTTTCTTTTCAACCTGAAAAAAAGAAACCAAGAAAGCCATCCCATTTGCAGCAGCAACAAATAAAATCTCTACAATGAAAACCAAAAAACATTGATGAAAGAAATTGAACAGAACAGACCAAAAAATGGAAAGATGATTCATGCCCATGTATCAGAAGAAGCAATATTTTTAAAATGTCA